>NC_132813.1:20904469-21208561 GCF_048594095.1 Paramormyrops kingsleyae
GGTTATCAAACCGCCAGATATTCAACAAAAGAAAGAAAAAAGGTGAAAAAATAAACAAACTTATGTCAACATATTTTAAGAAAACTTTTAAACCTGACTGCACACCCCTTTGTCTAAATAAAGGCGGACAAACCATAAATTCAGACCAATTAAAATGTCACAGCTCGGTACACCGAGTGTCGGCGTAAATCACGGCGGCCACAGAATACCAAAAATATGAAATGGGCCGGTGGAGGGATGGGCCTCGCTGGCAGGCCGTGGCTGCGGGAAGCTGCGGGGGCGGAGCCTGCGTGATAGAGGCCCGTGGGCCGCTGCGGAAACATAGAGCGCCCTCTTCTCAGGGGCCTTAAATAATTCAGTACCAGCCATGTCAGGCGCCATAAATATTTACCCATTTAGCCGGTCTTTCAGCTCAAATGCAGCTATTAACCATGGGACCAGCCGGATAAATTAGCAATTCAGGTTAAACACCAGGCTCGTTAGCCATGATCTATAGTTGGACGTTGGACTTTATATATAGTGTGTGTTAGTTCTGAGCCTTGGGATGATAGGAAGAGCCCTGAACTGACTGCAGAAATGGCCTGTAGAATTACTCTGCACATGGGCGAGCGTCATTATTTTTCACCAGTGAAGCTGTTTAGGGTCCCTACTATTTATTTTTTTAAGTCCCCTTCCTGCAATTGTTGAGTGTTTTTGTGAGTGTTAATTTTTTGTGCGTTTGTTGGGGGGGGGGGGGGGGTTAGGGGGGGCAGCCCACAATCAGCATTTATACCTGCCTGAGGTGAACTTTTTTGGTGCATAAGTCTCAGAAGTGGTGTTTGCTCACTCTGGGTTGGACAAGCTGTTATTTTACTGAAATAAACCCAAAACAAATTGAGTATTTCGGGCTGTTGTTCAATTTTAGCTTTCAGTGGCGTCAACTCGGACTACCGCTGAGAATCATGTGTGTAACTTTGAAGAAGTGCACCTTGTGATCAAACATGTCAGCTCCAGACACCCCCCCCCCCCCCACGCCTCTCTATCGGAATGCCAGCTGCACCACTGGGAGCGGGTGGGAGTGGGCCGGGGAGGGGTGCCAAATGGGACAACTGACTCTCCCAGAGTCACTGTGTTACAGGCTGTTCGAAGAACTGGGCTCACATCCAAATTCTGTGAGGCGGACATCTTTGGGAGAGACTCTGGGTGGATGCGGGCAGGGCTGCCATGCAGGAGGGGAACATTAGTGATCTGGGTTGAAGGCCCAATATCATTAGCTTTCATGGAGCCGAAAGTCTGCAGGTGTCTCTTGGAAGACGTGTGATTAATCCCGGCATCCGCCAGGAAGGTATTCAAACAGCAGAGGCGTAGCACTCGCTGGCGTCTGTCACGTGAAGTAAACGCCATCTGCTGAGAGATGGGATACCGTGGTGAGAGAGTGTTTAGCCTGAGAGTGTGTTAGACACTCTCTGAGCTCTCAATTCCCATAGCTCCACCCATCGGTGTGACTCGCGTATAGAGATGCCCTCGAAAACACCATCCTTGCGGGCTACGTCTCTCATGGTGACGGACACCTGCATTAGGTTTGTGACAGTTTCCTTCCTGCCTCGATGCCAGCTGGTTTCCATGGAGACGCTTACAGTAAGAAAATGCCAATTACAATGGACGTGTTGTTTCAGATGTTTGGCTTTTTTTTTCCCTCCGCACGCTTGGTTGAAGGGTTCAGACAGTTTAATTGATGACTAATTCTTTGTGCTATTTTACCTTTAGCGGGCAGCTGCCAGGGGGCAATTTTCGCAAGTAGGTCACGCGAGGGGCACTATTTACCATAAATGCCTTAATGATGCACTGCCACCAAGGAACTCCGATTTCCAAAGCTGCGACTATAACTATCAACAGTGAACTGGACTTTAGCCAAAAAAGGCAACACGCAGAAGAAGCAGTCATAACAAACAGATATGTTGCAGACGGCTTTCGGCAACAAGATGCGATTGTAATAAAAAAACACGGGAAAGGAAGTGAGCGCCAAAATGGAAACGCGGGCTGGAAAATGAGTGCATGGAGTGAAAAATTAGGATGTCAACAGTTGAATGGTGCCATTGTTATAATACCTGGCCTCTCCGTGTCGGGGCATGGTACGCGGGAAGCTCTCTCCTGCAGGTCCTGTTCTGCTTCCTGTGATGGAGCCTCGAGACGGAAGTTTTCAGTTTTCAGCCCCAGGGCCGACTGCGCATTGTTAATAAAACACGCAGCTCTCAGTGTCCCTTAATGACCCTCACTACCATAACTTTTAGTTCATTGTCCCATGATGCCCTATGATGGACTGGCATCCTGTCCAGGGTGTCGCCATGCCCAGTGCAGCCTGGGATAGACTCCAGGCTCACCAAGGCCCTGTACAGGAGGAGCGGTTCATTCATTTTGTGAAGATGGATGGATGGATGGATGGATGGCCCTTGGGTGAATTTTGCCTTGATGCAAAACAGTGTTCAATATTGGCTGGTGAAGCACTCCGCACTGTGCTGTGGGAATGTGTCACTATATTCGCTAGTGTCCCTTCTAAGATGGCCAGATGTCAAACTTTGTTACGCATTGAATATTTAAAGCTGTAAACTTTGCGATCCTTTGCCATGGAAGATGGATCGACTCTTTGAGGGTTTCGGGGGGGATCAGTGTCACCATGGCGATGACTGCTGTGACCAAGCAGCGTTTCCTCAGCAGCGTTTCCTCAGCAGCATTTTCTCAGCAGCATTTCCTCAGCAGCGTTCCTCAGCAGCGTTTCCTCAACAGCATTTCCTCAGCAGCGTTCCTCAGCAGCGTTTCCTCAACAGCGTTTCCTCAGCAGCGTTCCTCAGCAGCGTTTCCTCAACAGCGTTTCCTCAACAGCATTTCCTCAGCAGCATTTCCTCAGCAGCGTTTCCTCAGCAGCGTTTCCTCAGCAGCGTTCCTCAGCAGCGTTTCCTCAACAGCGTTTCCTCAGCAACGTTTCCTCAAAAGCGTTTCCTCAGCAGCATTTCCTCAGCAGCGTTTCTCAGCATCATTTCCTCAGCAGCGTTCCTCAGCAGCATTTCCTCAGCAGCGTTTCTCAGCAGTGTCCCTCAGAAGTGCTCGCTTTGCAGCCCCGGACTCACATAGCTTTGGTCCTTTGGAGGCCACCGCTCTGCCCTGCCCGTCCCACGCTACTCCGCTCCAAGGGGCTCTGCTTACCCCAATCATGTGATGACCTCATGCCCTAAAGCTCCCAAGGGACCCCCGACCAGACCCCCCCCCCCCCCAACCTGACCCCCTGAGCAGCCCTGCCAGCTCTAGAGTTACTCCAGTGTCATTTCCTGCTATGTCAGTGTGTACATGCAGTGCAATGCGCACATGATCAGCCCCACCCCCCGTCACGGAGAATTCAATCAACATGTTTAAAGTTGCCTAATATGTTTTGCACTGTTATTCCTCAGTGGGAATGCTTATGGATTCAGATTTCAAATAAGTTAAGTGCCAATAACTGAACGGTGATAGAATTCTGGATATGATCATCCTGAAAATACCACCAGTGATGTGTCACAGCAATTTCACTCGTGTTATGCTGTCACTTTTCATCGACCACAAACATCCCTCAGTGTCACCCCCATACACGTGGAAGGAGGTCGCAACTGGAGGCGCATGGAATGCCGGCTGTAATGTCGCAGGAAACGCAGCAGGTAGACGTAGCAGGGTCATGCTCTGGATCAGCTGCCTCTGTAACCTTTGCCCCCCCCCTGTTCCCCCACCCCCCGCCCCAGCGATAAAGAGTCCGGTTACTGGAGATAGGGAGCAGGTGACACAGTGTTTCCTGGACTTTGCGCCCAAGCGATTGCGGAACCCGCCTCTGGATTCAGCAGCTCCACAGGGGGCCCTTAATTACCCCCCCCCCCGCCCTGTACCAAAGGCCGTTCACCCCACTATGTCGTCATGATCTCCACTAATCCCATCACCAGCCACGAGGTTACACTTACACCCCCTTTATAGATTCATCAACAACCAGCCCCACCCCACCATAGCACCCATTCACATAGCTCATCCAGGGCTATATTTGCCACAAATCCACTCCCCCCAGCCAAATAATTAGACAGCCATTGTTTTGCTAATCTGGGAGCTTGTGATTCCTTTCCTGGTGCTAATGCTGTTACAACAGCTACTCGCTGGCCGTCCGCGATTGCATTAGGCTAAACGAGGCCGCTAGCGTCTCTTTCAGTCGCTTTCAGAGCTACTCGTCTCCGTTCCTCCTCAGGAAAAAGGAAGCAGGATTCACTAATGGTTCTCTTTTTTTGTCGTGCTTTTCACATGCCGGCCAGCTCGTGAGGGATCGGATTCAGGCGTGCGGGGTAATCACGGGAGTCACGCGGGCACTGTGCACATCACGCGCTCTTAGACACCGCAGACGGGCAGGTTGTCCACCGCTCTGTTTCTCTGTCTCGTTTCCAAGATCTTTGTTTCGCTTTTGCTGACCTGCGTCATGAAGAGCAGCATTCCACAAAAAGGGACAATCGAAAAATTCCGCATTCCATGTTCCACAATCCGTGCTGGAATTGCTGCATTTGGTTTCAGCATTAAGGAAATCGGAGTGCCAGACCGCTTTAATTTCGGTTGTTAAATGTGTGGCATTCCTTTCTGAAATGCCCTTGGCGGCTCCGTATCGCCCCTCCTGGTGTAATCGTGGCGGTTCAGCGTACACCCTGGAGAGGGCCGAGTAGATTTGCTCCACCTCTGCCTGAAAGCCCCCGTTATGAATGTTTGGCATGGATTTTGGAAGCGACTGGATAAGATTATCTAATAGGATATAAAAAAGTAGGACACACTGTGCCTGGGACCGGGAACATGAATAAGCAGGGCCTGTTTCTGGCTCCGTGTCTCGCTGTTCCTTCAGCTCCAGTATCACTCTATTCATTGGGGGTCTCCCTGGGCCAAAAAGGATAAAAACTTAAGCAGGGAGTAGCAAACTGGAGGGACAGATGACCCAGTCTGAGAAGGGAACACTGACGGAGGTCAACCGGTCACTCTTGACTGGAATGTACCAATAGGAAAACGTCACAAGGTGATCAGGCATCCATACAAGTGTGCTATGGAGATTAATTTCAGCAAGGTGTCATTTCAGTAAAGCATCATTTCAGCAAGGCATTCTCTTTTTGTCCCTTCAGGCTTGCGTTAAAAGGTAGCTGTGCCACTTGCTAGGCCAACCATTCCCTGGCAACCAAGAGGTGTCCATGCTGGGAAGATCTGGAGGAGAGGAGAGGGGAATGTTAAGTGCAAGCTGGACTGGGAATTGGAATAGGAATCGCAGGTAGGTGCAGGTCTGGATCAGGCAGTAGAATGGTGTGGAATGTTACATTTTTAAACGGAATACTGCTTTTTAACTCCCTCAAAAGTGTTTTGTCTATATTATATATCAGAATAAGATATGCATAATTGATATGTGTGCACCTAAGCATCTTCAGGAACTAAGGTGACCGGAGGTGTCACTCAGATGTGACATTTAAAAGGCTGTGATCTCCGGCAATGCAGCAGGGTCACCCAGCCTGTCTATTACATAGAGGGCAAAAACACAGCACACCTGTGTATATGCAGTGTATGTTTGCTTACTCTGCAGACATGTTTGTCAAAGCGACATACAACTGAGGATCAGAGAGCAGGGTCAGCTGATGTCCCCGAAGCAGATTGGGTTAAGGACCGTGCTCCAGGGCCCAGTGGTGATATGATTAGTCTGCTATCCGCAGGATAGGAACCCACAACCTTCTGTACATGACCAGAGAGTGCTAATCCTCTATGCTACACCCTGTCCCTGTATGATCTCATTTAATTAAAATATATACATGTATCTAGACAATACTTTTTAAAAGTAAAATGAAAACAGTTCCAGAAATGCATTACTTGGATGGAGACAGGGAGTGTATTCACTTACCCAAAGGACTGTGAAAGCTGGCTGTGTCATTTCTGAGCTAGCTCGTTTAAGTCTCAGCCGGATTTTACTGCGGGATTCCTTTTTTTGAGAGAGATTGCATCCTTAAACCAGCTGGTTCCAAGCCTGTTTTAATTTCCACAACTGAGAGCAGAGTAGCTATTGGATTACAACGAAATACTGTGCGATCCAAGCAGCACGTGTGTGTGTCTGTGTGTGTGTGTCAGGCAGTCCCTGATGTGGGGGTCAGAACCCGGCCTATCCACCCCGTGAGAACATCCCCAGTGTCGGTCCAGAATCCTCACCCCTCCTCCCTCCCGTTTATTGTGCAAGCCTTCCGAGCGGCCCTGCACAAATGTGTTTGCTTAGCTAATGTGAACACTTTGTCCGGATTCCTGGAACACTCTCAAAGAAAGGTTACATAATTTCCAAATAATGCCACACTAGATGGCAGCACCCCCCCCCCCCCCCCACACACACACACCCCCCACGCTGTTGTTGCCACGTTCTGTTTTGGCGCACCGTACGACGAGGAGACAAATTTTAACATATTCACGAGGACCTGCGGATGGGTGTCGGAGAAAAGCGCTTTGGGACACAGCGACCCCCCTAGGGCGAACATGGAGGCTTCGTGCAGGTTCGGATTGGGGTGCGCTGCCCCCTTCAGAGATCGAGTTATGGGCAGGCGTCACAAACCTCCCGTCCATCAGGAGGTATCGTGTGTCTGCTGACCCCACGCCCCCCCCTCCCCCCCCCCCTTGCCCTGTCCCCGAATTCCCTGCTGCGTTGGAGCAAGCTCCCTCACACTGACCATCACCCGTCGGTATCTCCTCTTCCAAAGATGTGCAGAAATAAACAAACAGTAAGCGGTGGGTGTCCTTCTTCTGCACCGATTCCCACGTACGAGCGCCAGGCGGGGTGGGGGCTGTAAGCGGAGCCCAGTGCTTTTTAAAGGGGCAATACAGGACGGCTAGAAGCTGCACCTGGTCTCTGCCAGCACCCAGCAATGACCTTAAATGTAATCATCACTACTACTATTCTGATGCCTGGCACTTTATTACCAGGTGATATAGAATAAAATTACCATTTATTTATAAGATCAGTTTAGGTTACAGGCAGCAGCTCCTGCGCTGCATCCCCCTTAACCACCGGGGGCTGGGGGCTGGGGGCTGGGGGAGGGCAGGTCTTTAACTGCAACATGAGCTCCTGACCCTGAAAATCGCATGTGTCATTTTCTGTCCCAAAGCTCCAGATGTGGTGCGGGGAGTTGTTCCCGGGTGGATGCGTGAAGGTAGAAAGTCCCACTACGGGATCGATGGCCGTCGTGTGGCAGGAGATGGAGGACAGGGAGGGAGGGATGCTCGTGCACAGACGAGACACCACGGCGCACGGCAGCGGGAACAGCCCCGAGCCGCCCAGCAATAGTGAGCAGGGTCACTGGAGTTATGCGAGATGGTGACGTCCCACTGGTCAGGTGCCAAATCCCTGTCCTCCTGTCTGCCCGCCTCGGCCCCCACACCTCTCCAGGCCCGAATCAAGGAGATTCCCCACACAGAAGGTCGTGTGGAACACCCCCCCCCCCCCAGCCAGGTCGTGAGAGGAACAAAGGAGACATGAAAGAATTATCTGCGGCATGTCACATGAACCCCCTCCGCTAATTACAGGCAGGAATGTCACAATCAGGATGGGAATTCCCCCCCTGCTGCCGCTTTCCATCCTCCTGATTTCGAACATCTCCCGCTTTCTGCGTTGAGGCTCCGGGGAACATGATGGCAATCCTGCAGGAAGGCAGAGGGACAGGCAGCGGAACAGGCAGCGGAGAGGAGCAAACGGAATGGAGGAGGCCCAAGAAGCCAGCCGGGGGGGCAGGGGGGGTGCTGGTTACTCAGTAACCCAGGGCTAGAGTCAGCTGTCACCTTTGGTCTAGTACCCCCTCGCTCGCTGGCCCCGGCAGAGATTCCCCGGACGCCGTCCCCTGACGCATGAACCACGAGAAGGTGCGGCGGGATTGCTGACAAACATGCATGCAGACACGTGCGTGAGTGAGCACACGCTCCGACACGTGTTCACGGCCACGGACGCGTGTGCAGATGCACATATTAGTGTGCAGAGACACACGCTGAGAGGAAGGGAGAGAGCGAGAGAGAGAGGGAGAGAGACAGACAGAGAACTGGCAGAGAGGTGAGGGGACAGTGTGTCTCCGACATAGTGAGTCAGAGAGCGGTCAGCTGGGGGTGGGGGGGGGTGCGCGTTTGGGGAGGGTGTACAAGTCCAACACGGAGAATCATCCGCAGAGAGAAGAACACAATGACCAGCCAGCAGCATTCACCACAGACAAGACAGCACAAAAGAGAGACCTAACAGCACAGTTGTCAACACACCAAGGTGTACAACCACAAATGTACACATCAGTAACTGTGTGGAGCACAGACAAGGAGCACAGAACCCAAAACAGCCGTGAAGGTATCAGAAGGACATGCAAACTCCACACACGCAGAAGCAGCATGCACAATCCTGCAAGCACAAGACAACACACATAATTGTTAGTATATAAGAATATACAGTATATACTATATAACACTATGTATGTGCACTTACATCTATAGAAGGTTGTCATCTAGCCACGTATTCTGGGCAGGGTGGAGGGCAGGAGTACACCCTGGTCTAGCACAGGACACAAACACACACACTGCCAAACTGAAATACAGTGTCCAGCTACATATACCACTATGCACTGTATGTCATGTATCCTGAACCCAGAGTCAACCCAAGGAATGACGTCCCAAACAAAGGGAACGGTCTCCGCAGGCTGATGTGGCGAGTCGAGGCCGCATATATATATCAGAGTAAACACGCAGCCCCTACCTCAGTCCGATCTCTACATTCCTGAATCGCTACCGATCCGGGTGTGTGACCTTACCGAGTACACCCAGCGACAGCAGTCGGAGGAACAGCTCCCAGCAATCCAGAAAATGAAACCAGATAACCGTAACAGAGTTCATCCAGCAATGGTAGCAGGTTAATCAACACATCATCATCTAGTCAATTAATTAAGTGAGCTGATGGTGAAATTTAAGGAATATCTGGAATGGCTGGGGTACCCCTGAGGAGAGGTTTGGAAACCAAACCGGTGTCAAAGATACCAGTAAGGACCAGATTTTGGAGAACAGACGAAATTCTTGTTGGTTTTTTATTCCTCTAATGTTAACTGCTTTTTTTCTGAGCAAATATAGACGTACTACCCAAGATAATATAATGCATTCTTCTTCTGACTATAACAGTAAAGGTTTTTGAAGGAACAGTCCAGATGTAGCTGAAGAATTGCGGCTGGCAGGTCCTGCTCTGTGCAAAAGCAAACCGTCCGCACTGCTGTGATTAAAGATGAGAGAGATTTAAGAGCTGGGCACACGTCCCTGTTTGCGCATCACGGCATTAACCACACACCCGCCAGAATAAAAACGCCAGCTCTGAAGCCATAGTGTGAGGCGGCGATTCCCAACCCGGCCCTCGGGGACAGACCATCCATATTATTACTCCCTCCTGTCTGCGTCGACCGGACTGGGAAACACTGGTGTAAGAGAAAGTGGTTAATGGGGGCTGTGTTGACAAGCTACATTACAGAGAAAAGTGTAACCTTGATTGCCGCTGTGGTCACAGGGTTCACAGTGGAAAATAAATGTTATCCGGATGAACAAGAATAACTTAAGAACAATAGTAAGAGGCCCCTGTGTGAGGAAAAAGGGGCCAGCATGCAGTGGTGGCAGGTCAGTAAAGCGAGTGAAAGGGGTGGGCTGGGCGTATGGCCACACCCCCTCCAGCTGGGCACATGGCCACACACCCCCAGCCTCGTTCATGCCACTGCATTGTCTATCATGTATCAGTGCCTGTGTGGTCACTCTGTAGATCCTCTGCCTAATGAAGGGCAGCCTCTTGTGCATCACAGGCCTGTCTCTTCTGCATGGCTCACAACACGGGGGTGGGGGGGGGGGTCTACAAAGAATAACCCTCAGTGCCACACCAAAGGAGTCATTTCAGTTTAGGACCATCTCTCTGGGAAGGCTGGGTACAGAAAAGGGCACCAAGAGGATCCAAAAACGAAACGAAGCAATTTCAGCAGGCAAACGCTAACGTTTAATATGCGCTATTTCCTGAAAACACCACCCCTCTAGAGGCATATTATTCTGTAATGACTCAAGTTATATTTCATTTTAGATAATGGTGCAGCCTTACAGCTCCGAGGATGGGGGTTTGAGTCCCACCCCTGACTGGGCCTCCTTTCGTAATCCAAAAACATGTTAGGTGAATTGGTTTCTCTAAATCATGTGTATATTCCCACTGGTGGACTTGCATCCCATTCACGGTGTCCATAGCCTTGTGAGCAGTGCATTATGGGACATGATCCAGACTCATGCTTGCTAGATAATGGATGTTACAGAAAATGGATGGATGACACACAGATGAACTCATACAGGTGTGACTCATGCACTCAAACAAAGACACCGCGACACTGAATTCGGAGACATGACCACAGAGCTTTAATGGTGAGAATGCTGCCGTTCATTCAGCTCCTGCCCAACTTAACACGCCAAGCTGAGTGCGATTCGACCAACCGGTACATCCGAGGTCCAAACCCAGCGCTATGGACTCATCATGCTGCCGAGACAGGGGGGCAGAGATCATTTTGGCAGCTGTCTCAACACGCAGGGGTCGCGAGCTGTACCTTGAGCCAGATGGGGAACTTATTTTCCTTGGGGTGTGAATGGGGGCCGTCCTATTTATTTTCACGCCAGGGCTTTCCAATTGATGTTCTTCTTCCGATCATTAAAAAAAAACAAGCAGTTAATCCAGCTCACAAAGGCGAAGGAAAATAAATGGCCTGAAAACAAGGGGAGGGATTGCACGTAGGCCGCAGAACAACACGAAAATCCGTTTTGAACTCCGACACTTCAGATAAACTTCTCTCAGGTCCCTTCCTGCAATTCAGCTTGCAGTCGGCTTTCAGCAGAACAGGCACCTTGGCACTCGCTAGTAGACGGGGTTAATTCTCGTAAGGCGTGTATTTTGCGTAAAAACAGCAAAACAGCATAAAAGTGCCATAAAGGACTCAAAATAGGAAAGGGGCCCAAACAAAGGGATGGAAGGGTCTAGAACACAAACAGGGAGCAAACACGTTTACCCAGCTCTTAACAATCAACCAATCAGCAGCTTCACCTGTTTATTTCCTGCACTGGACCGGCTCCTTGGTCCCATTTCAGATTGTTATGTAGAGACCTCCTCTCAGCACAAGATGTTGAACACAACTGGAACCAGTAATGCACTCAGAGCAAATCTTAGCTTTGATCTCTACGCTACAGGCAGCCATTGTCAAGGTTGCAGCATACAGCTGGACCTTCAGCTTGGACCACACTCAGCAGGCCCTCATTCACGCTGCCCTCGTCTTTCCATGCAGCGGTTGAAGTGAATAGTCACGATGAAACCCGACTTGGGATTTTATGATGGACTGACTTCCAGTAAAAAATAGCACCTTATGACACATCAGTCTAATCGAAGCAGCTTCCCCTGCAGAATGTGTGTCTATGGCGATGCTTCCGCCTTTGAGATCATCTTTAGAACAGCATCATCAGAAACTCATTAAACTAACAAGTGATGATCCTAATTAGTGTTCTTACACCAATGGGCCAAAGGAGCAAAACCCAAGAAGGTTCACCAAAGTGGTAGCTTCTAAAAAATATATAATTAAGAAGCAAAGTACCAAATCGTACAAGCGGTGGAATATTTAAATATCTGCATTTGCGCTTTAATACAAAGAAGCACAAAGAAAATCAAGTAAAGCTTTAGGTGGTCACCTAAGCTGCTAATTACACATTAATTAAGTGTCAAACTTGTGGAAATGAGGGTTTCTAAGTTACTGCTGGGACTCCATGGAAACCGTTAACATTTCCCCCAAATTACGTTTACACTTTATTATATAATTACGAGTAAAAATCCACTGGCACTGTGAGGATTGCGTCAAATGATTATTTTAATAAAGTCCCTGCAAACCTTCAGATGTCAGGGCTGAATGGAGATAGCTGTGGGACATAGAGGCGTGTGATGCAGACCGACGGCACAAACTGCTTCCAGTTACATCGGCAGGTGTCGCCGCCCACCCACGCCCCACCCACACCCCAACCACGCTCCGCCCACCACATCCACGCCCCGCCCACACTCAGTCCACGCTGGAGGGTATCTCCCAGTCAATCAGGATGGCGTAACTGGCACGCTGGGACCTGACATGAAAGTGGCATTGGGTATCACAGTACAGCCAGCTCTCCCCCTACCAGGCCTCTCTGAAGGGGGAGGAGCCATGGGGGACAGACTCGCATGCGCGAGATTTTGATGGTTAACGGCGTTTTTCAAAATGCTTAAGGAAACGGGACAAATTAAGAAGAAAAACCAGGTCTGTTCCTGATAAGAGACCGGCGGCAGTGTGGGGTTCTGGTTCTGGTTCTGGGCTTGGTGTCACTGCCAGCTTTAGTGACTAAATCGCTAAAGTCATGACTAACCCGCTACAGTGACTGGGGAGCGAATCACAATGTGGGTAAGAACAGTAATAAGTCCCAGACACGCATCAGTCATCCCAGATTCCACAGAGATCCGAAGAAAGGTCGGTAGTCTTATTAGAACCAATCAAGGCCCAACACCAGGATCGAAGACAATGTATTCACAAAATAAAGCATGCTTAGGTGCTGTTCTTCGCCTTGGCCAGCTCTCCACTGGTGGACCTGTAAGGGGAACAGGCATGGACAGCAGGGGGCGCCAGGGCTCCTCAGGAAAGCAGGGTTTGCACCTGCTGTGTGGTTCGGTGCAAGACGCTCTCTGGCTCCTTGTAGCCGCTAGCTGGGTCGGTGACAGCACCGTACACATCGCCATAGGCCCGGCAGACCAGCTCTGTGGACTGCCGGAAGATCTGCTCCCTGGGAAGACAGGGCGGGACAAGGAGGAGCCATGAGGACAGACAGCCATGGAGTGGAGGAAGACAGACTAACAGCACAAAACACAAAGGATCCACATCATCAGTTCAGCTGCTTTCACGGACATCAAGGCGTGCATTACGCGTTTCATACATACGGGTGCCGAGAGGGAAAAAAAATGCAAATATATATTCAGCCATTATTTTATTACTTTAGCTTTACATACCTGCTAGTAGTCATTTGCGTTATGGGTACAAGCTGACCTATTTACCGTTTACTGATTATTAAAACCTGACTTGTGTACCATCATGTTCAGGCAGGTTAAACAGGACTGTAAAGTCTGACTGGACAAGGCCATTACGTCAGTAAATCATTTCAGTGTTTAATCACTGACCACAGGTCCTGTTCTTCAGCCTGAAGCAATGATGTTGTCTAAGTGACCTGTACCTATTTTTTTGCTTTTATAGTTAGAATTGATAGTATTATTTATTGATCATAAAACTATTAATAGAATTAATAATCCTGCATTGATTTATTACTGTGATTCGCCAGTCTGGGTTACACGAAAATAAATCAATACCCTTCAGATTTGTGAATTCGACTATGGGGGTACAAAAAGCAGTAACATTCAGGTGCCCGTAATTGTTGACGACAAAAGCACAGGTAGCTTGTGTGAGCTACACGTTCTCATGCCAATATAGGAATGGAGTGAAGCTTTAACTTAATCAGTGGCAAGGACAGGACCTGAACTCTCAAGTGCTGTAAACAGAGCAGCCGTTTTGCTTAATAGCTGGCAGGGACAATCGTGTGGCTTGTAGCACCATCTAGAGGTGCAGTACCACCACCATCTAGCCCATGCAGACGTGTGCTTGTTTACGGCGGTAGTAAGAATCCACCTTAAGTGTGGATTAATCAAATGCTTCAGTATGTTTGGGTCTAAAAATGCGAATGGTATGACGAAAATCAAATAATATCCCAAAGCACGGGCTGAGGACTCCGCAGTTTTAATAGAAGATTTCACAACAGGAAGTGGCAGCCACCCCTGCCTGGCGGCCGCCTGCCAGTCCTGACGGCCTGTTTTGGGTTTGCTCCCCACTGCGGGGGCACTCTGGGTGGTACACAGCACATGTCCCTGATGCCTGCCCCACCCAGAGGCTGTAACGGCCAGTAGGAGCCACCTTAAGTTCCAGAACGGCCTCCGCCTCCCAAAGATTCCAGTTACAGTCAGCAGAATAGCAGGCCAGAAACACTGAGCCGGGCTTTTATTTATATTAGGGTGACTAACAAAGGGAAGCTTTTTTTGATTAAGCTGTTTGAGTCTCTGCTACAGTCTCACTGCGAAACGCTGCCAGCGCATCCGAATTTGGAGGTGCCAACGGGAACGTTCTCATTCTTCCCAAAATGTTTGTTCAGTGTGTGCCTAATCTTTTTAGAATCTAGCATCTTTCTTGAAATTCCCACTGTGTCCTGCTGTTTTTACCCTCGCGGAACTGCGGAATTTGAAAATGATGGATCCCATCTCACTGCATACAGTGACCCAACTGAAGGAGCCTTTCCCTGCAGTGCTGTTCCTCTAATGGTCCTCATTCAGGTGAATCGATAATGGGCTGCGCGGGGGGTGGGGTGGTGGGTGGGGGGGGGATGGGGATTATGCTGCCAGTCATATCTTTGGTACTGAAGCCAAACGCCTTGAAGGTAATGGAATAAGCGACATCCCGGCACAGGCAGTGTGTTCGGGAACACGTGAGCCCCGTACATGCGTGTATACGTGCACGAGGCTGCACTCCCACCTGAGCAGACGGCACGCGGGTTTATTTGGGCCTCACAGCCCCGTTAATGGAGAACATTAACCTCAGGTACATCGTTCGAAGCTGCCCTCGGTTTCCAGTAATTCTGATTCATGGTTCTAATTTCTTCAAATGTGGCCGCGCCGTATCCAAACAGAAATCCACGCAAATCACGCTTTCACTGATGTTGTTGTTATTGCGCCAGTACTGAAATGACGTGACCCAAACGTTCTGGTTGGGCTCAGACTATAAACACAAGACAATCGGAGACCCGATGTACCTAAGATCTGATTACGATGCCATCACCTCCACATACACATACAATCCCCAGCCAATAGAAATCCTCTGACAGCATTCAGAGTCCAATGAGCTTTCGGTTTACATCAGAACTTACTTCATTGCTGCACTAAGCAGGAAGTTGAGCTGGGGCATTAGCAGGGTGTCAGGAGAAGCCAAGTAACGGTCAAACTGCACCTGTGCATAAAAGGAACAGGGGTGGAGGTGACCAATGAGAACTAAGCACTGATGATTTAAATAAGCTAATTATTATAATAACAATAATAATACCATAGCTGCCTTCAGTGACGAACTATCCATCCCAGGGATGCTGGACAGGGGACCCTTTGTGACAGAAACGCACCAAGTGAGTTTCCCTCCAAAACAGCAGAGGGATTCACCCTGAACCCCCCCCCCCACCCCTCTTTCCCACTGAGCCCAGAACGCCACCTGTTTCCCAACAGCGTCTCCTGGTCTGTCTTTTCCATGCTGTTCTGTTCCATTAATGGGACATTTATATACCAAAGCATAACGGCACGCTGCCATGTGGCAATATATTACCTCACCGGTCACAATTTATCTCACATTTTAAATAATCTGATGCATCGGTGTGACTGATCTAATCACCTGGACCACAGTGCGGAGTCCCAAGGCACACGTGCAGACACCCAAACTCACACAGATCACGTGCAATTTAGGCAGAATGGCGTATTACCTCTGCATTTCTTACGCAGAACAAACCCCTGGGATGCGATCTTCACACCCTCAGAGCTGGGCGTGCAAATCTAACCCTTATATATTTAGGGACACATATTTACTTTCAGAAACTATACACAGAAGTATACTGCCTATTTGGGTTCCCATGCCGAGTTTCTCTCTGGAATCGTGTCCTCATTTTCTGAAGTATTTTCATACTTTTAGCACATTTAATCTATTTCTTTTTTCCAGCAGACTGATGGAGCTGAAAGCCATGCCAGGCTTGGAGGGAGGCCTATTAAAGGCCAAAGTCACCACGGCAACGGCAGCACTGACGAGAGCCCACGTGGACCGCCAGCAATTTACCCGGGAAAGAACCGAAATAACCTGTGCTAAAGCCTGCATTAGGCAACGAGGGCAGGGGGGGGCCGGGGGGGTCATAAAGCCTGTGATATGGGTGTTGCTCTGGATACGGGTGTCCACTCGGCAGGCAGAAACACGGCGAGATAAAGGGGTGTGTCGGGCAGAGAGACTTGCGCTCGAAAACAGGCAGGGATGGGCACCTTCCTGCCCCCTACTGGTCAGAGGGGGAGGACGCAGGGGTGGCGGGGGGGGGGGGGGGGGGGGGGTCACCTGCTCCTTCCCGTGCTGCTGCACGCAGTTGTAAATGTAGCTGAGGCCTGCCCGCGTGAGCACGTAGGAGGCCTGCTCGTTGATCAGAGTGTCCAGGTGCGCCTCAATCTATGCACACGTGCAGAAGAGGAGAAAGACTTGGAAGAGCGATTGCCACTGACATAGCCACTCTAGACATTATCTGTATTATCTGTCACCTATGACCTGCGACGGACATTCTAATATTAATCTGATATAGGGTCTCTCTCTAAAGATCTACAGTCAGACACAATAAATGCTATGAAAACCTACACACATCGACTGTTTAGACTGTCATCCATTCATCCATCCATCTTCAAACTGCTTCCTAAATATACAGGCATAGTCAATATGAAGGCTACCTCAGAAAGCACCGGGAGAGGAACGGAGCCACCGGCCCCAAAGGGGGGAGGCTATGGTGGTAGTCGCCCATTCAGATAAATATGTAGTATAAATTGCAGATGGTGTTAATAATTTAAAAGTAAGACTGTGGAGCTGTATGCCGGTCAGGAAATCAGGTGTGAAAGGCTGATTAAACGCTCGAAGGCAAAACCCTGGGCCAGACAGACACTCAGGGTGCCGCTTGACCGTCTGCCTGCTAGCTCAAAGTTTAATGGTGTTTCTCCCGCCCCAGATTGAGCAATAACTAGAAAACTCAATTACAAGCCAAACCAGTAACACACGGCGCATGAGGAAAGTGTGAGGTAGATAATTAAATTGGTGCCCTCCTTGACCAAAGTGGTGAAAGCCACCGTCAGGGAGGAAGTGACATGCGCCCGTTCCGTCGTTAATGATTGGCTGGCACAGAAATCGGATTTTCCCCTCAAGTAAACAGGACAATGCAGCAGTAACAGAGGCGTTAACATAGCGACACGTCCTCTGACTGAAATGGGGGGGAGGGCCGGGGGGCGTTGTGAGTGGTGGAGCTGCACGTAGCCGGAGTGAGAGGGTTTTAAGGGGAGGGGGGCCGCCCCAAGTAACCTGAAACTCGAGCATCTCCAGCCGCTTGTCGGTGAATTCGAAGAGTGCCAGCGAGGTCTTCATCATGTACAGCGAGTTCACCATGTAGGTGGCCATGTCGGCCGGTCCCAGGTTACTGGCTGAGACCGTGCAGAGCTGCAAGAGCGGGTCCAGGATGCAGGACAGCACCTGGCACAGGGGGCAAGAGAGACTGAGAGTCCAAAGCAGCTCGTGCAAGTTTACAGGGTCCATCCATCCATCTATCACCATGTGCCAATTACACAAACTAGACTGATGATATTAACAACATACAAAATCCATTTTAAAATGAGATTGATACTGAACAGAGTAAATTTCAATGAAAAATAACCACCATGGACACATATTCTTCAAGTAAACTCAGGTGTACTTTGGATGCCTGATCCTTGGTGCTGGTCTTTAAAGGGAAATCAAGAGGGAAAACTCAGGGACTTTCAGCAGGAAGGGTTAGGCAGATCAGGCTGGGTGTGGGGCACGTTACCTGGGCAAAGTCAGCCTGGCGGGCATCCAGGGGCACCACCGAGGAGTCATGAGAGGCCAGCACCTCCCTGAGCAGGGACAGCGTCTGGTTGAGGGAGCCGGTGGGACCCAGGTCCGGGGGTGGCAGCTCCACCTGGTGGCCGGAGGAGTGCGTGTGAGAAGAGGAGCCAGAATGGGAGCCAAAGCGCGTCCAACCAAGAAATATCCCCAAGACGTAGACAGTCAATTAGAAAATTAATACTATAAGCTGTAATATATCCCATAATATGCGGACTTGTTTTAATAACCTGATCTCAGTTCATACAGAGTGCTAGTGCCCCTCTACTCCAAACAGCATGCTTAAAAACACTCTGGCTAATTGGCTTGATTCAGAGGACCTTGTGTCCCAGACATCAACGGGGCCAGAGGGCAATGAGTAACGTTTCAACGGCACCAGGATTCAATCAGCACCAATCGGAGGGCTGCCGTGCAGAGCAGAGGCGGCCAGCTGCCGCCATCGATCGGCGGCCTGAGGCCTGATCGCAGTGAGAGGCCGGCGTGGCTGGCCTTATTTTGCTGCCAATTTTACAGTCCCTGAGAGTATCGCTGATGTTCCTGAGTGCCACGAGCTCGATCACAGAGAAGAGAAACTCCAGGATTCAAGGAACCTTGTTGACTTCCAGAAACTTCTATATAAAGGTTTCCAGATCAACAGCACCTCTCCTTTTACCCGGAAAACTTCAATCTTAAACAAGGGCATCCATCTGTTATCTATCACGGTACAGAGTCCACATCCCAGAAAACAAGAGGGAAAGACGAACAAGGCAGGTGCCTAAATCTCATATTTATACAATGCATAATGCATTTCATTTAAAATGTGTTTATATACTTCACTTGTAACTGATCTCTTTAACTACTACACCCTGAGAAACACACTTGATACAGATGCCTACTAGAGCGATGGTGTGCAGCTCAGTGGATTAGGATGCCGTGCCAGTGATCAGAAGATCCCATGGAAAAATAAATCAAGTAAATGAAATCCCTAGCAACTGCCCTGGCTTTTGGATGTCTCGGGGGCCTCGCACCTTGTCCATGAGCCGGCTGGCATGCAGACTCAGGCTGTTGAAGAACATCTTCTTGCTGAGGACGTGCATCTCCTCTATGGTGATGAGCAGTGTGGCTACGGCCGTGCCGATGATCCCGCTGTGGGTGGAGGGGAGTGCGTGCTCACTTCACAGGACCGGAGAGGGTCGTGAGTACTCAGGCGGTTCTGGCCCCCCCAGGTTGTACAAACCAAGGTTGGCCTCTACATCATCTAACATGGTACTGATGTATGAAGACCACTTGGACTGGTTGTGATATTGTTTTTTTTGTTGCAAGTTTGTCCCATGAAAAAGTACATTTTGTAGGATAATGTGCAAAAGTGCAATAAATAATAACCAAAACTGGTTGAATATCGAAGCCCCAAACAGCCTGCATAAGGAGATCAATGTCCATTCTTGACTTGCACCTCTTGGATATTCCCCCACTGAATCCATGTATGATCAGCAGGTGACAGTACCTGCCAGGTAAATCTGAAGCACAGGCTTTAAGGGTGCTGGTCTTTGCAGTCCCAGCCCGAGACGCCCCCCCCCCCCCCCCCATCCCGCCTGCCCTCAGCACCCACCAATCCTAATACAGTGGAAACTGCTTATAGTGATCAACTGCTTACATGGATCAAAAAGCTTGGGGCGGAATCATTCCTGTACCAATACTGTTTAAAGAATTGGCTCATAGTAATCAAGCTGCCTGCTTTCAGTGTTCATTTTGGGTCTTTTTATACATGACAGTATATTGAAAAAATTAAAACTTTTTTTTTTTAACTTTACTTTGGAGCGCCTTACTCTGCTTTGAGGTAACCCATCTGCTTCTGGCAAGCTACCGGAGGCTAATGCTGCGTGTACAGAAAACATGATGGGCCAAAGAAAGTCATTTTCTCTCAATAACAAATATAGACTCATCAAAGCTCATTATAAACTGCCAAAACTGAGCCAACGAGATGCAGCAGCAAAACTACAATAAGCGCTTTGAGACAATATAACACTGTGAAAATGTGCTTTATAAATAAAATTAAATTGAACTGAATTGAATATATATGTACAGTACCATACTGTATTATAGCATATTTGAATTGCATACAGTCCAGTAATTTCATTTGTGCAGTACTGTAATTTGAAAAGCATTTGAAACAGCTGCACTGTATTTTGAAAAAGTCAATAAAACTAAGTAAATAGCGACACTGTCCGTTGTGTTACCTTATATCCATGTAATAAATATACAAATGTCAGACATTTATCTGCCTGAGACAAAGATAAATCAATTATAATGATCATCCACTTATAGTGATCAATTTGACAGACAGATAGAAGTGATCACTATAAGCAGTTTCCACTGTATCTCAGGCTTGCTCTGATTGGCCGGTGTCAGGATGACCCAAGTAGGTACCTGATTGTGTGGTGGTAGAACTTAAGCAGGTTGGACAGCTTATACAGCAGCACTGGACCCGGCTCTGCAATGACGACCTGCTCTAGACGCACCTTGAAGAAGATGAAAAACCAGGTAACACCTGGACAAAAGCCGACAGACACAGGTAAGCCAGCAGTAACAGTAAGTCTTAGAGTTCAGTTCCATGTAAGGTCCATTTGCTGATAAAATGCTATGTATTTAACATATAAATTAATTTGTCTACATTGAAAAATACAAATTTACTCATCAATAATACTGGTGCTTTACCATTGTCATACAAGAACCGACCTGTACCCGAGCCGTACCGTGCAGAGAGACTAGTTACAGCTCGCTTCAGTTTTCCACTGCAGAACGGTAGGCTTGGTAAAGACGTTGCTGGATTTGGAGAACGACAGTGACGTAAAACCGAAGAGACTTTTTTTACTGATCACACATAAGAACATAAATTTACAAACGAGAGGAGGCCATTTGGCCCATCGAGCTCGTTTGGGGAGAACTCAACTAATAGCTCATTGTTGTTAAAATCTTATCTAGCTCTGACTTAAAGGAACCCAGGGTTTTAGCTTCCGCTACACTAACAGGAAGACTATTCCATACTCTAACAACACGCTGTGTAAAGAAGTGCTTTCTCAAATTGATTTTTAAATGTTCTCCTGCTAATTTCCACTTATGGCCACGAGTTCTAGTATTTAAACTAATATTGAAGTAGCCATTTGACTGAACAGCATCCAGACCTGTTAGAATCTTATATACCTGGATCATGTCCCCCCTTTGCCTCCTTTGTTCAGGCTAAACAGATTCAGCTCAGCTAACCTCTCCTCATAAGACATTCCTCTAAGACCAGGAATCATTCTTGTAGCCATACGTTGCACCTTTTCTAAGGCAGCAATGTCCTTCTTAAGGTATGGTGACCAAACCTGCACATAATATTCTAGGTGAGGTCTCACCAAGGAATTGTATAATCGTAGCATCACCTCCCTTGAGTTAAACTCCACACACCTATAGATGTAACCCAACATTCTGTTCGCCTTTTTTATTGCTTCCCCGCACTGGCGAGAGTGGGACATGGAAGCATCAACATACACACCGAGATCTTTCTCGTAATCAGCTACCTTTATTTCAGTGGAACCCATAAAATATCTGTACTTTATAATTCTGCTCCCTGCATGGATTACCTTACGTTTATCTATACAAAATTTCATCTGCAAGGTATCAGCCCAATCACTAATTAAATCAAGATCCCTTTGAGGCCTCTGTGCTGCTAGTCAAATATCAGCTATACCACCCACCTTTGTGTCATCTGAAAATGTAACCAGTTTACTGTATGCATTGGTGTCAATATCATTAATGTAAATTAGGAACAATAGTGGTCCTAAAACTGAACTGTAGCAGTACCCCACTATGAATGCAGGACCACTATGACATTGTGCCTCTAATTGGTGCACATCATGATTTATTAGGTACAATAATTTGTTTACTGTATGTCAATTTCTGCAAGCATGTCACTTATGCAAATATCTAACACTAGCAGAATTAATATTCGCTTGTGTAAATTTACATTATGAATTAATTCCGTTCAGCTGTTCTATAGTACTTTATGTGAGGCTGGAAATTCCAAGTTATTGGGAATGCATCAAATTGCAATGTGCGATACTACCAACAATGAATAATAATGATGAATAACAATATCTCCTTATTTCCTTCAGATAATCCATGCGTATCGACACAGAACACCAGTATCGTGTATTTTAACTAATCAGATGGTGGTGACACAACCAGTGGAACAGCGCTATAAGCTTGTCCGTGCTTAGTAGCTTTCTGTTTGCTAATGAGTCAAAATATCACTACCATAATGCTGGAATTTCCACAAAAATATACCGTCCTTAAAACTTGCAGAGGCATCTTATAGGGGTCAGGTTTACATAATATGGGAAAAACATTTATGGCAAATAACACGCAGAATAGAGGTGATGGGAGATTTTGGCTCTTGGGACCGATCTGAAGGTTTCCCTGGTACAACTAATGCTGCGTTTCATTTCAACTCATAACTCGAAAAATCTGAGTCCCTGGTTGGTAATTTCAACTGGAGCACCCCCTGTAATCAGAACTCCTACTCGGAAAGTCGGAGGAATCTACACAACCCCGACCTCAGAACTGAAGATAGCTGCGCCCTTTATCAACAGAAGTTAAAGCTATAGTTTTATAGTGTTTATCAGCACTTACAATTTATTTATGGCTCATTAAATCAGTCATGCACACAGTACTGTCCAACTGCTGTCTGTGGACTACAGTATTTTTATGCACAAAATTCCACATGATGTGTTGTTATCAACTGATATTGTTAACAATGGCTAACAATGAACCTGGCTAGAACTGGAGCCTGATAAAGAAAGTAGGATTTCTTGCTTAGCTGGATAACTTGTCGGATTTAAGGTAATCCGGGCTAAATGTAAATGAATAAAGATAGATGTCATTCCAATTTGGGTAAATTAAACTTGACAAGTTATCCGGCTAAGCAAGAAATCTTGGGTCCCTGGTATTGCTTAAGTGGCTTTCCGACTTGCTGTACTGGTAAGGGGTTAATTCTGGTGTGACGTCATTTCCAGCTCAGACCTCCTCAGACCTCTGAGGTAAATGGAATGCTGCATAAGCACACCAACAGATCTAGATCAATCAACACTCTAGAGGCCAGTCAGCTGACTCTCTCCCCAAAGAGGAAGTTAAAGAGCGACACAGCTGCCTCATTGGCTTTACCTTGAGAGGTCTGCACACTCCTTCAGTGATATGGCCCACCACTTCCTGCATGTTCTCCTCCACACCTGTAGGAGGCAAACAGACAAAATCATCCACAACCGCTTAGCCAATATTAGTGTCTCTGTGTGGGCAATGGGGTGCGAAATGGACTGCCATTCCAGAGTTCCCTGTATGGTGCTCGATATTTCCCGTCAGATTCATTAGGTACAGATGAGAGGATGGAGCAGTGGAAGGACGCCGTGTAGGGCAGTAGGGCAGGTTCTGTACCTGGCATGGTGACCTGCTTCAGAAGGGCCTCCAGGTGTTCCCTCTCTGAGGCGGTGGCCTGGTGAAGCCATGCCAGCATGTCTCCCACGTACCTGAAGGGGGCGCCAGCTTCAGAATCAGCAGGTACACTCTATACATATACATGTAAGACTACATCATGGATGTCAGCAGACAGGCATGGTGAGAGTATGTTACAGTGTAGTACAGCCAGGAAAGCTGGGAGATATCTGAAATCAGATAGTGAAGAGTTGCTGGAAGTAACTCACACAGTGAAGCACATTAGAGCATGCGACGCAGTTGTAAAGTCAGGGATATTCAGGATATGTAATGAGGTCATCAATACCTCAGGGGATCATGGGAATGCATTTCTATGGGACGCGGTGTTCCTCCTGCCCCTCCCCGTGTGAGGGCATCGATAAACCCCCGGACCACCGCAGATCTCCGGGCTGTCCCGAACTCGTCCAGTGTGTACCTGTGAGAAGCCAATAAGCAAACAAGGACAACGTGAACTCATGGAACGCGAACTGTCCAGTGGGGCCACTGTGAGGAGGAAGGAAGCAGCTGGAGAGATGCAGGCCACATCTACAGAAGCATTGCTTCACCAGGAAATGAGTTAGCACCCGTCGATGATGTCAGAGTATTGCCCGATTGAATCAGATACAGCTACATTTGCGCAACCTTTTTCTAGCGAAAACAGGTAAAATGTGGTAAATGCTTGAAAACAGTGATGTTTGCCTTGCTAGTTTATGGTCACTGGTGACCCTTTTTCTTCAGAGATGGGAACTCAAAGACAGATGACTATCTACGAGCAACATCTGACCCCTAGTGGTAAGAATGTGGCATCACAGCAACACAAAACCACCCCTAAACCGGCTCAAGTGCCAGAGCCGCATTCCTGGTTGTTGTCGCCGGTAAACACAAGAGTAATAGTGACAATGCCAACATTCAGGTCGGCGAGGTCACCAAGTGCTTTGGGGGTGAGAGTGATGCGGGAGTAAACGGGGGCCATATGATAGTGCAGCTCGTTGGATGACCATTTTTATTGGGGGGGGGGGGGTTACTGACTTGTAAAGGATGGGTCTGTCCTGCAAGGCCTCCATAGCCTGGCTCAGCACTGGGGTGATGTCACATGTCTCCTGGGTCAGTCCACGACACTCATCTAACGGGGGGAACCAAGAGTGTCACTATTAGCATCACGGATACCTGAGATCTCTCCGGCAAGGACGCCATTTCAGTGCGGAGGGCTGGGTGTCACCCAGTTCATTAGGTGTGACTGTGCGTATGAATGCCAGCTTTGCGCCCAGTGCGGCGGTACATGACCATCACGCCCTCACTCCAGGGGGCACTGAGTCACAGCACTCACTCTGTGCCCAGCGGTACAGCTGCTCGTAGGACGTCTCCTGCAACACCGCCATCTGCTCCATGATCTCCAAGCTGCAGAGAAGAACCACACGGTTAGTCAGCGCTGAGCAGCAAGGCGACGCTTAAGCTTCCCCTGCCCCCCGCCTGCCTTTTCCAACGCGATGAACAGTTTCTTGTGAGTACGACTCCCACACTCTGGCTGTAACACAGGACTGAAGTAGCGGCAGAGGTAATCAGTGCGCCCCCTCCCCCATCAGGACACCCCAAAGCCCCCCCCCTCCCCCCCACAATTCCCTTACCCGGCGGTCTGCTGGTTGGTCCGCAGCAAAATCTTCACGTCCTCATGGATTTGCTTCACCCGCCTCAAAGCCCTGAAGAACTCCTAGAAAAAGCATCTCCAAAGCTCAAATATCCATCCATCCACCCATCCATCCATCCATCCATCCATCCATCTGTTTATTCTGGACAGAGGAAGCCTAGAGTCTGTCCCAGGCTGCACTGGGAGGAAAGCTGAGGTATTCCAGTCCACCACAGGGGACGCATACATGCCAATTAGCCTAAACGCTTCACTCTGGACTGGAAACCAGAATACCCGGGAAAACCAGAACCGGAGAGAGAACATGCCAACTTCAAATGCAGGGCAGGGGCAGGAGTCGAGGCCGCATTCCAGGAGGTGTGGGGAACCCGTGCTACCTGCTAAGCCAGCGAGCTGCCCTTCTAAGACACTGCACCTAAAGGACCCGTCAGGAGGTGTGTAGGCGCTGAGAGCGGCGTTACCTGCGTGACAGGGCCGTCCCGCGCCCCGCGCAGGGTAGCCATCTCCTCCCCCGACAGCTGGAATTTGGAAAGGAACACCTGGGCGACCTGCGCTCGAATCTCCAGCCGGTGACTGGGGGGGAAAGGAGGGGATCGTGAGAGAGGACACCACTGAACCACACTGCTGACATCATCTGCATGGAGTGAAAGGCTGTGCGCTTTGTCTTTTCAAAGAAAGATGACATTTCCTATTTACATAGTCATACACAAACCAATCCCCACCCCAACACCCAATCAGCTCAGATTGCCTGCACCATCATCACACAGCCACTAGGAGGAAGCAACGTGCCACTCCACAATTCCCATGTCTGCAAAAGTGTGGATGAAGAGGCTTTAACACAAAAGCTCCATTTGCTCTCAGATATTTTGAGCTTCATTCCAAGCATTCTGAGTGGGGTCTCAGTCTGAGCTACCTGACATTAACAGTATGGGGTGCGGACATTCTCTCTCCGAATCTGTTTCTGTGGATGAATGTGGGACTTACTGAGAATACATACAAACAGACATTATAAAACACGATCCACACTGAACACAAATGCTTCATTTATAACCTAAAAACCTGAATACGTTTATTAAAAAAAAAACACACACACAAATTTAGACACAAAAAATACTGCACGATATCATGCAATATGTGATTTTTCCACGAGTAGAACTTTTCTATCGATAGGTGGTGTCTGCTAAGTTGGTGGTGTTGCTGTGAGTTGTGTCAACAAGCAGTGCTGACAAATGTGATGTGATTACTGCGCATGAGCACAATATATCCTGCAACCTTAGAAGCACTATATCAGAAGAAGATGGAAACACGCAAAAATCCCTAAGACTTTTTTTAAAAATGAAGCATCATCCTAAGATTGCATGTCACTGTAACCAAGCCAGTACATTTAGGAAATGTAAAAACAGTACGTGTTGTACACATCTGCATATAAACTTAAAATCATTCTGTAACAGCAAACCTCTAACATGCAAATAAACTACACAGTGGAAAAGAAAGAATGTCTGGTGTCAGATGGTAATTATTCTTTATTAGTTGGATAACTTGAATTATGAATAAACTATACTCCTGATAAATGTATACAGGAAGTCGTTCTACTCTGGGCGTTAACTGCTCCTTCCGTACTGTGTGCAAGACTTCCCACTAATTTCTACCATTGTGACCCACTGCTCTTTAGAGCATTAGTAAGCTGCTAATTAATAAGATGCTACATCGAGTTTCTCTGATAAGGACTGTCTGGTTCGCGCTGAAATTATCCTACCTGACATGATGCACCCTGTGGAGCAACCAATGACAATGTAAACTAACACACATAATATGTGATTCAAATCTCTGCCGGGGGAGTTTCACAGGTCTTCAAAAATCAGAGAAATCTTACGGCCACTTTTAATTCCGGAAAAGACCGGCCAGAGGCAGACCAAGGAAAATCGACTCGAACCCCTGGCCTCCAGAAACGAGCTGAGCTCTGCCCGTCTCCCTGCTCCTCCCATTCGTAATCTGAATGAACCCAATCGTCTGCACTTTTACTAAAATAATTAACTGCAGGGAGACCTTGCATCCCCAACGAGGCTGACCGGCTCATTCTCCTCCAGTCACTGCGCAGCTGCTCAGTATCTTGCCAAATGGGAGCTGCAAATCTTTCACACGCACAAAAAAAATTGGGAATTGGGAAAAATGGAGGGAGGGAAAAAAGCCTGTATTTCACAGTGGCCTTAATATGGCTTTCGCTGTTCGCTATGCGTGTGGGAATATTTCTCTAGCTCCCGACGAGCGTGAACAGAGACACGACGAGCAAACGCGCATACGGGCAGCGGTGGGGGTGCCGGAGCTTCCGTGGACAAACAACGGCAGCCTAGCGGGGGTCTTCCGCATGCCAGGTTCACACGCACAAACTGCACTGACAGCTACCTGTGGGGAGCACCATCTGCCTGCTTCTCAGCGCGGGAACCTGACCCTCACTGGCGGCGACGCCCATGCCCCCTCCCTGCCTCTCCTCTCCTCTCCTCTCCTCGCCCACTTTGTCGTTCCCCCCTCCCTTTCCGGATATCACCCTCTGGTTCCCGCGGCCATCGGTGGACCGTAGAATCACCAACTGCTGACACCTCACGCCTGCTGAGCTCAGGCCCAGCTCGCCGGGTCACGCGACCCCTGCCTCCATCACAACTCACAGGCCGGAACTGGAGCCAGGGACAGACGGGGGGGGGGGGGGGGGGGGGGTGCTGAGATGCACTAACAGGCATTAAGATCCATACAGTGAAGGAAAGACAGGCAGGCAGGCAGATAGACAGGTGACAGTGACAACCGACTGACCAAGACTAATGGACAGCCAGGCATCAGAATCGACAGACAGCTGTCAGAATCAAGACAAAGAGACAGACAGGCATCACAGTCAAGAGACAGACAGGTGTCAGAGTAAATAACAAAGAGGTGGGACGCCACAGATGGACAGATGCACAAACACTGAGGTTCAGACAAGACAGTGTCCAGAAACATGACAGGCAGACAGGCGTCAGTGTCAACAGACTGACTGAGACAGACAGACAGACATCAGAATCAAGACAAAGAAACAGACAGTCATCAGTCCACATACAGACAAACAGGCATCAGAGTCAACAGGCAGACAGACAGGTGTCAGAGTAAACAGGGGGATGCCACAGACAGACAGAAACACAAACACTGAAGTCCAGACAAGCCAGTGTCCAGAAACGTGAGCGGCATACAGAGAAATGTCCAAAGTCCCAGACTGAGAGAGACAGACACAGAGGTGCCCAAAAAATTCACCATGGTAACATCAACCCATTTGCCCTATTGCACACTGGCTAGACAGATAAGTGTCATTTGATGTATCAATGCCTACTGACAACACATCATTTCTTCCCTTTATCTCCCCTAGACAGACACCAGGACACTCCAGGCCAAACAAATATAGCGTCATTAATTACCTTAAGCACAGGAGCACTGAGCTATTCCCATCTTCACAAACATAAACCGTTATATGTTTCCTTTATCCTTTCAACAAAGCCTCAGCTTTCACTGAAAGCACTGAAACTCTGCGGTTTGCCACTTTTAAAATGTCATTTATTCCCACAGCCTCAGGCAGCTGAAAACAGATACAGACCCAGGCTTTTTTCGTTAAGTCAGCAGGGGGTAAACGGGTGAAATAATATTGGATGACATTTATTTTGAAGCACACAAACACACTCAAGGAAGCGCGACGTCTCGTTCATTCAACAGGGGGCTGCCCTTTATCTCCAGATCTCGCTCTGATTGTCCCATAATCGGCTCCTCTGAGGAGAGGCGCTCGACAACTTCCTCAAAGGAGACTTTTAAGCAGAAACGAGGCTTGAGGACCGACACGCTGCTGGTAGAATGAATCGCGCACAGCATGATCTCGGGGCATTGAAAAAGGGGGAAAAAATGATGGCCGTGCTTCCAAGAGATGAAAAAATAAATCAGGCATTGCTATAAAATCAACAGGATGCAAATTTGAATAGAATTCCCTTCCTCTCATTCACAGTCATGTATTTAGCAGACAGTCTTATCCAAAGCGAGGACACATTACTGAGAGAAACCAGGGTCAGGCAGCTCTTGGAGCGACTCAGGTTAAGGACCCAAGTGTGACATCACTCTGCCGACCTCAGGATTTGAACAGACGACCTTCTGGTCAGAGGCTGAGAGTTCAAATGCGCAGAGCCATACACCAACCCCTGGTGCCACGGGCTTGGCCAAAACGGGCTCCTTCAGCCTCAGTGAGGTTCCGGCTCAGTCGGGTACAGGGGGGCTGTTTGGCTCAGCAAAACGGATTAAGCACAGAAACACAGGCACTAAGGCAGAACCGGCACACGGGGAAGCGGTCACAAGAGTGGGTAGGGGGTGGGGGTGTGGATGGGTTGGGCGGGGGCAGGAGAAAGGGCCTTGATTCAGTCAGCTGAGAAGCTGCATTTTTAGACCAGTCTCAACCGGGTCTTCAGAGACCCAAAGATGGTCCACGCTTTTGTTGCCTGCCAGCTCCCAGACTTGATTGAGAAACAATGTTTTAGACTCTTATGCCTAGCTTTGTGTACACACTGTACTCTGGTAATCTCTCCCCACCCTATGATTTGGAAAAGCAGGTGACCAAGCCAGCTTACTGCTACTTTCTACTAGGCTTGGGAGGTATTGCAGTAATACGATTTCAGGTACTCTGCGGTTTTTTGGGTATACTGCAGTATTTTGAAATCTTGGCGACAAAATACCCGCACCCTGCCTTCCAAGCAAATTCTATTGGCAAGATTGCAAAATACTGGAATAGTGTTGTTTCCGTAAATATTGTAAAAAATACCATGGTGTAATGTCTGGAAGGTATAAGGGTATGAAAATTAGACACTGCTTAAGTCTACTTTCCAATACGTTACACTGTTTCACACAGAAATGATTAGAGGAAACGTTGTTAAACAACAGATATTTAAGCTGCCGTCAAAACAGTCCTTAACAGACCTAAGACTGACTTCCAGTTATACCTCGTCTCTGAATTCTTTTCACACTAGGCAGAACCCCCACATGCCCCCCAGCTGCAAGCCCAGAACTGGGACTCACTTTTCTGCTTGCAGCTCATTGGTTTTCACGATCAGGTCCTGTGTCTGGTCCTTGGCCGCCTGCATTGGGAAACCCAGGCAGAGATATCAATCAGAGCCAATCAGAACCAACCGAAGGCCACTCACTCCAACTGAGGCACAAATACACAACCACTCAGAACAGTGCGTAAAAAAAAGTGTATTATCACATAGTGGAACATTTACCTAAACAACTCAAAATGTCAATCTGTCACAAGAGCATAACAGAATTACTTTTTTTCCCCAAGTGATCACATGGGCCACAAGAGTGATGACTGACTGACACCAAAAATAATCAAGGTGTTCCATGATGTATTGCTAGGCAATTGGGGGGGGGGGGGGTGATATTTATCATTTTTATGGTAATAAGAGAGGATAAATGGAATATAAAATGACACAAAAATAAATGACTATGATGTTACCTTAAGCCGGTTGGTCATCTCCTCACAGCACGTGCTCATGGCCTGAACATCCTCCTGCACACCCTCAAGTTCCTAAGGGGGGACAAATGGACACAGTTTAAATGAATATTCTTTACTCATTAAATGTATTTGGGTGACTTTTTCAGTTAAAAAAACAAAAAAAAACATGAAAAGTCTCAAAAACAGAACCAATACAACTACCTGTATCTTACTATATCCAAGGTTTTTTTAAAAAATAATTTAACTTTATAAAAATGAGGGGTGTCCATTCTTAGAAGACAGGAAGCAGTGTTTTTCAACCCAGTCCTGAGGGACCCCCTGAGAATTTTTTTGCTCACCACAAAGTTCCTTGCATACCTGAACCAATCAACAAACAACACAGAAATCTTGGTACAAGTGTGCTGGGAGCTGGGAGGAAGTAAAATGCAGACTGTTGGGTTGAGAAACACTGCCCCAATGACTGTGTGGTGGTTATACAGTGTCCGCACCACATTCCTCCACAACATGTTTCATACACGACAAAGCATTATGATTAAGGTCTATATGAAGCTGGGCTCAGGCTGCCCGGTATTTATGGGATTTTTTGTTGCCAGTAATAAACGTGCGATAGCGCATTATCAGCTTACCTGCTTGACATCCTTAAATATCCGGACGAACTCCTCATTGATGGACAGGCTGCGTCTCTCGATGTCGCCGCGGAGGTTCCTGCGTGTCCGAAGCGTGTTCTCGGCGAAGAAGGCCGACAGCGCCTTTAAAGCTTCCAGCATCTCCTACGGCATGAAAACAGGCCAAAATAACTACATTATAATTAATCATAGAAATATGACAGGCTTGTTGTGGAGTAATATGTCATGCATGCGCAAACACTTTCGGCTACTTATTGCAAAATAGATCACTTTAGAGTCAAATTCGATATCAATATCTAGCGAATGTGCACTGAATTTAAGTATGAAGCAACTTGTTCATAAGAGTGCGTGGAAAAGACATGAACCTAAGATCAATGAAACTAATCTGAAAAAATAATTGTCCAACCGGCAATGTATGCTTAAAACTGCAAATTGTACAGTATTCTATTACTCCATATGGCTTCAGTATAATTAAGGTAACTACCTGCCTGTCGGATAGATACCGGATTCCGGCTCTCAGGACATTGACAACTGGAAGGCAGCTCTATACGCATTTCTTGTTAACTAACCTTGTCATTGTCCAGCCTGGTTTCCAGGATCTTATTGAGCTTCCTGGACAGGGGATTATTGGGTTGAGGTGCCGCATTGCCTCCACTCTGAATGAAATTAGACGTATCCGATGATACCTCTACTTTAGCGTCAGCCATCATCAACAGCTTCACACGTCACAGCAGAAAGTGTGTGTCCGTCTGAAATTCGAGTTCGTGGGGAAACATGCAGTGTTACATCAAGGTTCCCACCGCGACCAGGGAGTTGTTTAAAGCATCAGTAGCCTATTATTATCGATCACTGATAATTTCTTTCATTTTTACGATTCATATAACGTCATCCGCGTGCAACTGTCAGTTAAACTACAGTGAAAGCATCAAGAAGTGATTGCGTCCGTTTTGAATGGGAGTTCCTAGAGAAACATTTGGTAGGCTATTATAACAAGGTTCCCATCGTGCTAATTAAGGGAGCCGTTTGAAGCCCCTGAATTATATAAATCAGTGACAATCTCTGTTATTCTTACGATTCGTAATATTCCGTCCGTGTTCAGTTGTCTAGTTAAACTCTCATGATACAGGCTACTCTCATAATTCTGGGTTGAAGGCGAGCCACCGAGTCCAAATAATATATTGAAATTAAGTGGATGGAATAAATTTGATTTTTTTAAATTTTCTGTAACAAATCAACGTTATGTATATAGGCCTAATGTATAGAAATACATAGATAGTTATTGAAAAGGCTGCTTTCGTCGTTTAAAAAGGTTAAAGGTATACTAGGCTAAATAAAATATAATAGGCCTATTTGTAGTAGAAAATTCTTTTATGTGATGCTTACGTGAAACAAGACGTTTTGGTAAATTAAAATGGAAGTGACAAAATAGTGGGAAATAGCTTTTATAATGTATTATCATAAAACAGGAAGACCATTTGATTTTTAATATCCACGTAGGTTTTGATGGTATTTGGGGGCGCCACAAGGTTAAAGCTCCACAGGGTTATTTCTCATATTAAGATGTGAATAATTCAAAGCCCATGTCTCGTCAGTTTATTACTGAACAATTTTACCACCTATTATACAATCCACATAGAGCAATAATTTCTGGCCCATATAAATAAATCATCAAATAAACCATTATTCATCGCAGGTTCGAGGATTATTAATCATGCGACAGGAAGGTTTTAAGAACGGTAAGAAAGTAACTTCCATGCAGTTCCACTTTCAAAGCAAATACTCCAAAAATGTTTTTCATTAACGATGCATTAATTTTGGCGAACGTTGAGGGTTTCTAAGGTGAAAACACGATTTACACGGTTAGGCTACATTTATTTCCCAGTCTACGTTCCCAGTACACAGGCAGTTCGATGTTTTAAAAATTATAGCCTACTACAACGGGAAATAAACGGAAATTACCTAAAAATTGCTGCTATTGGAGAAATTAGAATAAATGGAATAAAGTTGTATAGATTGCTTTCTGTGGTGGTGTATGTTCACATTTAAAGTGTGTTATTTGAATAGTAAATCATTGGTTCATGCAAATATTAAAATTAATTTCAAGTCTTCGCCAAATGATCCGCCTGCATGTTTTCGTGGGTGTGTCTCTATGCCAGTGAGGAGAGATACCGCGACCGCTAGTCCAGCCCAGTGGGTGGAGAGACTGGATGCAGGGTCCCCTCTTGATCCGACGGGCTCGCATGCTCAGGGCATCTTACTGTGGGCTGTCATCGCAGTAAGAAAACGCCTCGCAGACCGATCGCAATTAATTTTCCAGTATTCCTGTCCGATGAACCATAAGGGACGCCAAAGAGAACGCCTGACATTTCTTCGGATATATCGGTATCTTTTTCCTCGAATGGATCCATTATTACTTTAGATGGATTCCTGCAAAACTTTCTGTATATAATTTCAGTAGATCATTTTGCGATCTGAAAGTTTGTCGCGCTCCGTCTCCATTTAAACCAATGGGATAGCGTCCATCGCCATGTCTTGGAATATGTAAGTTTTGATATGTATAGGCTAATTTCATATTTACGTTTCCGTATAGTTTTCATAGACGTGTCTAACTCAGAAACGTTACGATCACAGTTGTCTATAGTATCTACAGCTGACTTGCATGGAATACCATTCCTGATATGCGTGAATGTTTCTCAGTTTAATTTTAATTTTTAATTTGCATCAGCTCGAGCATATTTAAATAGCTTCCGAAGAAAAAAATAAATAAATGAAATTCCTCAAACTTTATGTGGATACTTTGTTACTTTTGATATAACACTGTTTTATAGTCTACATTGTAGATTTTATTCTTTCACACATGCACAGCCTTAAGCTGTTTTTTAATGAGCATGATGATGTTAATTAGGTTGTTTGTTAATCTTTTGTACGCGGCTTGTTGTCTGCATTTGTCTGCTAACCTGTAACTCCTCACAATCCAGGTGACAGCGATTTGTCACTTGTCTTCGCAGGTTTCATCATACAGTAAACCTGAGAATGGATCTACCTTTCTAGCTACGTGGGCTTTAGATGTAAGACGTGCAGGAGATCGTTTTGATTAAGTGAAAGTTACGCTTCAGAATCGGCTCATCTTAACAAAGTTTGAGATCGGCGATGGCGTCCAGCCTGACTTCCGTCGGCATCGTATGGGCACTACTGTCCTTCGTGAGCGCCGTTGCTTCCTGCGTGGGCTTTTTCATGCCCTACTGGCTGCTGGGCTCGCAGATGGGCAAGCCGGTATCGTTCGGGACGTTCCGGCGCTGCTCGTACCCTGTGCGGGACGAAGAGCGGCAGGCGACGGTCATGCTGGAGCAGTGCGGGCGCTACGCTTCCTTCCAGGGCATCCCCAGCCTGGAGTGGCGTATCTGCACCGTGTTAACTGGGGTGGGCTGTGGCCTCCTGCTCCTCGTCGCCCTCACCGCCCTGATGGGCTGCTGCATCTCCGACCTCATCTCCTGCAGCATCGGTCGCGTGGCCGGGGGCATCCAGTTTGTGGGGGGTGAGTCCACTGCCAGGCAGTTATACTTTCTTCCAAATAGGTCTTCACTTCTCCCCTTAATCGTTTCGTTTTCCTTCTTAGTTTTAACGTCAGCCCGCAGGTGAACTGACTTACTTTTTATGTAATTAGAAAACGATAAAAAAAAAACATGAACAGAATAAATGTGAACACACCCTGTAATTTTGAAGGAGCAGAGCTGTGTTCCTCTACCTTATATGTATGTATCTCTACAGTATACAGTATGTTTAGATGATATAGGTACCTTATTAGTGTCTCCCACCTCACCCCCATGCTGTAGGAATTCCAGAGCCGCCCCCCCATCAGATTTTATCCACAAAAAGCTGCCTGGCTGTAGCAGAGAGCATTCTCTAAAGACTACCTCCTAACTCATCTTCTTCTGCCTGGCCCTCTCCCTTCACATTGACCTCTCTTCCCCAGGCAATGAGAGCAGCTTTGACGGGGTTGGGGGGGGGGCTTCCATTTATCTTCATTTGTTGGCCAATGTTTTCACCCCGGTGGTGCTGCAGGGCAAGCAGATTTGTGTAGTGCACAAAATTTCTGAGGGTTTTGGAGTCATGGTTTGTGCAGCAGAGGCTTATAAACTTTAGCTCCATGATCTGAGACTCCATGATTGGCCAGTCAGGGTAAGGAATTCTGGAACAGGAAGGAACTGTGTGTGAATGGCTGCACATGATGCTCTCTTGCTGCTGAGGTTTGCTTAAGACTCATATTTTGTTTTGATTACTAGGTCTGTTCTTTTTCTTGTATGTAACTGGTGTAACAAACAAGAGGGATGCCAGCATCAGCCTGCAGAAAACAGCAATTTTGCATAGTTATCTTTTTTGTTTTTGTTTACAACTGAGGAATTGTACATTATTGATTTCCAATTTCCAGTATGCAAACTGTGTAAAACTAAGTATGAGAGCAGTGTGCATTGTGTGTGTCGATTTATGCTACAGTTTGTAATGCACCCTACAGATTAACTAAGGAGCCAATGAGCAGCTGAGGAGGAAAAGTGATTATTTGGTGGCTGTTGAAAATGTTAGCAGACACTTTTATCCAAGTATACAGTTTGAGAAAGTATGGTGGGACAATCTATGGAATAGTTGGGGTTTAGAGTTTTGCTCAAGGGTGAAATCGTTCTGCCGACCGTGGGATTAGAACCAGCCACCTTCCAAGCAAGAATATAGCATCCTAGCTGGGCGAGCAACACACCGCTAAGGACAATGTGATCTTATTCTTGAATATATCTTCCGTGGTGCTTTTATATAAGTATTCATTTAAAAACACAGCCTGCCCTTCTACCCAGTACAAACGGCCTCGTCTTCGTACCACTTCAACAGATCAGGGAGAGAGAGGAAACTAGAAGGAGAGAGCCAAGAGAGGCAGAAAGTGCAGGAGGGGAGAGCTGCTGTCCTCAGGCATTGTGGCTCCTGCTTCCTCCATTGTCCCGCCGTAATGAAGAGCGTCTGGCTCACAGAGGCCCACGAACAAACGGGCTACCAGCGATGAAAGCCCTTCCCTGTTTCTGCCACTCTTTCACATCTCCCTCCCTCTTTTTCGGTAGATAATGAGTCAGCTTTCCCCTATTTCAGTTGGATACAATCGTTTGATTAAAAGGAATTGGTAATATGAGACCCCGACAGGAGCAGAAAGGAGGCCCCCTGGTGGTTCCTGTGACAACCACCAGCGGCAAGGTCAGGAACCACAGTATGGAGAATGTATCACTGGAGATGTCTTGTCAAGATGCCACTGCCGGTCCCTTAAAGATGGATTGGTGCATTCTAGTCTATTACTGCATAGATATTCCACTGCAGCGGTGGGGCTGAACTGGACATGTCCACTGGGGTTTGCCAGCATGGCATGTTAATGAGGCTGGCGATAAACTGGCGCATGTGCGCGACATTCAGGCAGGGGGCCCCGCTGAGCCGCAGCCGGATTCCCTCTCAGAGGCTCCGCCTTTCATCTCGGCAGAATTAGTTATAGCCGAGTTGCTGGAAAAGAGGAGGTTTTCAATTAGTGTTCTGATACTTAATTAAAATCGAGGGGGGGGGGGGGGGAGGGTGATCAGAGTGGGGGGTGGGAATCATATAAAGAACGAATCCTGCAGAGTGTGCAGAATGAATCCATGGATGTCATAAAATGCAGAAAAAGCAGGCCACTGGACATGTACAGGGTGTCTCACTGTGTGAAGTGCCAGAGAAGGTGCCGGAATGTCTGAGGGCAGATGAGGAATATTTATGCGAGACCCAATGTTCATGATGTGCATGCAGATTTGGCCATTTTTTATGTTTGTGTAACACTTAGACTATAGATACAAAATGAGCCTTTAATAAGTAAACAGGACTGCATCAATAATTCTGTGCCGTCTTCTTAATATTATTTTTGTCAAAATTCCCAGATGAAGCCCAAAAAAATGTAGCCTAGTGTTTAATGCTGCATTTTCTATATGTTTATTTTATGTTAAATCTTATATCCCTTCCACTTGGAAGTAGAAAAGCAGTAACAGAGATCGATGTATTGATGACATTAAGCTCCAAGCATTGTAATGCCTTTATTCAACCCATAATTGATTGTGCACTAGCAATGACAAACAGAAATATCAGTAACAGTTAAGATAAGAAGTATTTCCTATCTGAGCACAGATCTATGATAGAACTATATAGCATAGATCTAGAGTAGCTCAATTTTACCTCAAATGGTAACCTTCCTTCTCCTCCATTTATACTTGCTAAGGTTCCAGGGATTTTTCTTACCTGCTGTGTGCTTGGGAAAAAAATGGAGTCTATAATAATTTGTTTTGTGTTTTACTCAACATATAGCTCAAGTTTACCTCAAATATTAACCTTCCTTCACCTTCTGCCAAACAAAATGCCTCACACGTCCCATTAGAAGAGAATAATGATCTGGGAGATGAGTGGGCCAAGACGTGGTCCATCAGTTGATGTTTCTGCACATTTAGGTAGGGAAAAGAGGAGCTTGTGGTGGCAGACAGAGGGGGAGGCATATTTTGGCTCTGGTTTGGAAAGCAGAAGGAGGAACTGGACCGAAACAGCTTGGCAGGTAAAAGTCCCCTGCTGGACTCCTGTCTGGCACCGGTAAGGGAAGCGGCGGAGAGATGGAGACGGGGCTCTGGTGTCCTTCTATCCCATGATTCATCCTTGTGTTTCTTAAAGGGAAACAGCAAGTTGAAAATCCGGATCAGCTTTCGCTCACAACTGCGAGCCGTCACAGCAGTCAAAGCAAAGAGTCAAACAGATGTGGAGGCCAAAGCAGGTTCTGAGCGCTGGACAGACCTCCTCACACCAACACGGCGGGGCGTTGGGGCGTGTCCTGGACATCTGCCATTGATTTATGCATGTCTGTCATTATGGGATAGGCTGTCAAGGTCGCATTGCAACACGAGAGCCCAGCTGCTCGTTAAATAATCCACATCACCCGGCCGCTACGGGATTGCATGTCGTTGATCTTGATGTTGCAGCTAATGGGCTGCTGGACTCTTAGACCAGGGGCAGGAAGTGAGCCTGGTCACCATATAACCCAGCCTCCAGTGGACCAGTTCATACCAGTTACCCTTACAAGGTCATACTGGACAGCAGATACTTTAATTGCTTTACGTACCCTATAGACAGATATTAGAGGTTTTAGAACCATTAATACTTCAATATTAGTTTAAATACTAGAACTCGTGGCCATAGGTGGAAATTAGCGGGAGAACATTTTAAAATGAATTTGAGGAAGCACTTCTTTACACAGCGTGTAGTTAGAGTATGGAATAGTCTTCCTGCTAGTGTATTGGAAGCTAAAACCCTGGGTTCCTTTAAATCAGAGCTAGATAAGATTTTAACAACTATGAGCTATTAGTTGAGTTCTCCCCAAACGAGCTTGATGGGCCGAATGGCCTCCTCTCGTTTGTAAATTTCTTATGTTCTTATTACAGAAAGATCCTTAAATACCTGACTGTGGATAATAGCGAGTATGAGAAAGAGAAGCTTTCTGCAACCTCCCTTCACCTCTCACTTATTGATCTAGAAGTTTCCAGAGTCAGCAGTTGAAGCTTTAAAAGCTGACCTTGACCATGCCAGACCTGTTAATGTGTGTCGGCATGGAAAACCAGGATCTTACTGTCATCGGAAATACTTCACTACACCTTACTGCTTTGTTTTTGGCTCTATTTCAGTATTAAAAATGATGACAAGGTCACTGGTTTTAGATTTATTGTACAGTAGAGCATTTTTTTCACTCTAACGAATAATTAAAAAGTGTCTGTCATTCCAATTTGCCTGAAGCCTGGAAACACAGGGCACAGGGGACATACTGGATGGGAGACACGGTCCGTCACAGGGTACAGTCTGGGGGATTAGCCATGTCAGTTCATATTGTCGATTGGTTTGGGATTGCAGGTGGAGACGGAAATGTGTAAATGCCACACACTGAGTGCAGGCGGGTCGCTAACCCCCATCACTGAAGGTGTGAGATAACAGTCCTTCCCAGTCAGCCACACTTCTTTCTGAATCTTTTGTTTTTGTCACCCGCAAGTCTGAAGGGTATCCCTTTGTCAGTCATCATTTTTGCTGCCAGCATGAGTTTTGGATTGTATTTCACATTACAGCTAGTCAGAGCCGTTTCTCTTCCATAAAGAAAAACCGACACGACAGGGGAATCGGCAAAATGAGGTCCATTTGTACCGGAGAGCAATTTCATCAGACAGACTAATGTCCACATTAACATTTCCCATCGCATTTCAGCTGCTTTTTTTTCCCCCGCATCTGTTTAGTAATGAGATGCAAGATGAATGAGGCCCATCTGCGCAGATTTAAGGAGGAGGATAACAGAATGAAGCGTTTGTCTTGATGTGGGACAGATTTGTTCTCTGCCTGTTTTGATGCCTTACCTGAATGGAAAGTCTCTCAATCACCTGGGCATTGTGTTTTAGATAAAAGACACACTTTGCCTTATTAAGCATTTTAGTATGATTAGAGGTGCTGGAAATGACAATATGCCTTTATTGTCAGAGTTCTCTCCTGGTCTGTTTATCTCCATCTGTTTTTTCTGAGCCAGTGTCATCATCTGACTCCTGTGACTCTTTCTTTTCCTTCCTTTATTCACCTACATTTTCATTTGTTACTAAGGTTTCAGGGATTTTTTTAATACTTCACCTTCCCCTTTTTTCTTCATACTTTTCTCTCTTTGTCTCCACCGACGTTCCACCCGTCACCCTTTGGGTTTAGTGCTGAGGGATTGGCGGTATGGATTTGCTTGTGGAACCAGTAAAAACTCAGCCTGTTAGGATAAGAGTCTAGCTTCTTTCTGGATTTATCTGGCTGAGTAACTCAGCAGGGGAAGCCCAGGAAAGGTAAATCTCCAGCTTTCATGTTGTTTACACGCTCGTTAAATCAAGATCTAGTTTCTTGGAGCAAGTGGTATCTGTGGTAGGATAACCACCTACTCCATGCACTATTAGCTACTTCAGGTTTTACAAACTGCTTTAAACCTGAAAGGTTCCTTTGCTTGGCTACAGGAGTTCAGTTCTTTTTGTTTATTGACTGGTTTGTTTCCTTGATTGAAAGACTCATCCAGCTGTTTCACATTAGACACACATGCATGATTATAGGAGACTGACCAATCAGCACACAGCAAGAACTCAGCGCTTAAGTGAAATCCAGGTACTTTTAATTGAAATGGTTGAAATGGTAGTTTACAAACCCTATCCTCGTTCATATTGTCCCCCCCGACATGAATTACATGGTCCCCCTAATTTGGTGCCATTGTATACCTGTATAAATTAGACCAATGAGCAGCAGCCGTGTAAATTCCAGAAGCGAGTGACATGGGGAAGGGCAGATGTGAAGCTCTATGCCAGCCTTAACAAGCCCCCTCCTCCCCATTTGATCTACACCTTTGTTGCTGAACACAAAGGTCGCTCAGAAGTGGATCTTAAGGTGTCGCCGAGCATCTTCCTGCTGACTGGGCTGAGCTGTTTGCGGCAGACGCTGCTGAGCTCAAAGGCAGGTTCTCCCTCTGCCATCGGCGTGTGTTAGGGAGCGCCGTAAGAGGACGGCAAATGCACCTCGCGCTCTCAGCAGCGACCTCATACTGTCACAGCATCAAAGCAAGATTCTGTCATGCTTTTTTTTTAAACTTCTCCCCACGATTAGAGGAATTCATTGGGAAGTCAAAGCTGGCAGAAACGTTGAGTTTTGTGGGAGGCTCCTATTTAACTTGTTGGGTTAGTTTTATATGATCTATCTGTGGACGGAATTATGAGCAGGCTGGAGTGCTTGTTGAGATGGTGTTTTGGCTTCCTGTCAGCGTGGCTCTGCCCGCTGAGCTGTTTGCCAAACCTTAGCTATTTTTACAGCCCCCAGGATGCCCTGCTTACCCAAATAACAGCTCTGTGTCCTGCAAACGCTGAGTGATGTCAGCCTTTCCCGTGTCTCTGTCTGAAAGCAGACTGCATCGCTTCGGTGCGGTGGCGCTCTCTCTGTCCCTGTTAGTTTAAGTTAGGTCAGGATGGAGATTTAGGAAGTGGGCTTTATGCCCCAGGATGAAGCAGCTCAGCTACAAAAATGGCTGCTTCGTTTTTGCTTATTTATTTAGGCTTGAAGTGATCCAGAGCTTTACGAGTCCATAATGTTATGGCACTTCTCCACTGCCACCCAGAACTGAGGTGCACGGGAAAAACACGGGTTTTCCATTGTAAGATATCTGAGCCATACCCATGCTGACACGACTCTGCTTACTAGCAGGGATGAAAGCATGAGTAAACTGAACTGGTTGCATCACCACCATCTGATTGGTCGAAATGCAGACAGATACCAGTGATCGCGTCGATATGTATGGATTATCTGAAGGGAAAAAGGTATATTCTATATATTATTCATTATTAGTACCATCAGATATTGCAATGTATTGATGCATTCCCAATAACTGAAAACGTGAACATTTCCAAGCATCCGCTTTAAAAAGTATTATAGAACAGCTGAATAGAATGGATTCATAATGCTAATTTACACAAGCGAATGCTAATTCCGCTAGCGCTTCATGCTAACATAACACGGTGATCCTCGTAGGCGTGCTATTGGAAATAAGTGCATAGTAAATCATGATATACACCATGTCAATACTAAATAAGCGCCTCTTTGGTTTTATGTCACTGTCGCTCCCAGTAGTGCCTTTACCGAGTTGGAACCGCGCGGTAGCTAGTCTGTCTTCGCGCTTCGGCTCAGGTACGGCTTGGTTCCTGTATGCCAGAGGAAAAGTGCCGATAGACGTAGAGGCTTGCACGAGCCCCCCTGCCGGGAGCACTACAGCTGATGCTCACCGTGCAGCACATGCCCGTGGAAATCGCTAGAGCTCCTGCCATATTTGTGCAAATTCCGCTGTTGGCTTCTGCATCTCCATATTTGGCTTTGTTTTCTAATGGAGGGAGAACCAGCCACAGAGCCGCTTCCAAGATTTATTTATGACAAGCCGTTTTAAAACTTTGTTTTATGAGTCCCAGAAATTACTATGTATCCTGAGTATGTTTAAAAAGAAAGCTTCCAGTAATCATGTCACTAACAAAAAAAAGTTGCGAGCAAAGTTAAATCTTACTTGGGATTATTGCACCTCTATACTCATACAGTTCCTTATGTATTTTTCTAACATTACATTTATGTGTTATTCTGATGCATTATGGGTACTATTAGCATTTTATTCTGGACTACATTAGCAACTTATTTAGCAAACGTCTTTAGCGAAGCAAAATATAATTGAGAAAGCTGGGTAAGTCAGTCCCTGGAGCAGCTGAGGTTAAGGACTTTGCCTCATGATGAACTTCCTCTGCCAACCTCAGGATCTGAGCCAGCAACCTTTCAATCACAGGGGCAATGTACGGAGCCACTGAGCCACACACTGCCCCTCCGTTGTTCTCGCTGCTGAAATAACCACCAAATTCATCACATCCGTCCCCGGACTTCACACTGGCTGGCAGTAGGCATGCGAGGGAGGCAGAGGCTCTGATATGGGAAGCTGATTAGTCTCCTGTCCTTCAACTCACCTCTGCTCATGTTTCACATAATTACTGCTGAGCAGCCCCAGGACATCATGAAGGTCCCTGTCTAAGCATGATGGACAGCCAAATATTGTAAATAGTTCTGTGCCCATATTTTTCACGTAGATCATTGTTCGGTTGTTGCACACCTGTCAAGTTTCTAAATAACTCTCTGGACGTTTTGGCTCCAAAGCATCTCCTCGCCGACGGTTCCCTTCTACCCTCTTTCGCTTTGCCTCGTATTTCCTGTCTGCAAAAATATAAACCAAAAATATAAAACCTTACAGTGGTCTCCTGGGTCTCTGCCGATAATCTCAGAACTGCTTCTGTTTCACCTACTTTTCTTTTTTAAGAAATCCACTTCTTTTCCATTTCTGCTCTAGCCAGTGAGAGACAGGCGAGTTTAAAGATTTGGCTGTATTTCTGCTATAAGTGAATATCTGTTTCGGAGCCAAAGGCTGAAAGCGCAGCAAGATGGCCGCCCTCATGCACCTGACCAGGGGCCTGCACCGCTTAACAGGTTCTGGGTCGTTTTTAGGGCCTGGTGCTACCTGGAGAAGGTCTCTAGACTGGATTGAAAGTCGTTCTTACGCAAAGTGTTTGGGGCTGCTTGAGATTCTCTGTTTTTGTCTTCTATGAGCAGCTGACCTCCTCTCTTTGGGTTTGGCCCACACACACAGGGCAGCAGACGGTGTCTGCGTGTGCGGTTTCGGGTTCGGAGCAAACCGCCCCCCCCAACCGCCCCAGCTTGTCGAAAGCAGCTCAGTGAGGCACCGTGGGTAAACACCGGATAATCTCTCCGGGTCTCAGGCCCATAATTCGATAGCGCATGTTTGTGAAGGCTCTATTCCCTCACCCCAGAGGTGGAGGGGGGGAGTCTTTTATCACCCACAGCTGTGAGGGTTCTCAGTGTCAAGGTCAAGCCCAGTGGGAACGCGAGTTGACATGACAACAAGCTCGGGAGACTCAATTGTCGATCCAAAGTTGTCATCAATATTCTTACACGCCATTGATATTTATGACATAAACTTTATTGAACCCAGGGGGGAATTTTATACTTTTGTTTCGACATATATATCCATCCATCCATCCATCCATCTTCGGACTGCTTCTCCTGGTCTGGTAGCACATGGCCAGAGTACCGTCCTGCATGTGAGGTAAGTCCATTGCAGGTCTGCTCAGTGCTGCCAGCAGCTAGTTTAGGGACAGAACCCCAGACAGACCCAGGAAGCCCCAGGCACCTCGCTTCATTCCCTCTGCTGTTTTTTCTGTGTCTTTGTTGGGCTCTCCCTCGCTCAGCTAGCATGTTAGCGTGACCTTGACTAGTCCCCCTGCAGACAGTGACCGCCGCACTCACTGTGGAGACCCTCCCAGCCTGTACACGTCTCCAGCTTCATTCCAAGTCGCCTGATTTATGTGGCGCTGAAATGGTGAAATGCCACTGATTAATGCAGACAAGTAATAATATGATGGCATTAAGCACTGCTCTGACCTTTATTGTTCCCAGGGATTAGGATTCAGGCTGGATGTGCAATGATTTAGAAAGGAGCGCTGTCACTTTAAGGAAGAAGAACAAATTGAAAGCCATGCTGCTCAAAAGAATTTGACTGGCTTATTATTTCAAAATAAGAGACCCTGTCAAATTGCCTTAATGCTGACCCTTCGATTTGGAATTCTTCTCATTCTTTGAATTTCGAGGTCCATTCATGTGCTTTGTGAAACCTCAGAACTAAATGACAGGGTAATAATGTGAACTTATTCCACCGAATAAGAACAAAAGAATATGTGATACTGAGAAAAGTGCAGATTTTGTCACACACGTAACTCTGATTATAGATGCAAGACTAATAGTATATCAGAAAATGAAGGAAGAATAATTGAATTTATGCCTTTTATGAGCTATTTTCAAAACAGTGTCTGGTTTCTAATCTCTTTCCTTTATTTAAATGCATGCTTTTAGATTGTCAGACTTAATAACATTCTGCTGAATATCATTTCTGCTATAAATTGAAGCTTTTGTGCGCTTGACTTCACCTGTTTGCTATAATCCCCTCTAATGGTCTGTGTTCTGCTTTGTCTTTCTCCTATATTTCAGGAGAATTGGTAACTGTATTCAGGCATGGTGGTTCAGTGGGTAGCCTCACATCTCCAGCACTGAGGGTTCAGAGTTTGCAGGTTCTCCCCATGTCCTGTGGGTTTCCCTTTGGTACTCGGTTCCATCCAAAGACATGCAGTAAGGCTACTTGATTATGGCAAAAATCATAATCGTGATTATTTTGTTCAGTACTGAGATCACGATTAACATGTCAAGCCTTTCTTGAACTTTTACAAAAACTCATCTTTTTAACAGTGGATTTCCTTGAACTCTAAATAAAATTCAACTGAGAAACAAAGAAGAAGGGGCTGGAAAAGGCTGCCCTGGTTTATAGCACAAGACAAAACGGGAGCATCATCGCGAAATGGAATACGGCACAATAATCGTTTTACCTTGATTATCTTTTCTAATACTCGCTAAGGCAAAAATCATAATTAAAATTTAAATTTCATTAATTGCTCACCCCTAACATGCAGTTAGGCCAAATTTCTCGTAGTGTATGATTGTGTGTGTATGAACCCCACGATGGACTGGCATCCCGTCCTGGGTGTCCCCTGCCCTGTGGCCCACGATGGACTGGCAGCCCGTCCTGGGTGTCCCCTGCCCTGTGCCCTGTGATGGACTTGCATCCCGTCCTGGGTGTCCCCTGCCCTGTGGCCCACGATAGACTGGCATCCCGTCCTGGGTGTCCCCTGCCCTGTGCCCTGTGATGGACTGGCATCCCGTCCTGGGTGTCCCCTGCCCTGTGCCCTGTGATGGACTGGCATCCCGTCCTGGGTGTCCCCTGCCCTGTGCCCTGTGATGGACTGGCATCCCGTCCTGGGTGTCCCCTGCCCTGTGGCCCACGATGGACTGGCATCCCGTCCTGGGTGTCCCCTGCCCTGTGCCCTGTGATGGACTGGCATCCCGTCCTGGGTGTCCCCTGCCCTGTGGCCCACGATGGACTGGCATCCCGTCCTGGGTGTCCCCTGCCCTGTGCCCTGAGCTTTCTGGGATTGTCACCATGCCCCCCCCGCAACCCCACAACACTTTGAGGATTGATGGGTGGATACATGGATGATACCTGCATCTTTCTTTTGTTGGATATCAGTTGTTTGTCTTCCAGGTTTAGCCTGATGTGTCTGGCTCCCTGTTTCACTGGCGTTGCAGTGAAAAACAAACAGCTCACTGTGGCCTCAGCAGTGTATTTTAGGAACACTGCTGCAATTCTTTTCCTAGATATTTATGGGTTTTACAAAAACAGTTAAAAAAAAACCCCAAACATAATTAGAAGCTTATAGAATCTATTACCTTTGTCCTTATTTCAAGTATCTGATCTTGAAAGTGTTTCTGCTGTGTCTGTTTAAAAACCTTCAAGTTAGCTAACGGAGATGCAAACGAAATGCTGAAATCAAAACTACTTCCATTCAATCCTGACCAGCCTTGTGAGTCTTTTTTATTTTCAGCCATAAATTATGCAGATTGAGTTGACAGACTAAAGCAATATAACTAATAATAAATGCATGGAAGAATGAAACAGTCGGTTTAAACTTCGGAAAGTCAGACTTTGCGAAACCCTCAGTCTCTCCGGTTCGGACAATTAAATGAAAAAACAAAAACGATTAATATTCAGTGGTTCCTTACAACTTTCTGCTTAACTGGTTAAGATGCTGGTGAGATTAGCAAACCAAGATAAACACTTAACATGCATGTAACCTTCTTAGTACCCAGATCCTTGTTCTTGTTTGTTTTTTAACATGTAGAAAATATATACATTTACATTTATAGTTATTTTTGGACTCTTTTGTCCAAAGTGAGGCTTTTAGTACGAGCATATTGCTCTCCAGTTCAGTGTGTGGCTCAGTGAGCTAAGCTTCTAATCAGAAGGTTGCCAATTGAAGCCTGGACTTGGCACATCGGTGGCTCCTTGAGCAAGGCCCTTAATCCCCAGCTCCCTGGGTACTGCAACAGGTGGCTGCCATTTGTGGCCGGCCCCCTCTCACCTACAGAGAGCAAGTTCTGGAGGGCATGCAGAGACTTTCCCCATGGGGATCAATTAAGTATGGATTATTATTATTATTGTCAAGGAGTCAATTAGGCAGCTAGGTTGCAGCTAGTGCAGCTAGGCTGAGCTTCCAGTGAAGAACTACAACAAGTGCAAACATTTATGCAGTCCATACAAATCCAGAAGAAACATGTGCACATTGTGTTTCTGCTCTACAGGAAAGGCCATTTGCTCATGGGCAAAATATATCTGGCAACCTGCCCTCAACCTTGGAGAAGTCTTCTTGTAAACCCTGGACCCCTCCCCTTCTTCTGACCCCGCCCCTTCCCAAGCCCCCACCCCCTTCCCACCAAACCCAATCATGACCGCTTCTTTGACATTGACCACTCAACCAGCTCCGCTTCCTTCCAACATTCCCAACCTTCACATAATCCTATTTGTTACAAAGAAACAATGGAGGATGAACAAGTCGTTTTGATAGTTACTTGTTAGTCATTGGGAGGATCAATCGTGTCTATGTCTGTAATTCTTATTAAATCTGACCAGCAGATCGATCTTTCGTTTTCCCCCAAATAAAACACGATGTAATATTATCCCACTGATAAGCGCTGACAAGTTTCACTGCCAGCACCGGCGATATTAGACAGAAGTATGACCATATTGATCAATTTTTTCTATGCAGAAATATGGAGACCCAAGCAGCGAAGTGTATGAAACGATCCATTAAATTTAAGAGGAACAAAACCATTCATTGCATGAATCTTCAATGGACACAGCCTACAAAGGCTACGTGGGCCTTGTCTTTCGAAGGATATAGCCCCTGAATTTGGATACAGTCCTAGTCAAGACTAGGTACTGAAAAAGGGTTTCGGAACTGCCTCTGAGGTACTACATTTGGGTCACATTCCTCCAACGTGGTTCCAGAAAAAGGTTCTGCTTCCTGAAAAAAAGTTCCTGCTGTGTGAAAGCGCCCAGTACATTAACCACCCCTGTTGGAAAAAGGTCACCACAAGGATGAGCGCAGAAGCCGGAGAACTACTCCAGCTGCACAGTCTGCTTCTCCCTCTTAAATTTACCCTCATTCATCCATTATCTGCAGCCTCACCCTGAATATCCCAGCGCCAGCATCGATATGTAAGATGACACCGTAATGTGTTGCGTGAAACCCAAGACAAAGTAACCCACTAAGTGTAGTTTTCTTGTTTTTTTAAGTCATAAATCTATACTCTGTAAAATAAGTTGTTGCTGTTCCTTTGTTCCTCTTGTAAACTCGCAGGGCAAATGAAATGAGTACAACAAGGCATTGTTTATGATAAAGGTATCAAGAAATCAGCCCAGAGGTGAGGAAGGAAACCTTACCTTTCTGTTTCTTTGATATTCAGTGTTGCTCTGAAGCTCATTGTGTGTTTATGTTGTCAGTTGGCGGGGGCGGGGGGGGGGGCGTGTAGCAGTAACAGTATACTTCTGCCTTGGTTTCATGTATGTACCGTTTGGTTGTATGTATGTGTGCACAAGTTTAACGGCAGATCATATGTTTTCCCTGCACTGGAGGCAACCCTTCTGTTCCTTAGCAGGACAGTGATGTCATCAACAATGCCATTGTTCGGTAGTGTAACAGAAACACCAAACCAGGGCTAGTAATGCAGTTACAGCAGGACAGAAGATAACCTTTGGTAAGTTTTCGTTGCATCGATTCTGGGATCGTGTTACGTTGGATCTTGTCCCCTTTAGTGCTCATTGATATTCCCATAATCCACATCATTCCTGGGATGTCACTGTTTCGCCGTATCGGTTCAGCTTCTCCATCAGTCAGCGCCAGGTCTGTTAGGCTGTGAAGGTGTGATGAAAAACAAGGAGATACAAAAACAAAAGCGTGAAGGTTGGTCTCAATTACTGCTCAAAATAGATGGTAGGGCAGAAAATACCATCCAGGACATTTGCGGTATTGTCATCCAGTTCATAGCATTTTTAACATGGGCAGAAGGTAGTGAAGTAGCTAAGGGTGATACAGAAGGTTGCTGGTTCATGTCCAAGGAAGGGCCATGTTGTAGGTGACTTGAGTAGACCTGGATGTGAATCCTTAATATTTGATATATACTGGTGTGGGATAAGTTAGCATTAGCCAAACTGCATTTTGTAAATGAAGAAATGGGAATAGCAGACTATTATAGCTGCATTGCAGAACATTATTTAGGAGGATGTGGTCCACATCTCAGGCCACTGGGCACCTTTGAATCCAACCTCATTTTTGGACTCAAATATTTTAAGCAGTTTCAGGAAATTCGCCCACAGATTGGTCAAAGAGGAAGAAAGTGACTCATTTAACTCCAGGGTCATCTGAGCAATTCTGATGTTAATGTTTTTGTTTGAGTAATCCTGTTTGGGCCTTGGCAATAGCTGATTAATTTTCCCATGCCAATATGGCGATATGAATGTGAATTTTAATTTCTTGATTATAAAACAGACAAGTGAATAGGGAACGATGGAGAGTAAATCTCAACGTGTGGGAAGCAAACTCCCTTAAAGCAGTTTCTTAACTCGGTCCACGTTTTCACTCACTCCCAGCTCCACCAAAAACGCAGACTGTCTGGGGGTCCTTGTGGACTTACATTAGAAACACTACCTTAAAGATCTGCTTGGTTCTCTGGGAGTCAATATACTCCAGCAGCAACTCTAGATCCTACAATCCCAGCTGTGAGTGTAGGGGGCAACAGATGATAGAAAGCATATACAAAAAATCAATGCCCAGTCTTAAGCAGGCAGCATTGATACCCAAACACTCATAGCCCTTGGCTGTCCCTCTTTTCCTCTTGGCTTGTCATTCCAGTCCCCCAATCGCATCTCATGGCTTTCTCACAGGTGCTTGTGGAATCACCCATCACACTGTGTTCCTCCCACCTTGAAACCTGCGTCGAGACCGGCTCCTGCATGCGTTGTCTGTGACTGCACCCTTCAATTCAAGGGATGAACAATTAGATCTTTGTCAGATCATGGGGAGTTCATGTGTGACAATGTGTGCTTTGGGAGGGTGAACGGGGGGGTGATGCGCGACAGCCCCTTTCTTCTTCGTCTGATGACAGTGGCAAGGGAGATGCAGATCAGACATGGGCAGCGTCGTGGGGAGGAGACGTGACGCCTGACCTTTCCCTGTTAATAAATCAATAATCACCTCAGGTAATTAATCTTGATTAGCATAGTTATATAGCTAGCCGTAAGCAAACGACACCCCCATGACTTGGTTCGGCACCTTTCCAGATGGGTGTGGGGATGTTTTTATGAGAATTTTAGGGATGGGAGAGCAACCGTTCCCTCATCTCATTCCCGTCACCCTTCGTATATTTCATAAAAACGCAGGACATTGCTGTGTCTCTTTGCATATTCGTTCATCATCATTTAATGGGGACTTTGAACACATGACTCATTACATGAAGTGTAAATTAAATTAATAGAGGCAGAGGGTTAAATGTTATTAAGTGTTCATGGATCAAATGAGACCACGCCAATCCAGAGAGTGAGGTTACATCGGGGGGGGGCATTCCTGTTCGCTTTATTGTGTCCACCAGCTAGGAGGCGCAGAGTCTGTATGAGTCTCAATTATGATAGACTGGCTCAATCCCATGAAACCCATAGTATGACCTGTAAAGGAGCAGCCAAAAAAAACACAAACTGCATCCTAGAATAGGGGTAGCATAATATGTGGAGTGTGGTCTGCCTGGGGTGGGGCTGTCTTGGGTGGGGTACCGTCCTGGGGGCTGCCACGCCTCTGCCTCTAGCTCGCTCACGGCGCATTGGTGGGCCCGACCTGCCTTGGCTGACCAAACAACAGCTTTCCCCCAATCAATCTTCCTTTCGCTCCTACCTCTCCTCTCTTCTATCGCTACCTCACAATGTATCGCTTTAATCTTCCCCATCACACTAAAAGACAAACGGACACACACCCACACACAACACATGCCCGTCATTATGGGGAAAGTACAGTATGCAACCTCAACAGTCCACACATATACAGTATACTAAATAATAACACTTAATGGTTCTGTCATTGTATTTTTGAGTTGATTTCATTATTATTATTATTACTATTATTCTTTCTTCTGTTCTATCTTTCCTTTCCAACGATTTGCTGTCACCTTGTTATATGTTTTTTGACCCTTTAAATAAAAAAATGAACTAAATAGTAACAAAGGTGGAGCCAGTTGGGTGATGATGAATTTCACACCGCTAGATAACGCCTCCCCCAGCTCCTGCTTCCGCCACGTGGCGTTAATCGCCACCCCATGTTCTGACTCTGACTCTCGTCTTGCTGAGTCTCTGGGGGCTGTACAGCCATGGCCCACCCCGTCGATGTCCTTTGTTCCTGCACACTTTCTTAATGGATCGGCTGCTTTCTGGGAGCCGAATCTAGCTGTATTAGCATAGATAGAGATCAGAGATACCTGGGGTTTATTTCCATGGGGTGAGAGAGATGCAAGTGATAAGGTGGCCTCTCTGTTTCTGTCTCCTGTCTCATAGAAAGTCCCCCCCCCCCCCCCACTAGTCATGCAGTGTTCATTAGTCTGTTCCCTGGCCGCTAGCCACACACAGCATAGCAAGTAGATTTTGGAGACAGGTTGTCTGCTGGCTTGGTTTTCAGTTTAGCAAATTCCTTTTGCTTATTTTACACCTTGGTATCTCTAACAGACCTAATTCCCTGACAATGGCGCGTGAGGTTTTTGTTTGTGATACATGTTGCTACATTTGGCTGGACACAATTTTATCGCAAACATTTATGTATAGGTTCATTACATTTATTTAACAGGCACTTTTGTACAAAGTGATGTGTAACTCAGTATCAGGGATCAGAGTCAGCCAGCATCCCTGTAGCCATTGGGGTTTTACTCAGGGGCTACACAAGTAGTACAGCTCTCAGCTGGCCATGGGATTCAAACCAATGACCCTCTGACCATGGGCATAGATCCGTAACCCACTGCAGAGCAACATATTTTTAATGTCTTCCTGCTTGCTTATGTGTTATTTCCTGCAGATAAGACCAATGTCAAAAATGAGGGCAATTTATAGGGATTTTGCTGTTTGTTTACCTCACAAACTATAACTTCCTGCAGTAAAAAGCATACGAAGCGACTATATTCAACTACGTAAATAGAGAGTTGAGTACAAAGATTAGGAACCTTTATTATGCGCTGTACACCATCCCCAGCCAAAGGCAGCGCGGGACTCCGCGGATGGGGCAGGCCAGGCGCCATGCACACACTGCCAAGCTAAGGATTTGCCACGGATGCTGTAATGCCCTGGGTATCAATAAAGACGCAAAGGTTAGGGGAAATGCATTCTTTTCATTTGTTGCAGTTAAGTCTTATTTCAGTGCTTTTGCTCCTGTTTCTTAGTGTGGATTTAAAGAAGGTATTATTTTGAATAGCATTTCTGTCCACAAGACCTTTTGCTCTTTCCAATTTAACATGTAATTTTGTGCAGATTTATTCCTTGTTTTGGATATTTTTATATTGTACAAGCAGCAGTCCACTTTGCTATGCCAGGGATTCGACCAGCAAAGGATGTGATCATTTTAGAACAGTGCTAAATATATACATATATTTATGTGTGTGTGTATGTGTGTGCATGTGTGTGTGTGTGACAGAACTCTGACCAGAATCTGTTTTATAATTGTGTTTTCTGGGACACTATTGTGGGATTATTAAAATACGGATGGAAGGAGTATTGCAATTACAATTACAATTACACTTGATTAGCATTATAAGCAGAGTGTGTGTGACAGTATGCAGACAGCACATGGAGTGGCGTCCTTCAGGGACACACGTTTGCTGGGTTGGCCTCGGCTCTGCTGCGACATATGGGAGGATAATAAAAAGTGGGTGGAGCTGGGAATGTCTGCTAAATGCTCTAGCAGGTGAAGATGGCACCTCAGGTGGAGGGGGTGGGGCGTGTATCGGGGGGGGAGGGGGCTGATCTGAAGCATCTCCCGGCAGAAGGGGGTTTTTGCTTCCTGCACCGCCCCCCTAGTTCTGCAAGCGTCTGGCTCTGGCATGATCGAGAAGCTGCAGGAGTATCTGGTCTTGACGAGGTGCGGCTCTCCTGTTTGTCTGTAAAAGCAAACCCAGCTTCTGTCTCAAAGTGAGTAACAGTGAAGAGAGAAATCAGGTATTGTTCCAATACTCGGAGTATGTAGGTGATTTGTCCCAGTATTTTGAGTATATAGGTAATTTGTGTCAATATTAGCAATATACAGTCAACATGTCCAAATATTAGGAGTATATAGATATTCTGTGCCAATACTAGGAGTATATAGGTAATTTGTCCCAATAATAGGAGTATATTGGTATTTTGTCTCGTAGCAAGAGAGAGAGAGCAGCTGGTTTGACTAAAATAGAAAATTAGGTTGTAAATACAGTGGTTTTAAAAATGTAGCTGTTGAATAAATTAGCCATGCTCATGTATTCTGTGGGGGGGCATTCAAGGTCATTCGGACAAGTGTATTAGTGAGAATGACAATGATGTCCACTTCTGGAAAATGTCAATTTCTTGTCTGTCACCTATCAGAAGGTGAGCCTTGTGATTTAAAAGCCTTTGTCTGAATACTATGTAGAACCACAACCTTCCTTTTCTACATATTTATTTTTTTTATTTGTGAAATGAGAAATGAAGTTCAGCTTGACATCATCTTTGGTGGTGTGTGAAGGAATACACCACTTGTGTGTTAGCGGTTTTTCTCACCCACCAATCAGGATGTATGTCACAAACACATTAACATCGAATAAGAGGATGGGTTGCATGGGGATTGTGCTTCAGGAGCTGAGGGTAGGATTCACGCTCTTATCTTGAAATTGGCACTATATATTTTTTTTTCCTGCATGTGATCGCAGGCCATGGTGCTCAGTTAAGCCAGCAGAGTGGAAGGCCATAATGATATGTGTAATAAGGTAACTGGTTGGTGGGGAGATGCCTCCTATTCATCACCTGCCAGGGCTTGGACATTTGTCACCAGGCAATTAAGCGGCAATCAGTCACAGACACCAGGGCTGCTGGTTTCCCGCCACTCCTACCGCTCTGAAGCCTGCCGGTCCTGATCCGATGGCCGTACCACAAGCTACCACCACACGTCCCAATTGGACAGATTGAACAGTAGAATGACGAGCAGGCAGCTGATTGGCTGGCTCGCCGCTCGGCCAGGTTCAGGTGGGCGAGGGTGGAGGTGACGACGTCCTGTCAGGGCTGGGCGGTGGAACGGAATAAGCCGGTGACAGATACGCCCCCCACCCACACCACCCCACCCCCACCCCACCCGGCCCCCGGCCACCCTCAGCACTCTCCCATGCTGCCCGCAACGCCCCCGGCTTGGCCTTCCATATGGCCTCTAAGAGGAAGCCAGCACCTGAGTGGGGGGGGGGGGGAGAACCGCAGCCTGGCGAAGGGCAGTGATATAAACACAGGAGCCGCCTCCACTGAACAGAAGCTGCAGGCGCAGATGGGCCGCTCCAGTCCCCCAGCCCACATAGCTGGGGGCTCCGGAGGCTGAGAATCTGTGTCGCCTTTAAACCCTGCGGCAGAAGCCTTTCAAAGGGCCCGTGTGAGTCAGAAGCCAGAAATGGCTAAGAACAATAGTCTGTCTTTTAACCAGTGGGTGGTATGTAGCTGGGTGCGATCGGGTTCTCTGGCACCGGGAGGGCATAGGCTCACGTCAGATGGCTGGCAAATTTACCATGTGGCTGCTGGACCCTTAACCCCATTTGCTCAGGGACACTGACCCAGGCGGCGATAGCGTTACCAGGGTGCCACCCTTGGGTGGGCACTGGCTTATACAGTACGGGGCGGGCACCAGTGTTCCAATGACATGGGGGTGTTAGCTACAGTAAAAGCTGTTATTTTAATTTTGCAGTTCTGATGATTGGTTACATTTGGTCTGTCTCTGTTAGGTGGGCAGACCCTCTGTCTGGTTGGCCACAGCCTCCTTCCCTCATTGTCTCCTCATATTCCTTCTCTCTCTCCCGTTTATCCCCCCACCCAAACTGCGTACCAGTGGTACCCATGGCCTTCAGCCTCTGCATTGCCCCTGCTGTCCCCCCACCTCTCCCCTGGACCAAAGCCTCCCACTGTTTTGTCCCTCATCGATTCTCCTGTGCTGTTCCTGAAGCCCCTGGGGGGGCCCGATGTGTCTGCCCACACACAGGTGCACACCTGCCGGAGCATGTCTTCCTTTTCCTGTTTGTTCCGCATGTTGTTCCTTCTTCCAAAGGTCTCGGTATTTAGGTCACACAGGGAGCCCATATTCTGATATCTTCAATATCCACATATCCAGCACACAGGGAGCGGGTTAGGTTTCTGTGGCTGTGATCGCCGTGCTCAGCAGCGTCTCCACATTTCTGCACTAGCTGAATGGCAGATCCTGCGCTTCAACCTCAAGCTTTGCTCTCACCTCTGTGTGTATTTATGTGTTTTTAAAAAGAGGAGAGCGAGATCGGATATGTTGGGGAATAAAACACATTCCAATGTCCCTGTAAAAATAAAGCTTCATTTCGGTTCTGGGTGAGTCTGGAGCTGTTCTCAGGAAGCACAAGGCGGGGGGGCACCAGTCTTTGGCAGAACACGCTCCTGCACACATGACGGGCCTGGAGGGGGAACCATACCTGGAGAAATACTGTGCAAATACATGAAGAACAAGCCAACTCCAAACATAAAGAAGTGAGGAAGGGAGTTGAACCCACAACCTTAAGTTGCGATGCTATATTGAACCACTGCGTGGAACTACTAGACGATATTCCGTTATAAGCGAGTCCACTATAACGGAATTTTACTGTATACAAAATCCCTGTTGGGGCGCATGATGTTGAGTGAGAATAGTGTAGACAGAAATCCTGCAGCAGATTATGTATCGATTGTGCCTCTGTGCTGATCCGTTGTCCGTGTTGCCGCCTGATGTGGTTCCTCACAGTCACACGCGAGCTGTTTGTCGCTCTCTTCCTCCCCATTGTCCTGCTCTCATTGCCAGGTCCCGTCAGGTCGCTCCTTATCTCTCTCCCTTCCACTGTAAAGAAAGCGCTCTTCCCCCGTTTCCTCCACACCTCACGGGATGATCAAAGCCCCCATTTCCCGCCAGGCTGAGGGGTGTGGAGGCGGCGTTTGAACAGAACAGGAGATCCACCGGAGGATCCGCATTCTGTGAGGCGGCCGTCGGATTTAGCCCATTCGCCCGCATTTCATCTCCCGCGCTTCTGAAAGAGTGGGGAGAAGAAAGCATGCCCACGTGTGCAGTTACAGATAACCTGGGCAGCTAGATAAGGGTTTGAGTGTCATGGATGAGGACAGGACAGGAGTCCAGAAAACGGAATGGGCAGGTCACACGGGAAAGAAAACGTCCCCAGCTTCTGTCACATCAAAGATTATGTTTGCCGACCCTGCCGCAGGAATTCCTCAGTTGGACGGATGTTTCTGATTTGATTCGGGCCAATGTGCTTCCAGACAGTAAGGAGGTAAACAGGCTTTGTCAGGGCGCTGCTTTGTTTTGCTCTCTTTCTCGCTGCGTAGGGTTCGGGGCTGACGGTAAGCAGGTCGGCCAGCTGTGCCCTCCTCTTAGCCCTCGTCCGCCTTGCAGAGGATTTAAAGACAAATGCTGGACTGGGAGCAGCGTAGCTGGACCTGAGGAAACACAGATTTCCTTTTCTGATTTTTATGACCAGTCCAATAGCCATCCACCTAAAATCTCCATTTGATGATGAAATATAACAGTGTTTCCCTATTGGGAACCGGCAGTATGAGCTCCCTGCCAGACGGTCCATGGTTTTCCTGAGAGGGAGCAAAAATGTGGACTGACTGCAGGTCCCGAGGACCGGATTGGAAAACACTCTGTTCTATAGTATTACTGACAGTCTCACTAAGAAGTCATCCTTGCTCTCATTAAAGGTTGGACCCCCCCCCCCATCTGCATATTCCTCTTTCTTTGATATCCTTGGGCCCATTTGTGCAACGTGGGGCATTAGGGTGGATCCCATTTGCACCTCCTTCATCAGGATCTCCCTGATTTCCTGGCTGGAGTTACTTCCTTGAGGTCTGTGTGTGGAATACTAACAAGGCATCTTAAGTTGGGGGGAGGAGCTGGACTAGGAAGGAGTAAAGGGGCTGGAAGAAAAAGACAAGGATTTTTTTTTAGCAGCGGATGGGGGGGCGATTTATTTCTGTCCTATTAATGAGCAAATCTGTCAAGTGAGGCCATTCTTTGCAGCCATAGACATTGTAGGGCAGATTGTTCTAGTTCACGGCTGATTTCAGTTTGTTAATTCTACCCTCTGCTTGTCCTAAGGGGTCCCCATTGTTTGCTGGATATGTGTGTTGAGAGTGCAGCCACCGTCTCCCATCACTACATAATGCAGATTTACAGAACAAAGCAGGATTCATTAATGTCTAAATGCTTTGCAGGTAGTGCAGTAAGCCTGCCTTTCTAATGTGTTTGAATTATTTCTGGCAAGATGTCGACAGTATGCAGACTTGGTCATTTAGAAAGCTATTGTTTCCTTTCTATTAATACATTTGTTCAGTTAAATAATTGACACTAATGAAATAATTGAAAATAATGGGTGTACTTGGATTGTTTTCTAATTGGAGGAGTCAACTGTCAGTCAAATGTGGCTCCTCCCACTGACACTTTCCATAGGACTGTCATACAGTAACTAATGTCCATGTTGGAAATGCAAACATTTTGTATCTAGATTGTATGTGTAAGATGGGCACTGTTAGATCCGTTTGCTAGCTGGGTTAAACAAGAATGTCAGTGCTGCTGCTTCCATTTTGCAGTTTCAGTACTGTCTTTGAAGGGCTTTCAGGTGGAAAATAAAGTAAAACGGGTGATGGAGAAGAAAAATGCTATATTTGTTTTTTAATAGATGAGAATAAAGCTGAGGACTGACTGCTGCCCAGTCATGCAGCCAACACAGACTGACATGTAGAGAGGATTCGACAAAAGTGCAATACTGCAGTAAAGTTAATTTTATTCTTCTTAACTTCAGACATGAAGAACAGGGTTCTAAGACCATTACTTCTTTCTGTTAGTTGTAAAATTGGAATTCGATTCACCATTTCGGAGTAGAAAAAATAATGCATTAGAATTTGAGGTCTATCAAAAAGAGAATTCTAAAATATACTGCGCTTTAAAAATGATGGATTTTGTGCAATGACATGTTTTTTTCACCATTAAAATCCTATCTTGCTTGTATATACCAGCACCCACTGCATTCCAGATATATTAAGTAAAAAATGCTTATGATTAGGCATCAAGAAAGCCAGCTTGTTGGTCTAGACCAGGGGTCTCCAACTCCAGTCCTGGAGAGCTACTATCTAGTAGGTTTTCTGTCCCACTTGGCTTCTGATGAGCCACACCTGGCCCTGGTATTTACCTGAGAACAGGTGTGGCTCATCAGAAGCCAGGTAGGATAGAAAACCTACTGGACGGTAGCTCTCCAGGATCGGAGTTGGAGACCCCTGGTCTAGGGCAAGGGTTGGGAACCTGATCCATGGAAGGCCAGTGCGGGTTTTTTGGGATGACCTCTCAATCAGCCAGTAATAAAGCAGTTGGTCTCAGCTCCAGTCCTGGGCACCCACTGTGATTGGCTGATTAAGAGGCCGTCCCGACATACCTGTACCCACACTGGCCCTCCATGGATTCGATTCCCTGCCCCTGGCCTCAGGGTATGATCAACACTTATGGTGTGTGAGGGCCTGGGTTCAAATCCCTGCTGAGCCCATGTCTGTTTTGGTAGTAGAGGTTTTCCTGTAGCTCCTGTAGTATTATGCTAACAACCAAACTGTCATGTGTTCAACTCCCAGAGAGCATATGAAACTTGTAGCCCTTCCCACTGCTGTAAGCTGGTTTGAATAAAGGTGTCAGATAGAAGATTTGTTAGGGCTAAAGCCAGAATTTTAACAGTAATGGTGTTTCCTTGCCAGAACAGATGAAATACGATTGCCTAGGGGCACTAAAGTGTGTCTGCAAATTCTTGTTAAAAGATACCAACTCACTAGTCGTGATGTTAACACCATCACCCAAATTTCCCATGCTTAGTAATTAATTCCTTACCTAACCCCCCCCCCCCCCTTAAAAAATATTATGGCATGGGGGTTCTTGAAAAAAAAATGGTTACTCAGCGAGGAAGCTGAGGGCACAGGGCAGGGGAGCGTGCCTGACGGGCGCCAGTCTATCGTGTGGTCAGTGTTACAGTACTTGAGATGCACCGGCAGTCAAATGGGTGGGGGACCAGCAAACAGAAGAATTTCCAGAGAGGGCACTGTACCAGGTCAAAACCCAGTAAAGGTTCATATATGGGAAACAGGTGAATGGGTGCCGTTTGGCCATTGGTCAGGCAGTGAAACACTTGACCTGTAACTTTGGTTGTCATCAAACACAAAGCCCTTGTTTTTCATTGCAAATCCCAATTGAGTCTCTGCTTACTCCCTTAGCTCTGGAAAGTTTTATTTCCAGGGTGATTAGCAGCAGTATTGTCTGCCCTCCGTAGCTATTAATGGAAACAGGGGAAGCACAGTGTCTTTCCTTCTGAGTCTAGATGGAGAGGTTGCCTGTTCAAGCTGCATTCCCTTTGATTGGCTGAAAGAGTCACATCTGTCACGAAGGCCCGTCTTTTGCGTAGGGCTACGGGTGGATGGTAGCCCTAAATACACAGGGCGGGCTGACGCGGAAGATTCAGCGCCTGGGAGATTAGCCTCTGCCTCACCGAAGGATCTGACCCCGAGGTCTCAGGGACCCATTGAGTTGTCGGTGTCCATCTGAGCAACTAATGTGTCGGCTAGAATTAATTGCACTTCTTTGTGCTCCTGCCGTGACACCGACCACTTACCCCAGCCCCCCACCCCAAGCTCAGAGACACGTAGGAGTATTTAAGATTGACGCTGGAGTGTAGCTTAATGCGTAGCTGTGGCACTGTGATTTGACACAGGGTGTTGGAAAGGAGACAAAACACTGATTTATACTGATTATACAGCTAAAGGCATCAACGCTGGATTTCCTCAGACTGCCTGAAGCCCCAAACACCTTATTAGCGTACATTGGGAAAATCCACTGGAATTGGAATTGGGGTACATGGAAGGCACATCACAGAAAAGTAATAGCTACTGGATGAAAATGAGTACTTTTTCACCTGAGTACTGCATATTTCACCTGAGTACTGTCTATATGTACTTGTACATTGCTATATGCTATTTTTTTTCTATTTCTTTATTGTCCTTTTAGCTTGTATGGTTTTTATTAAGGCTTCTACAGGGTGATCCAAAGAAATCTCATTGTACTTCCACAGTGACACCAAAGGTATCCTGAATCTTCTGTGAACAGTATCTCTATGATTCCTTATTTATACATTTAACACCATTACTGCTACTTTACTGTAGAAAAAAGGTCAACTTGTCTGATTATGTGAAGGTAGCTCTTTACAGTCATTAATATTGTAATGAAGGATATGGACATTTCAGGCACTTTCAGGTGAATTTGGGCACAGCATACGAGATTCCTTTTACTTTGAATGAATGCCTGGTAAAATGCAGAAGTGCCCTTATAATTATGGTTAAACACATAACAATAAAGCCTCTGGAGAAGTGGGGATACTGCCTCACACACACAGGTGAACTCATAAGGCTGTTCACAGCTGTGGCTGACCCTCTCCGCAAATATCACTCCCCTTTTGCTGAAATACAGAAAACCGTTTCTCAGTCTGTCCCAAAGCTGATGTTACATAAAGATCTGAAATGCATTGAATCACTGTTGTGGTAGAGCTGCCTGTATGCAATGAGCTGCTTTTGTTTCTCATTATGAGTAGTGGGGGGCATTGTGAGTAGTGGGTGGTATTATGGCTAGTGAGTGGTATTGTGGGTAGTAGATGGCATTATGGGTAGTGGGGGGCATTGTGGGTAGTGGATGGCATTATGGCTAGTGAGTGGTATTGTGGGTAGTAGATGGCATTATGGGTAGTGAGTGGTATTGTGGGTAGTAGATGGCATTATGGGTAGTGGGGGGCATTGTGAGTAGTGGGTGGCATTATGGCTAGTGAGTGGTATTGTGGGTAGTAGATGGCATTATGGATAGTGAGTGGTATTGTGGGTAGTAGATGGCATTATGGGTAGTGGGGGGCATTGTGGGTAGTGGGTGGCCTTATGGGTAGTGAGTGGTATGGTGGGTAGTAGATGGCATTATGGGTAGTGGGGTGCATTGTGGGTAGTGGGTGGCCTTATGGGTAGTGAGTGTCAGTTCTCCCCTGCAGAGTTTGGGCCTCTGCATGTGTACAGTTTGCACGTCCTCCCTGTGTTTATCTGCAGTTTCTCCAGCTGCTCAGTTTGCTCCCACAGATGTTCGGTGACCTGGTGTTCAAATTGGCCTTCATATGTATTGATCCCCATGCATCCTGGGACAGGATCCAGCTTCAGCATTGGATAAGCAGTCCTGCAAAATGGATGGATGGATGTTATTGCCTGCCCTCCTGTCGTACCCCCGGCTGGCAGGGCATTAAGCGGCCCGCGGGGGTTCAGCTGAGCACCGCGCTGCCAGTGGGCACGTTATGGCAGTAATCTCCCGCTATGGCTTTTCTCAGGAATCCCGTTAGGAGAGTAAACGGGGATAAAGCATTATATAAACAAGGCCAGCGTGCCAGGTCCGGCCCCACACCCAGGGCGGCGGATGGGAATCGGAGCATCCGGGACCAACCAGCATGTCAGAAACTGCTCTGGAGCCAAATCCGGCCGCGCGGCAGCACTGGGATCAGGAGGTGCCTTCACAGGTCGACTCAAATACATTAGCGCTCCCCTTGGTACATATTAAAATCAAATATGTTTGGAAGTTTGGAAACCATCCCTTTCCACTTGAAAAGCCTGTTTCATAAGCTGTAAGAGTCTAGTAGGGATGGAGATGGAATTTTAACTCGCTGCCTTTTAAGCGCGTTGATCCTGTATGTATGGCTGAGACGCGCCAGCCTGTCAGAGCCAGTGTTCCGAAGTGGATTTCTCTATCCGCCGCTCCGCCGCTTTCTGAGCCTGCCGGCTGAGATTGCTGGGAGACGGCTGTGAAAAATCATGCCGGGAACGTGGCTTTACTCGCCCTTTCCTCTCAAGCTGTTACACACACACAGACTCTGCAGGGAGATTAAGAGCACAGGGAACATTCCTCCCCTTTGCGCAGCCCATCCTGTGAGAAGCTCAGATAGGAAAACACGTGGATGACCCAGAATCCACCTCTCTCTCGCCGCCCCCCCCCACCCTATGGCCCACCAAGCCCCCCCAGTTTGGTGACATGGTGTGCAGAGGGAGGATAACAGGCTCATCACCCCAGATACCCTTCATAGATTGCTTCACCAGTCACTTGAGGTATCACCAGCCTCCCTCCTCTCCCACCATCAAAGGGGGGGGGGATTTTTCATCCTTCCCACACCAACCATTGTTCCCTCCCTCCCTCCCTCTCTCTCTCTTGCTCATTGCTGAAACAGGTTCATTCTCCATTTCCCCACCCCCCCACGCCAAGCCCCCCCAGGTCTTTCTTAAGAAATAAATTTAAATCTCTTTATTAAGGCCATCGAAAGAAAACCTCTGAATTTTCTGCATTCCTGCAGATAAAGGGGCAGGGTTTTTTTTTTGGGGGGGGGTTAGCCCTTTAAAGGAATTCCAGCACGAGATTCAATGGCCAAAAGCCACGTCGGAATGGATCCTAAGGGAGGCAATAGGAAAATAGCCAGGCAGACTAGGGATTTACTGGCTGTGTCTCGGAGGCTACTCTCCCTGACATCTATCCGCATGCGGATGGCTGTCACCCATCCTCAATGGTCACCATAGCAACTTTAAAAATATATATCTGAGATTAGACTCATACACACACAAAACACAAGGAAAAATCAACAAAATACCATGTGCAGCCTTCAGCTTACTTTGCATCTTGTCTGTATCCCTTACAGCAGGTGAGATAATTATTCTCACCTTGGACGTTGCAGTGTTTCACTATCATAGGAAGATGCTCAGTTCTGCTCTAGACTGTAGAAATTTTGCAGATGTCCCCCTGATATAGTTCATTTACTGCTTATCCCAGTAACTCGAGGTGCATTTATCATGATTTTAACTGCAGAGGAAGGTGCAAAGGAATATAAAGATTAAGCTGTTTACACCCGACATAAACACCCTACAAAGCCCTGCAGGTTTTGTAACTTTCAAAAAAACTTTATGAAATTGAAGGTATTTTTCCTGGAGGAGCAGAGCCTGTAATTATACAGATTAACATGCTTCTGGTCTGTGGGCATGAAATCAACACAGACCTCAGAACTGTTTAGTGTGTTACAGGAAGTGAGGGGAACATTAAGAGCCTGTGACGGTACGACCAGAGTGTTTCTCTGTGCCTGATCTTGCTGAAATGGATGAATTCTGGGAGTTGAGAGGGAGCAAAAATGTGGACTGTCTGGGAGGGAGCAAAAATGTGGACTGTCTGGGGGACCCCGAGAACCGGGTTGAGAAACAGAGTTTTAGAGAATTTGTCATGCTTGATATAAGCACACAGCCCTGGGGACCGTGAGCATGTATTTCAGCTGATTTTTTCCATGTGAAATCATCACACAGCACAGGCCACACAAATACCAGGGACTTACGAGAGACGTTTTTGTGCTGTCAGTCAGAGGACGTGGAATTAGGGGAGCCCACAAGATGTTTGTTTCATGTTTTTATTTGTGGGCTAAATGCTCACTCACGCACACACACACACACACACACACGCACACACACACACACACACACACACACACACACACACAGAGGTTTGTGATTATACCTTTGTGGGGACTCTTTATTCATTTCTAATGGGTAAACTCTAATCCCAACATGACCACCTTCATCCCTACCCAACCTTAACCTTAACCATAAGTAACCAAACAAAATAACTTTCAGAATTTGTACTTTTTTGGTTGCATTCGAAGATTTTTGTGGGGACCTGAAAAATGGTCCCCACCGCGTCAAAAAGCAGGTTTTTATTATATTATTATATTGTGGGGGACATTTGGTCCTCATAGTGTAATATAAACCTAATCCAGACACACACACACATACACACACACCCCAAGTTCATTGCAAAGTAATGTAAGTCATGTAACTGCCCACTTCCTGTTTCCATTTCCAGAATGTTCTCCCATTGCTTCCATTCCTCTTTCTCTCAGTGGCTCAGGCTGGAATCAAGACAGAAGAGGTCTGACATAATTAAGCCCTCGGGGTAGACAGCAGACCAGAGAAATTAAACGCCTGAATGAAATGTGCAGGACCACCTCAGTTCAGACACTGTAACCATATTGCCACTATTGCGTGTTTTTTTCTGCGCGAGCGTCACGTTTGAGAAACTGGGGGGTCTTAAGAGAGAGAAAGGCAGCCCCTCCCCCAATGTCACCTTCAGAGTGTGTGAATGTGGGTGCGTTCACATTTCCTACTTCATTCTGAGGGGAAATTAAATCCAATTACACACCTCTTTAACTAACAGCATTACTTGGCAAATGAAAATGAAAATTCCAGCTTTTTGTTTAATATTCAGTGAGAAAGCATAACAGTAACAGCACACTGTCAGGAAAGGGTACAGTCCCCCCCCCAAGGCATATACAACATGAATGTATCCCCAATGTTCCTCAGAGTCCATTTCTGTACCTTAAAAGGTACATTTACCCACAGCTAGAGTATAATTGGCAGAGCCTTGAGGGTACAGCCCCAGTCACAAGTAATTGTACCCTCAAAGGTGCAAATTGGTACTTTTTTCTGACAGTGCTTCCTTCATCGGGACCATCAGGTTCCATAGCTCCAAGGTCCACTTTCACTGTAGGTCCTTCAGGGAATCACTACAGCATAGAATCTGAGCTTTCCATTTATATTCCTTGCATTCACAGCTATGCTATCAGCTCTGAAAGGGCATGGAGTGGGTCTGCTTTATACAAATACACATATCTGCCAACTGCTTATCCAGTGCAGGGCCGAGGAGATCCCTGAACCTTTCTCAGGATGTACCGAGGCATCCTGGACGTGGTGCAGGTCCATGAATGCACACAATGAGTAATTTAAAGATGCAGATTCACCTAAATTTTATGTTTTAGGACAGCTGGAGGAAACCGGGCCGTGTAAATGTGTGGGATTCAAACCCACAATCTTCTGTGTATGAGATGACAGTGTGTCCTCCTGTGACACTGAGCCATGACATCTGTGATTGAAGGAGCCCAACCTGTCTGCTTGAGACACACCGTTTTATCATTTAATTGAAAGGCTGTATGAATAAGGAAGCTGTTAGTAGGAATTCAGGCCCAGGGTGGACAGAGGCAGATACACTGTCCTGGAGTATATTCCTAAAAGCTGTAAATTCTAATACAGTGGTGAGCTCAGTGGTATTCAGTGTAATTACAGTTATTATGGCACCAGAGTGCTTTTCATAAGTGGGCCATTGTTAAATGAAACATTCTAATATCTTCCTTACAGCTGTAACACATTGCACAGCCCGGCAAAACCAGTGGTTTTAATTTGCTGTGGATGGTGTCCTGCAGGACTCAGATAAACGCCAAGGTTTAGCTTAATGCTGCGGAAGTGGCGTATTTTTTCAATTCAATTCAATTCAGTTCAATTTTATTTCTATAGTGCATTTTCACAACATTACATTGCCTCCAGTGAGCAAGCCAGAGGCGACAGTGGCAAGGAAAAGCTCCCTAGAAGGAAGAAACCTCAGGAGGAACCAGACTCAAAGGGGGAGCCCATCCTCCAGGGGGCAGCAGAGGAAGTCAGATGAGCAAGATGGAGAAGCCGCAATTCACACTGTCCCAGTTTTAACATTTGAGTTTCAAAGCAGGGGGGCAGGCAGGTGATGGCAGGCAGGTGCTGATGCTGCTTCTGATGGCAGGATGAACAGTGGTACAGCAACAGGGAAGGAAGGAGAGATGTCACAGGCAGAAGGGCGAGCAGGCCGGAAGGGCGTCACAGGTAGAAGGGCGAGCAGGCTGGAAGGGCATCACAGGTAGGAGGGCGAGCAGGCCAGAAGGGCGTCACAGGCAGAAGGGCGAGCAGGCTGGAAGGGCGTCACAGGTAGGAGGGCGAGCAGGCCGGAAGGGCGTCACAGGCAGAAGGGCGAGCAGGCAGGAAGGGTGTCACAGGCAGGAGGGCGAGCAGGCCGGAAGGGCGTCACAGGCAGAAGGGCGAGCAGGCCGGAAGGGCGTCACAGGCAGAAGGGCGAGCAGGCCGGAAGGGCGTCACAGGCAGAAGGGCGAGCAGACCGGAAGGGCGTCACAGGTAGAAGGGCGAGCAGACCGGAAGGGCGTCACAGGCAGAAGGGCGAGCAGGCCGGAAGGGCGTCACAGGTAGAAGGGCGAGCAGGCCGGAAGGGCGTCACAGGCAGGAGGGCGAGCAGGCCGGAAGGGCGTCACAGGTAGTGGAGACGTCACAGGCAGCAGGGTAGGCAGGTTATCTTGATATTTTGGGGTCTCCAGGCAGCACAGCCCAGGAGGAGTAGAGGAAATAAAATGTGCAATTTACCAAAGTAGGGGAGACTAGAGGCAGCGCAAACAGTTAGGTGAGTGCAGTATGTGAGCTCCGGCAGATACGGCTATGGTAGCATGAGTCTTTCAAGTCTTGGTCATGCATCCGTGTGCCTTACTGTTAACTCCTTCATGAGGGGAGCATGGAGATCTCAATATGCCATATAGAGAAAGTTTTCTTGATGACAGACAAGGCTGAAAGTAGCCTTAGTCTTCAGGAGAATATTCGTGAAATGCTAAATTGAGGGATAGGATAACAAGGTGAGAGTGTGCAGCCGTTCTGCCTCCTCTCTGTAATCACAGATGATATTAAATCTCTGTCTCCCTGGGTGGCCCTCTGCCTCTCACTCTCCATGCTCTCTCTCCCTGAGAAACTCTTCAAGAGGTGCTTGAAAAATGCCTATGATATTATTAATGACAGATGGTCAGCCGCTGGTAGAATGATTGAGTGTTGGTGCATAGCTGTAGATTTACACAGCTGAATGAAGTGCGACCATGAAGATATCTGACCACGTTGTTTAGTTCTACGGCGGCACTGAGGCTCAGTGGGTAGCAGTATAGCCTCACGCCTCTTGGGTTTGGACCCCATCCCTGGCTGGGTATGTGTGGGGTTAGGATTAGGCCTGTGGGGGATTAGGCCTGTGCTCTGTGCCTCCTGGGATTGGCACCTTGTACTGGACAAGTGGTTATAAGATGATGGTTGGGTGAATCTTTTCTATCCCGAATTTATTGATTGGTTGATTGGAAATATTGTATGAAATGTGAGGGAAGCACAGATAACTCACCCCCCCCCCCCCCCCGATGCTGTCCTTGGCGTGTGCAGGTTTGCTGATCGGATCCGGATGTGCCCTCTACCCCCTGGGATGGGACAGTGAGGAAGTCAGGCAGACCTGCAGCAACAACTCAAACCAGTTTCAGCTGGGTAAGTCTCTCAGCCGCCTGCGCAGAAATGTCTGTGCAGTCACGTGCACGCGCGATAGCCCAGACAGCCGTGGCCCAAACGCCACGCAGGCTTCAGACCAATCGCACACATCTAAGATGAATCGGGAAAGAGAATGTAGAGAAGCAGAGACCTATTCATGTCAACGTCAGCTGCTTGTGGCGACCCCCCCCCCCTGTTCGTGAAGCCTGCGCAGGCGAGAGCCTGGGTGTCGGCTCCCAGCCATGATCCAAGCTGTTCCCCCAACACCACCCACCCTGCTGAGAAAAACCTCCCAAAATCATCACTGCACCCTTGGCTGTAAATTGCAGAAACAGAATCAGGTGTATTGGCCAGTTATGTTTGTCTCCAACTGTCACTCATACATACAGTCAATATATAAAGAGACAATGGTCACATGCAGGCTGGCTGATATAAACTTAGCATGCATGTGTAGTTGGTAAATGTACAGAATGTGCAAGAGTCCATGTCAGTGCAAGGAAAAGATGTTTGCCTTTGATCTAACTCATTAACAACATACAAGTATTTGATAGGAGCTCATTATTACAATATTCTGGGGAGTGCTTTTTCTTCTTATCTGGAAGAAAAGAATTTTATCATAATATTTTGAAATGTCTTACGTCCAAATTTAGCTGCACTGAGAGCTGAAGAAATGAAAATAGTCTGATTTTGTATTTCATGAGATATTCCTTTTAATATGCATCAGATATGAAGATGAAATGAAACACAAGTGAAAGGGAACAGGGAACAACATTGTCCATTACCCACAGCATCGCTCAAGCAACTTCTGCAGAAGTTCGACATAAGAAGGCTGTACATTTTTTATTCCCGGTTTAATTTCCAGTAATTCAAAGTCCACAAATGCTGAGTGTCCTAAACTGACAATTGGCCACCCGCTGGAGCAATTCAATGAGCTTCAGAGTCAGAGGTTTTAAGTAAAAGTGACGGCAGGTGGTATAATTAGATTGCATCAAGTTTCTGGATCCATTGTGGGTTATTTGAATTCCCTGTTTAAAAAAATTAAATAATTATTTAGAAAAAAGAAATAGGTTAACTGTATGACTCTGGAAATCAACTGGGTAACTATGCATTTGATATCCTGATGGTTTTGACCTATCAAAATGAGATCTGAAATACTTCTAACAGTTTTGGCCTATGGTGATTAGTGAAATACATATCTTATTTTAAAATTCTTTAATTTAACATGTTATCCTCATTTTGTTTAAAAGATTTAGCTTATATTTTGCACTGTATAAGTTTTAATGCAAATACAGCAACCGTAACATATGAAATGGTCCCAAATCTCCTTGAAATTAATTTTTATCAATTTAACAGTCAGATATACTAGACGGGTCTGGGTGGAAACTTGCCATCTCCTCGTTTGATCTATATTTTGCTCATTAGTTGCAAAAAGTTGAAACTAAAATGAAGTTCTTTGAACCACCCGAGGATTCCTGTAGCTTAGGCTTTTCAGAGCAATGCAGGGTGTACAATAGGCACACGTAGTACAGTATGAGGCGCATGGTGGAATAGGGACAGTAACTGCATGTCTGTTGGCCTATGAAACGCAGGGAGAATATACAAGCTCACTAAACATTAAGGCAGGGCAGGATTCAAAGCCCCAGCCCTGGGGGCCTGAGGCAGCAGGGCTGGCTGTTTGAGGCACCATGCCATCCTCATGATGGGACAAAAAGGATAAAATACCAGGATACACTCAAGCCACTCAGTCTCCATTGGTTTCCTTGTATGTTTGTTTCTGTAGGGTCCTGTGAGATCGGCTGGGCTTTCTACTGCACTGCAGGGGGTGCTGCCCTGGCCATTCTGGTGTGTATGTGGCTGGCCTGTTTCGCCGGGAAGAGACAGAAGCACTACCCCTACTAAGCCTGCGGTCGATGGGGTGGGACGCTTGGAACCACATTTCCCAGCATTCCTCAAGGCTGGTCATCTGACGCATCACAAGAGACCAAACACCTTGGTTGTAATACCATTGCAGGACTGTTTTTATATATCTCATATTAGCGTGTATATTTGTACATTTATACAACAAAAGCCTATAACAATATAGAAAAGCAAATCTATATCTAGTTCACATTAAAGCAGTTTGGTTTCACATAAGCAGTCACTTATTTGTAATGTATGTATTATGATTCTGACTAATGGAGTTCAGTCCTGATTTTTAAGAGCATATTGCATTGCATATTTGTTGTAAACATTTTAAGTATTCATGGACTGATTATTATTTATGTTTTTATACATATGTAATACAGGAAACTTAGACTAACCAAACTGCCACTGATTAAGGTAAAATTAGGTTTACAATTGATTCAAATGTAAACAATTTATCAATGTTCCCAAAAGTATGTTATTAAATGTATATTTATAAAAACCTTCCTGCTTATAACCCCCCTTTTCATTTCCTCAGGAGGTCAGGTTGCCTTTTTTCCTTTTAAGTCACAGTCCACACCTTGATATCAAAAGAAATGTAATAAACCCCCACTTTATTTGGCCCTGTTTGCTTTAATTCCACCTTGTCCTTGCTTGTCCCCACAGTGGAAAAACAACACTATTAATTTGCACTTTTATGGCAGTCTTCTCAACCTGATCCCCAGGGTACTGTAACATAAATATAATTCATAAATGTTACAATTAAAATAAAAACTATTCACATTTCCAAGAATATTACGCTTCAGTGATTAGAGTTATATATCAATAATCATTATACAGTTCCCATCAGGGGTAATTACTCTGGCTCCATTTTTCAGAACGCCATTCCCTGTTCTTCATTCATACGCAGATGGACGTACATTATGCCATGACCTTCAGAGTCGTACTTCCTTTGAATCCTGCTACGAAAGAAGCTTTCTCAGCATACTTCATGGCTGGCTGATAAGCCTTAGATGTGCATTGAAGTTTTCTCCAGTGAATACACGTGTTGCTCGGAAGAATTTTGTTAAAGATTCAATGCAATGGGGATTACTGGCCTCACATTTAACAATTCGTTCTTAAAACCGTTTCCATCTAATACACATCATCTTCAAGTTTTGAAATAACGATAGTCCATTATGACTTTGTCAGCTTCATCCCCGCTGTTTTGCCGAAGATCCCATTCGCTTATATCTCTGAATATTGAATGTTTAATGTGCCCGTTTGGTGATGGTTATCGTACATGTATATTGTGTAATATTACAATGATTTTTTTTTTACATAATGAATGCTTTTATTTGATCATATATGTAAATAAATTGCTTTTGTGAATGCGGTGTGTTCATTCAAGTGTAAAAAGCAATACGAAAGTGTGACGAAGAACTTTGTTTAGCTTATTTCTCGCTGGGTTATTTCCGCTTTGTCTCGGTACTGCGACTCAGGAGGGAGCGTGAAAATAAACTGTGCTGAAAGCCGCGATTTTCTGATTTATATGCAATATTAATCCCGAGAGTCATTTATATTCACGAATAATGGGTCTGACGCCGCAGCTGCCCTAGTTATCGCATCCGCGGGTGAAGCCCTGAATCACAGAGACAGATGCTGAAACCCCATCAATCCTAAGCGATTTACAGCGAGGTTGTCACATAATTACAGGTGCCGGCAGTGGAGACATTCTCACAACCCGACATCCTGAACAATATTGGGCCAGAAACATGCCGTTCGATGAAATGCAGACCAACTGCACATGAAACAATAAGATGACTTGAAAAGTCGTGTTTCTGTCTCACAAAGCTGTTTGACTACGTTCACATCGTCAATTGTTATGAATACAATTCCATCTGCTTCTTGAAGACCAAAAATAAGTTATCGGTGACTATTTGTCAGTTGATGTAACTCTGTAATGAAACAGTCCATTGTGGGTTATTTGAATTCCCTGTTAAAAAAAATAAAATGTCAGGAAACAAACTAAACTGCACATGGCTCAATAAAGACCCTGGTCTTCTTCTTGATTGCCCCTTTCCCCATGGGTACAGGGCTCAGTGCCCACACAGGGGACCTCAATCAGCACTCTGGGGGGGGGTGGGGGCTCACTCAGTGATCCCACAATTTAATAGGTCAGCACTCCTCTTCTCTCTCTCTATCTCTCTCTCTCTCATCTCCACTGATGACTGATACCACTTGCCACTGTAACAAAGCATCAAACAAATGTCTGATCATCGTGTGCTGACACATTTGGGGCAAGCGAGACAGCTATGTACTCAGGGCTCCCAGGGCCAAGTGAAAGTCAGGTACTCTGTGCTCCTAGACATAAGGGTGGGCAAGTTTCAAGCTTAATAATGTCATGTGTGTGCATACCTGCTTACAAGAAATTACAACATTTGAAGATATTTTCCAAAAAGCACTGCCAATTAAGAAAAAAATCAAGACGACGCCCAAGGGCTTCATACAATACAGATGCTAACTTGTCTTCAAACAGAGCACATGAGTTTCTTGTAAATATCAGCTAGTAATTTCACAGAGCATTAATTCAAGATATTTTGCATACACCAGGTGGAGAGGTGAAAGAAAACTGATAAAAATTGCATGACGGTGTTAGAGGCAGAGTAAACCAAAACAGTAACACAGAGAAACCATAACAGGTACAAGGAAAATCCAAAAAAAAGAAAAAAGCGAGGTAGACCTTGGGGCAGCCTTGAACACACAACTGGAGGGGTGGAGGGGTGTGGCTCAAACACACACCAGTACATTGGCACTAACCGCAGTCTCTACTGGCTTGAGAAGAGCAGAGTTATGGAACTTTTCCCCTAAATTAAATAAATAAAACAAAAGTTTTAATGGTAGTCCTTTCCTCAGATACAAATTATCTTTATTTTCCTCTCACCTGTCTAAAGAGGACTGCGATAAACTGACCAGCTATTGGGTATTTGTAACGGGATGTCCCTGAACAAACACAGCTGGTAAACACTGTTCTGAGCCAGACTATGCAAAGGGCGCCATTCAGAGGTGTACATGCTTCCACCTGGTGGTATATTTGTGATTTTACAACTAGGTAAACTCCAGTTTCGTTTACTTTCTTTAGGATTTTGTGAATCTGTCAGTAATTAGGTGGCATGAGCTAGGCAACAGCGCTACCCGCTAAGCTTCGATGCTGCCACTATAATAATACCATGAAATAACCACTAAATTTCTGCAGACTAACGACTGCATTTAACTTTTCTTTCATGTCAAAATTAAGCCTTAAACCTCATCTTAACTGTCCCATTCACAATGCAATGGATGCAGATCTTTATTATTATGCCGCAAACTCCTGGCAGGATAATAACGCGTTTTTTCTTACTCTTGTCCACTGGCTGGTTAAAGGCACATCAGTCTAATCGATCACACTCCTCGCTGTCTAGTGTAGACACAGCAATTTACAATACAGCAGACTAAAATGCAAGCATTTATTGTAGATTCAGCTGTTACACATAGCATAGCATACCTCCAAAGTTCCAGGATATCTGTGACACTAATTCAGGAAAATAATTAGTTTTAAGAAATATGATATACTTCTTAGGCATTGGAATGTTATGTAATTTCAGGGCTAGACATAAAAATTAACCCAAATGTAATTTACGTCATCATATAATTGAAGGAGGGACAGAGTCAAATGACGCGTAAATGTCTTTTTCAACCATAGAATCCCTTTGAGGGATTCAAAAAATGAGGGCCAAAACAGAACAAGAGGGTGTTACATCATACCTTAAATATAGCAAAAGTATTTTTACTGCTGATATAGCACTGGCTTTAGATCACGTGATGCAGGGTGATCGCTCTGCAGGGAACCATGGCCATCTGTTGCCCCTTCAAACATTGTTCCAAGATACATATACGTATAAATATAAATATGTGTGCGTATCCAGTATGTTATTCCCCCTACAATATCACTTATCTGCACCTCAATTGGTAATAGCATGAGAAATTAAAATATGTTTGCACTAGATGAAATAAAATGAGTTCCTGGAGGAGACTGACACGAAACTAGAAACAGAAAAGCAAAAATGACATTCGATACCATAATGCAGGATTATGTGAGGGCACTGTTATTAATTTATTAATGCAATTAAATTAACGCTCCACGATTTTTTTCGGTGCCGGGCAGGTTACAAAGAGATACGCGCTTATTGCCCCCTAGTGGCAAAATTGCGATAAAACGAAATTCAAAATTTAACTTCCCGAATCTCTGTCGCCTGTAAAATATAGCTATTATTGATATATTACACTGACGTTAATACTTTACTGTAAGATTGGCAACAATTTTCATTTAAATCTATAAAGAAAATTAAATGAAAACGTAATATTGACTCATCATATTAAATATCTAATTGTTAATTCAGTTCTTAGTAAATCCTAGATGCACTGTTAAATTCCTGCTTAGCTGAAGACCTAATCTCTAATTTATTTTTTAACTACAAAACTGAAAATAGTGACACGCACACACACGTGTTCTCGTGCTTATCGCTTTTATGGAGGAATGACGTCGGCATCCTACGTCATGCACAAGGCGGAAACACACCCGTGTCCCGTACGTGGGCACAATGCATGGCATTGTTGTGAATGGCACGGCTACGGGAAAAGCGTTTTTAATATAACGATAACTAGGTAATAATTATAATGACATTTTTCGTTTTCGTCAGACACACGGCGCAGTTTTAATGATATGATGATTAAATTGTTTGCGAATTTTCCATTTTGTTTGAATTGGAATAATGTCGGCTGCCCATTGACTCGTACAAATTATGCGTTTTTTGCAGCCTGTAGTTTAAATACGTCTGAATATGGAGGGCTACACAATCCTAAAAGTAATCGGTGATGGGTCTTTTGGTCGAGCGCTGCAAGTCGAGCAGAAAAGCAGCTGCGAACAATATGTGATGAAAGAGATACGCTTACCGAAGGTAATGCCCTTAACTGTCATCCTTGCCAACACACTACATATTGTTTTCTCATTAACAGAAAGACGTGCTTAGATTTTTATATCTGAATTATTATAGAGTCCGACGGGAATTCAGAATTCCAGGAGGGAAGCCGTACTCCTGTCCAAGATGAAGCACCCCAACATTGTGGCCTTCAGAGACTCATTTGAAGGTGTTTTTCATTTATCTTTTAAGAAACAACTTAATCTTAAACATGACTATGACCGATAATTAACAGGGGGTATTCTTTGTTCTGCAGCTGACGGACATTTGTACATTGTCATGGAGTACTGCGCTGGGGGGGATCTGCTACAGAGGATCAAGCAGCAGAAAAACACCCCGTTCCCTCCCGATATGGTAATAAAACAGTGTAAATAAATCAGAATTCGGCATCGCAGCTAGAAATTTTCCTAAGTACCCTGTGCTTGTGTAATCACCTACAGCAACTGAACTGAACAGCGCACTGCTTACTTGTTGCTTCCAAAGTATGTCGCACTAGTATGTTGCAGTAGCGCCCCCTATTACACCAAGGTGAATTACCCTACCTGAGTTTTATGTCTGCGTGACGGTGACACTTTTTTAGATCCTGAGCTGGTTTGCTCAGATGTGTGTTGGGACAAAGCACATCCATGATCAGCGAGTCCTCCACCGGGACCTGAAATCCAAGGTGAGCAGGAAGCCTGCTCTTTTGCCAAACCCCATAGATGCAACCTGTATTTTTTTGTCGTCTTTCCACATTTCATTAAACCTGTGTCACATTGTTGTTTGCTTCCGGTGTTTTCTTCCTCCTTCTGCCTAGAACATATTCCTCACCAGCGATGGCGCTGTTAAACTGGGAGACTTTGGGTCATCATGTGTTCTTAACAGGTACAGAAAGGTCCTCTGTCGTTCTTTATGGGTCAGAAAACCTGATGTCATTGTTAAACGTGCTTTTGCTCTCATTTTTTCCAAAAAGTGCAAAGGCCTATGCGTACACCTATGTTGGAACACCTTACTATGTGTCACCAGAGATCTGGGACAACAAGCCATACAATAATAAGAGGTAAGATGTAAAACTGCTTTTCAGATGGTTTGTAGTTATGTCTGATTCAGCTCTTATCGTGTACTGTTTTGCAGATAAAAATATTAAACAATCTGGATTCTTAATGCCCATAAACCCCATTGACGTTAAGTTACACAGACTTTAACCTGGTTAGAGTGCAGGATTTTATTAGTCTCTGTCGTAATGTGGGATAAGGGGACACAGAAAGTAATGGTAACTATAAATAAATAAAGTTTGAAGTTGCTGGTTGCACGGCTGTTTCTGTACAATGACAGTCAGACTGTTTGTGACTACCTGCTGAAACTGTAGCGAAGCACATGATCTAATACTGCTTCAGTCATCTGGAGTAGCTGATGGATCTTTCTGTGTGTTGCAGTGACGTCTGGTCCCTGGGCTGCATCCTCTATGAGCTCTGCGCCCTCTCTCACCCTGTGAGTCCGCTGTCACTGTAGCTATCCATCCTCTATGAGCTCTGCGCCCTCTCTCACCCTGTGAGTCCGCTGTCACTGTAGCTATCCGTCCTCTATGAGCTCTGCGCCCTCTCTCACCCTGTGAGTCCGCTGTCACTGTAGCTATTTGTCCTCTATGAGCTCTGTGACCTCTCTCACCCTGTGAGTCCGCTGTCACTGTAGCTATCCGTCCTCTATGAGCTCTGCGCCCTCTCTCACACTGTGAGTCCGCTGTCACTGTAGCTATCCGTCCTCTATGAGCTCTGTGCCCTCTCTCACCCTGTGAGTCCGCTGTCACTGTAGCTATCCGTCCTCTATGAGCTCTGCGCCCTCTCTCACCCTGTGAGTCCGCTGTCACTGTAGCTATCCGTCCTCTATGAGCTCTGTGCCCTCTCTCACTCTGTGAGTCCGCTGTCACTGTAGCTATCCGTCCTCTATGAGCTCTGTGCCCTCTCTCACCCTGTGAGTCCGCTGTCACTGTAGCTATTTGTCCTCTATGAGCTCTGCGCCCTCTCTCACCCTGTGAGTCCGCTGTCACTGTAGCTATCCGTCCTCTCTTTCTTCCTCCACCTTTTTGTTCACTGTGGGGTTCTGTGTCTTTACGCAGTGAAGTTCAGTAAGTTCTGGTCAAGCAGAAGTTCTGATCCATGGAAAGGGGGATGATTCTCATCACCATCTGGACCAAAATCATCAGTGCAAATGCATTTTATTTTGGCAGCCAAGTATACTGTCATCCTCTGTCATCAATCATTTATATACATATTTAATAGTAATAATAGTTCAACATCAGAAAGTAAGTTTCATTAAAATAAAATTAAAAATCCATTAAACGTCCCTCCCCAGGGGTACTCTGCCTTCCTGGGACTTCATGGTGTACTGCAGCCCTGCACAGGATAAGTGATGATGAGAAAATTTATGGATGGATTATTTCCTCTTAAAATAAAATTACCCACAGTTAGATCGCAATTAGAGCGAAGGAGAGAGCAAAGACATTTAAATCTAATTGCATACTCTAGTGGAAGATCTGAAGTCATCCATCTCCACTTGGCGTGAGCGTCGTGCAGGATCCCTGTGAGGAAATGGACTCGTTGGTCTTTCACACATCCTGTCGAAATGGGGGAGCACATGCCATCACCTTAAGGTTTGGCCACAAACAGTCACTACGCTAAATATTAAATGGATGTTCCTTAGATGCTGAAGCAGCTTGTTCTGCTAACCAGTGAGCTAGCTACAATATTTAGCCTCTGCTCGCTAGCTATTCCTTTAGTTTTTGCTACATCTGAGGTTTGCCCCAAAAGTGACATTTTGATCAGAGCCCCAGAAACAACAAACCCACCGCTGGCCGCTGCCACTTGAGCGGTTCTCCCTACCCAGTCCAGTTTCACACGTCCCATCCTCACCTTTGCCCCCTCCGCTGTCCATCAGTTCCAGGCCAGCAGCTGGAAGAGCCTCATCCTGAAGGTGTGTCGAGGTGCCTACACACCTTTACCTGCTCACCTGCCCTATGAGCTGCACTACTTGGTCAAGCAAATGTTCAAGACTAACCCCCGGGACCGGCCCTCGCTGCACACCATCCTAACCTCGCATCGTATCTCTAGGCTTCTGCAGAAGCACCTGCCCCTTCATGTGAGTTCAGTCACCCTCTCAAATTGTATGTTAGGCTGAAGCACTGGTTCAGTGAGGACTATACTGCATTATTGTGTAAAGTGGCATAGGTTTGTGCCCTGACATAATTGTAGATAAACAATTATAAATAGTCACATTTGCACCATTATCAAAAACATCTCTTACAATCTCTTATTTGAATATTTGTACATGTTTCTGAAAAGCTGTGATTTTCAGACGTTCCCTTGACTAGATTTTACTTACAGCAGGTCATAGCTGACAGTCTCTTGATTGGCTATTGTGCAATATCCAGGTACATTTGTGTACTATATGGTCTGTACATATACGTGCATGTGCTAGATGCTCAGGCATTATCTCCCAGTGTGTAAATGAATAAACTGTGGAATCAGTGCAGACACTGATTCTTATAATTGCTCATCAAAACTGATTTGTACAGATTTGTGGTTATTTTGTGCACTTTTTGGTCTTTAAGAAATACCAGCATTTGAGAATAATTTTGGCTAATGGGGTGGTATGAGGAGAGCTTAAGCCTGATGCTTATTTACACGTATGTATTTAACCAAGGGACCAGTTTCTCTTGCTCAGGTGTTACAGATGTGGTGTCCAAAGTTTGATATTAACCCAAGCAGAAAAGTCAGTGCTCTTAGACGGTTCTGTACTCTAGGAGCTGAAGGAAGGAATGAAGGAAGGAAGAACTTCCAGATGGGAGAGGGATGAAGGGGAGAAAGTTGCTGCATTCCTTGGGCAGAAGACCATATTGTCATCGTCTTCAGTGGGAGGTAGAATTCTTCTGTTGTATACATACATCATTCTGGTGTTTAGCATTTTGAACAGTGATAGGTTCCCAAATTATTAATGATGCCTGGTGACACTGAGACTGTGGGACTGTTGTTGTAAAGACCTTTTGGGGAAAGGTAATTGATGTGGTTGATTGCACAGATTTTAGGGCTGCAGAGAGCAGATAAATTCATGCACTCTTCTGCCAAAAATCAGAAAGCTTTTCTGAAACGTCGGACCCCATGGGTAAGGGTGAGAGGGAGCGACCTCGCAGGAGGTGGGCAAGGGAGCCGTCGGAGACCGTGCTGGAGGTCCTCGGAAATGCTGAACTCACCAGCACCTCCTCCTGCACCTCCTCTTCCAGAGAACATAGGAGTAGCCCAGAGTTCACCCCACGTAAGGACCTAGCTTTACTGCCCACCACTTAAGTGGTCAGTTTGCCATTTATTGAGCTCTGTGTTTATTAATGTCTCTGCCCTTCAGGGAGCTTGATCTCTGAGGAGTCTGAGATCAGCCATCGAAGGCAATGGGACAAGAGCCCCCCCGAGAGGCTGCTGAGTTTGCTGGAAAAGGCTCCCGTTAGCATGGCTTTCAAAACCTTCACTGTGCTTCGGCCAGGTGAGTGAAGGTGGCCGAATGCTTAAAATTAGGGATGATCATTTAGATTAATTTTCCCAACCGACAACCGGCGTTCGTTATCCGAACATTAATCGTTAACTGATCAGATTAGAATATTAAATTAGAATTGAATGAAAATAGAACTGAGGAGTGTCTGATTAAATATGCGAACATTTTTTTTCAGTTTTATTTTAACATGTGCGAACAACAGCACACAGAACATATTAAGAACAGAATCTGGATTCACACATCGTCAAATTTTCATGCACCTGCATCGTTTCCGACAACAGAGAAAAACAAATTTATATAAATAAAAAGAATAAGTACTTCTTTTCGCTCGCTTCATTTTGCTTGCCCGGCAAAATACGTCTGAAGGCACGTGTGGTTGCACGTGAAAACGCCCCATGAGTTAACAAATAGCGTGTGTGTAGCATATTTATGCCGCAAAACTTTCTACTACTACTACTACTAATAATAATAATAATAAAAATATATATAAAAACATTTTAAACCGTTTAACTGATAGTAATAATCGGTCAAAATTCATTCTTTCGGTTAACGGTTAAACGGTCAATATGAGCATCCCTACTTCAAATGACATCTGAACCAAACGAAATTGACCACAATCTTCGTTTTATGTCACTCCCCAACCCGAGAGAACACAGAATGTTTTTGATGCAGCAGACCCACATACAGAATGAAAATAAACATATTGTGATGAGTGCGTGAATCATTTTAATGAAGAAGATGACTCAGGAAATGGAAATTGCTCTCTTTATTAACAGCCGATATTGGTTTAACACTAGCAGTGGCAAAGACAGGGAAGCCGGCAATTTACACGACACTCACAGGTACACTAATGAAACGTGCATTCCATGGCAAACATTACGTGCAATGTGTAGATATACAAAAAGTTCGATTCTTGTAGATTTGAAAACTGGTTCAGCCAATTGAAAAGAACCGGTTCAAAAGATTGGTTAGTGCTTATAATGTTTCTCGCTAAGACCTTATTGCAGTTCGCTTAGTGCTTTTTGCTGAAAATCGCACAAATACAATAACGTTGTATTGGACTTGGGTACTAATATGTCATTCACACTAGAAGAGATATCATGCTTGTAGCAGGACTGAATGCATACGGCAGCTGTACCGAGTGCCTTCCTTTCTAGCAGTTTCACATGAAACCAGCAAAGTTAGTTTGATCTGTCTTGTCTGAAGCTACACTTGCTGTATGAAGGTCACTTTCTCTTTCCTCTGTGTCCCCTTCAGATGGTGACAATCCCCTGGTCGGCCCTCTGTCCCCAGCACGACGCGATGACACAGACGGACTTGTGGGAGATGCCGTTGACGACTCCAGACTGGAGCCACGGTCTGACGACGAAGACACGTAAGTCATCTGCTGGAGATCCAGCTGACGAGGCCCGTTGGATTTAGGTAGCGCCGCATGTCAAATGGACATCTTGATGTCAAACCTGAGGTGTATTTTATGTTGTAGATACAATCAGTCACTGGCACAGGTCATGCCTTGTGATTCATCGCACAGATGGATGCTAAGTCATGTTATTACCTTTCAGCCACAGGGTGGAGTTCCAGCTAAAGGCCCTCGTCATACTGTACATATCTGATGTGGCTTATCTTGACTCAGCGGACATGGTGTTCACTGGACAATAAAATTCAATAGTTATTTTTGGGGTCTTATCTCTGTTTGCTGCTGCAGTTTCTTGTCACACTACAGCAGTATATGGCAGTGATATAAGAAGTGTATGTTTACAGGGACTTTGAAGAGGAGTCTCCGTGTGACTGGGTTGGGGAGCTGGAGAAGATGATCACTGCCGGAGAGTAACAACCCACAACTACCAGGAATAGTTTTCATGAAAAGTATTTTTAAGTCTTCATTCTGTTAAATGGCCAAACTAAATGTATCAAGATGTTGATGCTGGGATTTATTTTAAACATATCTCAACTGCCAATTAAATATTTGTATTACTGTTGAAGTTTGGTATGTCCACAGCTCTAAAGCTCTGTCCCAGTTGTCTCAAAAAATTTGTTTTCCATATTCTTCCTGCTCTCATTTGTTACTGCTGGCAGTGCACTTGGAGACAGAGGTCATTACTGACTTGGACATACCTTGTATTTTGTCATTTGATTATTTGAAAAAAAAATGGCTTCCACATACGTCACAAGCAGCAAGGGGTCCTAATCCAGCCAAATATAGCCCGGCTCATAGGGTGGCCTAGATAGCGCCTGACTGGATTGCAAGAATTATCAACAGGAAGCGTATAATCCAAAGTGGGGGTTGGCGAAGGGGACGAGGGTATAAAAAGCCATGTATATTTTAAGAGAGCAGTTTATCTCCCTTTTTAATTTTTGCTTCATTTTCACTGCTTCTTGGTTTGCTGGACTTTTATAAAGCACATTTTGTAAGATAAATCAGTGTGACAGCACTTGCTGTATGTGCTGAAAGTGCAGCACACTGATAGACGCACACAGAAGCACAGGTGTGTATGTATAAACACTCTCAGCTGCCACACTAGTAATCGTTTAGCTTTTCTGTGTATTACTTATTTGTCAGTGTTACTTCCATTGTGGCTAATTCTTAGCCGTCAGTTTTTTTCATAGTTTTGTATTCCTATTATTTTATTTCAGGAAGTTATTAAGTGGAAATAATTAATTTGTAATTTATTTAAGAATTTGAAATCAACTATTTTGATAAAATGTAATGCTTGTTTAATACTTGTGTTAGATATCCAGCAGTGATCAATAATTATTAATGAGTTAACTGCCTCCTACCTACATCGTAACTAGAAAACTTGGTGTGAAGCTACCAGCAAAGTTAAATTTTTCATTAAATTATATTGGGTCAATCGCTGTATGAATCACTGAGGTCCAGGTCCACGTGGTTTTGAGGTGCAGTGTAACTGCTAGCCTTTCAGAAGATCAAAGAGCTCCCTGTGGCATCGGCCATTTTGGATTATTGTGAGGCCCACTCCGAAGTATGATGAGGCCTACTCTGAAGTATTGTGAGGCCCACTCCGAAGTATGATGAGGCCTACTCTGAAGTATGATGAGGCCTACTCCGAAGTATAGTGAGGCCAACTTTGATATATTGTGAGGCCCACTCTGAAGTATGGTGACCATTGACACGGTGGGACTGAAGGGGTGCTGATGCAGCGCCGTGGTTGGGACTGGAGGCCCGTGGTGCTTTGCTCCAGACATCTAAGTGAGTCTCCCTCCCAAATATGCATGTACAGTACTACTCAAGAGTTTAGACACACCAAGCTGCCTACAAAAGAGAGTGATAGTGTCGCATCACGTGACCTGGTCACCTGACTCAAACACAGTAGAGATGGTTTTGGAGAAGTTTGAACAGAGAGTGAAGGAAAAGCAGCCAATGGGTGCTCAGCATACATGTATGACCTCCTTCAGGACAGCTGGAGAAGCTTCCCAGTAGGCTGCCTCAAGGGCCCAATGGTGGGATCTCTCTGCTGACACAGGGATTTGAACTGGCAACCTTCTGAGTCCCACCCCACAGAGCTGCCCCACCTCCCTCAGCAGATTAATTCTTTTTGGTCAGTGCATAATTCCATATATGTTATTTTATAATTTTGATGTCTTTATTCTAAAATGTAGAGAATAGTATAAATAAGCCTTTCTATGAGTAGGTGTGTCCAGACATTTGACAGGCACCATATGTACAAGTGGAATTCAAGGTCCTAGTCCATCTGATGAACTCTCAGGACCTGGGTAAGGTGCCTATCCAATGTCAGAGGGTATTGATGCATCTCAAGAAGCTTACAGGAGAATGCACCAGTAAGCATAAGACCCTGTTAGTGCGATCACCGCCCAGGAGCCCTTCCGGAAACATGTGGAACAGGAGTGACACACACAGAGGTGGAGAACAGTACACCTACCGCAAAACCGAAAAAGGACAGCGTTAGAGATGCCATGGCAACGGACGATGAGCGACAGGTTATGGTCAGGTACTTACTGTTAGGATGGCCAGAGCACTTTGGTCAAACACATGCCAGAGTTAGAGAGTTTCTTTCTATATGTCATCTGTCCATAAATAATGGGTTGGTGACTGAGGCTAATGGAATAGCCATACCAAAGTGGTGGTGAGGGTATTAGACTGCATACACTGCAGCCATCAGTGGGGAGTAAACACCTCACTACGATGGTCTGGTATCGCTCCCCAAATCAAAGAGAGGGTCGTGCCCTGCAAAGTCACACCAGCTCAGTCCAGAGAACCACTCGGTCAACTCTCACAGAAGGATAGTCCCAGCCTCCTAATCTGCCAACTGAATTAATTTACTATATAAGTGGCGTAACGTGTCTGTAATCGGAAGGTCGTTGGTTCAAATCTCCAACTTGGCAGAGTGATTTCACTATTAATCCCCTAAGCAAGGCCTTTAAATCCCAGTTGCTCCAGGGACTGGTGGACCCTGCTTTCTCTCAAAAATAAATCTCGCTTTGGGTAAAAATATCTGCTAAATATGTCCAGTCCTGGAGGGCCGGAGCCCTGCACATTTTTGGGTTTCCTTTCATTTAACACATTTGCACCTTCTTGTGCTAATTACCACACATCCCTTGAGCTGATTAATTTGTGGTGGAACTGGGAACAAGCTAAGCTACACAGGGCTCCGGCCCCCCAGGACTGGAGTTTGACACCCCTGCTCTACACTATATGTCTTCTGATTGCTGTGAACAGGAGATATGCCAAATATGCAAATAATTAAGATAATTAATTAAGTTTGTGGTGACACACATACAGGGAGTATTTTGGCACTCCTTGCTTTCCTAGTCATCCAGCTCTCCTAGCCATCTTCTATTCTAGAACTTGGGAAACAAATCTTGTAAACCACAAATAAAACCTACAAATGCTGAGTGCCCCTTTGTAGGCTGCTCAACACGTTCCACCTTCCTCCACTTCATGACCTATTTCAGTGCAGAACATGCAGATCTCGGGCTGCTGACATCTCTGTGTGGTATTTCTGGGTTTGAACGACTTGAAAGGAGAGCAGAGGTACAGAAAAGTCAGGATTCGAAATTCAGAATTTTCCAGCTCTTATGCTTAATTAAATACAAAAATATTTTCATCTCCTATACGCATTTTCCTTCCCACTTCTAGTAGTAGTCATTTGTGATGTATAGAGGGATTCTCATGTTATAATGACCTGTCTATAAACCATAGGTCTCAAAAACATTTTGTAATCCAATGTAATTATAATATAAGCTTAAAACAGCAAAATGCTATTGATCACAATGAGGAATTACACCTGTAGTAATGGCAGCCAGAATAATTGTGGTTCAAGAAGACTGTTGTGTCGATTTAGATCGATTTGATCAAATAATACTGTAATCACAACCGAAGGCTGTGGTCTGTACAATCCACACTATGTGTTATAATGAACAATGACCAGGAGGGGGCACACTTTATAAGCTTAAGAAACTCCAAACAGTCACATGGTTTACAGATAGGAAATGGCCCCTAGTGTAGGCATGGTTACACAATATCTAAAAGAAAAATCACATTCAATGAGACACTCATTCACAACAACTGTTTCCAGTTAGGGCTCAAATTATATTCATTAGGAACCAAATAAAAGCTAAAATGACACATATGCAAGTAATAGTACAAAATAGCAAATTACATCCCACTGAGTCATTTAACTATTGATAGTTAATCTAATCGCACAATACCTCAATTCACCTACTAATTCAGCCCAAAGTTCATATCATGCATGTCAGAAAACAGCAGTAACTCTTTAGACCTCACCAGCATTTAGTAAATAGATGCCAGATAGTTAAATAGGACGATCCGTAAACCAGCCCCAAAAGCATGCAGCTACCCTGCATCAATATAGCCATTCTGCCTTTGTAGCCCTTTTAAATAAATTGCATATGACTTAATCACTCTCACATGCCGCTGTATAATCACCTTCTGCAGCACATTTGTACATTACAGCTTTCATTCGCCACACATAGTTACTGCAATAACTGTAGAATTATTCCATCCATCCATCCATCCATCCATCCAGTTTTTAACTGCTTATCATGGTCAGGGTAGCTGAGGGGCCTGGCGCCTATCCCTGACAGCACAGGGCACAAGGCCGGGGTCCAGCCTGGAGGAGATGCCAGTCCAGTACACCAGACACACGGGCAGTTTAGAAATGCCCATTAGCCCGAATGCATGTCTGCAGACTGTGGGAGGCACCCGTGGATGTATTAAATCTGTTAGCTTATATTAAATAAAGATAAAACCTTTCAGATATTAGATGCATCCAAAGAGGCATGATAGACCGATCTGGGTCAGTGTTACAGAGACTGCCCTCCTCCGCCCCCCCCCCCCCCCCCCCCCCCCCCCAGTGGATTGCACGGCACTTCAAGGTTGTAGTGAGGGGAAGAGCCTATGGGATTATGCAGGGTCTTCTGCCATGAGGAGATAACAGGAAGCATGCCTGTACTCCTCGTCCCAGGGCGGTGCCACACTGGCTGGGGTGGAGAAGCACTAATCTGGCATCAAAGCGCTTGGAGTTGAGTGTGTGTGCGTGAGTGTGGCTTAAGGCTCCGAGAAGGTAGGAGCTGACAGTGAGTCACGCAAAATTTCCATCCAGTGTGACTCTAAACCCTAAACACGGAACGATAAAGGGCAGGCTTTCTTCAATGGGGATTGTGATTTTACAACAAGCATTTTCTTATTCCGCTCCTTTTGGTTAAACAAGAAATGCAGGAATTATGAGTAGATTAGACTTCTTGTGTAATTTAAAAGAACCACAACCCCAGGGTAAATCCTGAAAGCCCGCTGTGCTCTTCGTGTACTCCCCCTGTACTCCTCCTATGCTCCTCCTGTGTGCCCCATGTGTTCCTCTTGTACTTCCCTTGTGCTCCGCCACATGCCCCCCTATGCTTCTCTTGTGCTCCCCTCTGTGATCTCTCTGTACTCCCCATGTGTGCCCCCTGTGGTCCTCCAATGTGCATCCTGTGCTTCTCCTGTGTGCCCTCTATAGTCCTCCTGTACTCCCCCATTTGCCTGCTATGCTCTTCCTGTGTGCTTCCTGTACTCCCCTTATACCCCCTGTGCTCATCCTGTGCCTCCTGTGTGCTCCCTGTGCTTCTCCTATACTCCCATTGTGGTCCTCCATGTGCCCTATTTTCCCCCCTGTACTCCTCCTGTATACCCCCTGTGCTCTCCCGTGTGCACCCTTGCTCCCCCAGTGTCCTCCCTGTGTTCCCCCATACTCCTCCGTGTGCCCTCTGTGCTCCCCTTGTGTGCACCTTGTGCTCCTCCACGTGCCCCTTTGCTCCTCCTATGTTCCCCATCTGCTCCCCCTGTACTCCTTCCTGTGTGCCCTCTGTTCTCCCCCTTACTATCCCTCTGCTCCCCCTGTTCTCCCCCATGTGTCCCTTGTGCTCCTCCATTTCCCCCTTTGCTCCCCTTATGTCCCTCATGGTCTCGTGGCTCCTCTCCTCCTGCCATTGCATGGCAAATACCCATCACTCTCAGTGTAAAAGTGATGGCACTTTCTGAAATTAGTAATCCGTTGTGTTTGCCAGGGTGGCATGGTGGTGCAGTGGTTAGCACTGTTGCCTCACATCTCTGGGACCAGGGTTTGAGTCTCTGCCTGGGTTACATGTGTGTGTAGTTACTCTGGTTTCCCCCCCACAGTCCAAAAACATGCTGAGGCTGCTTGGAGTTGCCAAATTGTGTTGTGTGAGTGTGCCCTGTGATGGGTTGGTGCCCTATCCTCGGTTGTTCCCTGCCTCGTGCCCATAGCTTCTGGGATAGGCTCCGGACCCCCCACAACCCAGAAATATAAGTAGTTTGGAAAATGGAAGGATGTGCTCAACTGTCCTGTACCTTCCTGTAAGGTGCTATGCTTTGGTCATGTGCTTTCTTAGATTAGCTGTTTCTGAATGTGTTTAATGTGTAGTAATGGGATGTAGCAATTAAATGTCATTTGTGTAATATAAAACCTGCAATGTATTTTTCCCCGATAACAGACACTAGTATTTTTCTTTTACAATTCTAATTTTTTGGACAAATATAAAATAATGAATTTGCACCTTTTGTTGCATAGTGTGCCCTTCCTGAAGCTCACACTCTTAGAGTAATCACCGCCTTAAATTTTCACACATATGCGTTTACATGCAGTGATTTCCCTGTGGACTTAAATACAGCAGAGTTTTCAAGTTACTTTCATCTTATGATCAATCTGCATATATTAATTATTCCCTGCTGCTTTATTTTATTCCAATAAAAAATGAAATGATTCGTTTACAGCAGGCATTGCCTGAATATGAAGGTTTTCCCCAACTGCTCTTATTTTTATAGTTTATGTTACACATTCTTTTACATTTCTGATGTAAAAAATAAAATATCTGTACAGTATAAGGGTTGTATAAGGGTTTAATTTAGTTTCCTAGTGGATGTTATGCAGGGATGGATCAAGAACTGATTAAATGATGTCCACTGAGACTGGTATGTATTGTTTTTTAAAAGATGCTGACGCTCCGTGAGTGAGTCTCCTTCTGCTGTCTGGGCTCTGCTGTGCGGGATACGGTCTCCATGGCAACCTCATCCTTTCACAATCAAGCCCCTCCCGCAGCCGCCCGCCTGCCTCATCCGCATTCTTGCCATCCCGCTGGATTAAATGCTCGTGTTCTCCATCTGTACTATAGTGCACGGAAAATTCCTTTTATCCATCCCAGCCCTGTTGTTATTGTTATCTATCTGAAAGTGCAGCATTTAGGCCTGACGGGGTCTGCAATCTGCCATGTCCTCTCATCCTCTCTGTCTTCCCCTCTCAGTCAGACAGTCTGCCTTCTCCTATCTGGGCTCTGGGCTCTGTTCTCTGCTTCCACCTCCACCTCCGCCTGCTTTCTGTCTTTTTTTCTCCTTTCATCTCCAGCTTCCTCCCTCTGCACATGAAGCATAATAATGAGGATCCTGTCTTTGGAGGGGCCAGCTGCCCCATAACAAAAGGGGCTTTGCAGTCTTTTTCTGTCTTAATTTCCCTTCCTATGGGATAAATACATGCAGAAAGGACCCCGCATTTCTAGCCGCATCACAGATTTTCGGATTCGGTCTAAGCTGCGCATGTGGCATCTCCTGCTTGCCATCAGCCACTGCCAGCCTTGCCCATTCTTCACAAAGAAGTGTGCTTCAGCCCCTAAGGCGGGATAACCGCTAACCCCCGCTTAACTCCTCGCCCCCTCCCCCTCTCCCTCCCCCTCCCCCCCCCCCATACTGCATCAGGGTTTCTGTGCAGACGCTCCGTCGGTGCCAGAGGTGCTGTGCCGCGTTTGCTCTGCATCCCCCCGACGGCATTGGATACCGAGGCCACTCCCTCTGTGCAGGCCGGCCAATGCGGTGCCAGGGTCTCTCCCTCCCTCTCTCTCTTTCCCGCGCCCCTGCCGCGCGCAGACACACACGCCCAGCTCTTTATTTCCTCTGCTCCATCCTGCCCACGTTCCTTTCTTCTGTGACCGCTGGGCGTTGACGATGCAGGGCCGTCTGCGCTGCGCGTGGCTGCCCCTGCCCTGCTAGCTCCTGCCCCAGCCTCACGTGAGTACATGGTAATGCATCTTTTCCAGGCTTCCACTTCCCCTCTGCTCAGCATACCCGCATAAGTCCCGATCGGGAGGATGAGTAATAGACTGGCAGCTACTGGCTTCAGGGTCTGGTGCATGTGCAGACTGCGATCAGGGGCAGAGGGATCTGGGTGAGAGTGACATCGTGCGGCATCGCTGTCACCTGTCTTGGCCTCCGTGTCGTGTCTGTGCGCCGCTCGGTCTTTAAGCTGGCTTTGGGACTCCTTAGGGTGCTGTCTGCATGCCTGCTCACCACAGTGCTGGGGCTGGGCGTTTCCTGCATGTGTGATTTGGTTGAAAACTGACAGCTACATCCTCTAACGGGCTGGTCAGTCCACCGGCTCACAGCCGGTCTCTGTGTCTGGCCGTATAACCTGTGTGGGGCAGGTAAGCAGGATCCGGACTCCTGGTGTGTGATTAGGGGCAGGAGAGGCAGAACCACTTGCTGTCTGGTCCGTGGAGGATTGTTGTGTCTTCAGGACACATGTAATGTTTCTTCAGTAAGGAGAATTACTGAATACACACCTTGTCATATTGTTTCATTGTTTAAGCATGGGTATGATTTATAGCTGAAATATAATGCAGGGTGTTGTCTTCATTGCACGCAATTTTCTTGTTTGCAGAGACAGTGGCATTGAGGGTGGGTTCCGCCTGGTGGGTCCTGCCCCGGGCCTTTACAGGAGTGTCTAGAGCAGGTGGGCGGGGCACAGATAGCAGACTGCAGGTGAAGGGAGTGGGGGGGGGAGGGGGGGCTGAATGCCTCATCCCGTGGATCGCTCAAGGACAGACGAGTAAGGAAGCTCGCGCAGAATGACTCACTGCTTGTGCATTTCGACACCCACCTGCCGCTTACGTGGCTGACAGGACAAGAGGTGAGATGGGAACAGGCATCCGTCAGCCGCGGGTTCGAGGACCACGATTCTGACAGATGGATCGCTAAGGAGTTTGGGAAGTCAGAATGTCAACTGGAACAGGAAGTCTGTAGAAATGAATATGGGATGCTCTCACCACTATCGCCCCCGGAAACGATCCGGGCCTGAGGTGGCGGGATCCCGCCAATCGACAGAAACAGCAGTAGGGTGACCATGTGACTGCGTCCATTCTAGCTGCTGTAGGCGGATAGGTGTGCGGGGTCTGTCCCGGGCTGCCATATTACAGGCGCTCCCATAAGCCCGCTGGCCGGCTGGGTGCCGTGTGCCTTCAGGGCTTCACTGCAGAGGTGTCAGCCCTTCTTTTTGGATCCATCACCAGCAGGGTACTTCCTCACATTGCCCACTTTGGGGGCACAAATTTGGCAATTGTCCTGCCTGGAGTAACTGATAAACTGGCAAAGTGATAAATCTGAGCATGAAGGCAGACCACCGGCCCAAGTGCCCCCCCCCCTCTCCCCCCACAGGGCTGAGCCTCAGAAACAGTCGGTGGGGGTGGGACACATTCTGTGCCTCTACAGTCACAGGGGATGAGTGCCTGGAGATGGACTGGGGCGACTGCCCCGCGATGTCCCATGAGTCACGCTGACTCCTGGAGGAATCTGAGTTCCTTACAGACTGTTTATAATTAGAGAAATCATGCACCCCCAAGCAGTATGAGAAGCTTGGCTTGTGGGATATTATTTTGCGGCTTTTAGTCTTTGATGTTTTTCAGCCCTGTTTATTTTCCAGAAAAGATTTTTTACTTTCATTATTTTTCTAATTAATAACATATTTGCAAACTAATCACAGTTTTGGAATTACTATACCCGGTTTGGGTATAGTAATTCTTATACAGCTGACTACACAGCTCAAGAACAGAAAATGCTGAATATCCTTTTAGGATATCCGCAGTTAGCTTGCTAATCAGAGTTAGGCAGCGCTAAGAAGACAGTGGTCAAAGGTCAGCATTCACACTCCTGCACTCACATCTAGCACCTTAACCTTTGACCTTAGGCAATGACCTTCTGTCGATGGGCTCTGCTTTACGTTATCACACTGCATACGTTTAGGTTGATATCCCCTGTCTCCCAAATAAGGCAAAAGGTAAAATATGACCATTGACTGTAGCTGTGTTTAGTCCTTAATCAGGTAACACTGAGGGTGCAGTTGGTATAGTAGCTGTCATGCAGGTGTTTTATACCTCCGACACTGTAGTGTTGCTCTGTGAAAAAAAATCTTGCAGCACAGAATGGCTTACTCAGTTGCCAAACAGGTAGGCTTGTCATTTACTGTATATTGTTACACAGCTAACTGTTTATCCAATGCAGACTACAGTGTAGCTCCTTTTCTGCTAGATATTTTATGGAAAGCATTCAGACTAAGTCTCTCGCTCAAGGGTAAATCAGAAGGACCCACCAAAAGACCTAGGTGACCCAGTCTGCTCTGACAGGTTCACTGGGGTCCATGACAGAACCTCTCTCAAGCTCTGCAGGGGATGGCTGGGTCGGTATTGTCTATATCCAGTTTTCGGCTGGACGGTGCGGTGAAAATGGCTGTCTGTGTTTCTTACATGGATATATCCCTTTGATCAGTAACATGTTGCCCAGAGTCACATTATTTATTCCTCAGTATCTATGACATCATTGTTGGCTTCAGCCCTGACTTATTGTCTTGTGCATGACGTGGGGCTCTGACTGTGGAGACGTATCACGCCCTCGCATACTGGGAGACTGGCCTACTGGCTGGACTGGCAGACGAGGTCATCAGTCTTGGATGAATCGCTAAAAGGGTGACTCTGTAGCTCACCTCAGTGGAATTAGTGGCTGATTGAATCTGGTGGGTGGGGGGGTGTCCCAGCCTCTGAGGTCTTGACCTTTATTCCCAGAACAGTGTCGCAGTCGGGCTTCTGCCCTGCTTCGCTTCTCGTGAGTGAGTCCTTTGTCTGCACCGACCCGGTGCTGCTCTGCCGATGCCCTCCACTCTCCCTCAACCATCCTTTCAATGCACCCCCACCCCCCACAGCCTCTTCCTGTGCCAAGCTGCTAATGTTCTGCAGCAGAGAGGGTCTGGGCTGATCAAAGGTCAAACGTGGGAAGAGAAGGAATTACTATTTAAAGAGAGACAGGCAGTCAGAGACAGGCAGACAGAGAAAGGCAGTCAGAGACAGGCAGACAGAGACAGGCAGACAGAGACAGGCAGACAGACTATTAACTCCTCAGGCAAAATTATTGAGCTAAATAGCTACATCATTAAAATTAATTTTAAACATTGACTAAATTAAAATAATCAATTATTGAAATCAGCTATATTGTTAAATGCTTAAAAAAATTCATTCCAATTATAATAGTATTTTATATAAACCTGTTTCTGCTTATTCAGGAATGCATGTTTGCTGTTTGTATGGTCACATGTGTTCTTTATGCGATTTGATAAAAAAAAGTCCCACCAATTACCCCAATAAAACTATAACCCCTAAGATACCAAGCTTTTCAAGGCAGCTGAAAGTGCCTCAACATTTGGATTCTTGACTTAATATGTCAATGGAATTAAAATGTACTGTTTTGAATTAAGTGTCATAAATTATTAGTAATGAATTTTGGAATTAAATGAATTTTGGTTGATTTCATAGCATTAGGACAAATTCGTAGACTGGAGCTCTAGAGGAATGCTGTCTGTCTATCAGCAGGAGTTTGACCTGACGGCATCTAAATCAATGAATATGAAATATTAATATATGTTCCTGTGCGTGTTTTCTTGCAACCTAGCAACCGGCTACTTATCACCTACTTAACTATGACATCACAGGAAGACGGGCTGCTGGAATAGCACATGGTAGCTGTAGCTCAGCCCGCCTGCTCTGTCACACCCTCCCCTGGGCCTCGGTTAGGGTACGAGCATCAGGTAACCTGCGCCTGATCTCCATGGCAGCCTGCGTCTCCAGAGCCCTGGAGAGATGTTCTCTGCCCCAGGAGGGCTTATCGTGTTTCACAATGTTGTTGTTTTTTGTCACACGATCTCAGTTATGCTAAAGAAGAGACACTCCTATACCGGTCTGCCACGCATGATTCCCAGGCTCAGGACAAAGTAACTTTAGCCAGTCCCCCATGTCACGCATGCCCCCCCCCCATCCGGCCCAGGATAACTCCATGAGACAGCAGGTCTGCTCCCACACACTGCATTCTGGGTAAGCCTAGGTATGTTCAGATTTTGGTGGGAAGGTGACACTCCTGACCAGAAGCGATGGGGTGTGTATGATATTCTCTAAGAAATGCTCCCTCATCCTGTTCAGTCACAAATAGGGAGCTACTGTTTTCTGCTCTTATTTGAAACAATGGGTGGAAATAATAGGAAAGGGGGTGGGAGGGTGACAGAGCAGCGTGGAGCCTGGGAAGCTGTCACTGTCCCCGCGCTCATCCTGTGGGGCTGCTTTCCTAGGATTGTTGGAGTTTTGGCTCCTGGACTGAGTGGGAGACTCTGGAGGTTTTCCCAGAGTGAGACGTTCCATGTAGTTTGACTAGTGATGGATAATTCAGGTCCAGAAAGTAAAAATCCAGACCAAGATTTTGTTTCAACCAACCAGTTGAGTATAAAGAGTTACAGTCACAGGGTACTTAACTGGTTAGTTGGAACAAAATCTTGGTCTGGATTTTTACTTTCTGGGCCTGAACTGTCCACCTCTGAGTTTGACATATCACAAAGGGCTGTTTTCTAATGGTCATTCTTTTCGTTTCATGTAGGAGCGTTTTTCTGATATTTAGGAATTCAGGGTCTTCCTTTGTCTGAACCTGGGGCACCTCAGAGCGCGTAGTTGCTGTTCTGGGAGCAGAGGCCTAAGATTGAGGTGCGACAGCATGTGATACGACCTGCAGTATGAAGCTGCAATACTTGGAGGAAACACAGGGAGAACGTCCAGGGGCAAAAGTCAAACTCCCAAACCTGGAGATGAGATTGCATTGCTACCTATTAATGATCATACTTGTTTAATTGCAGTGGTATGTGCCTAGAAGGGCATGAAAGGCGGTTGTCATGGAGAACCGTTGTATTGTATTAATTGTTTTTCTGTGGCTTGTCTTCTAGACATTCTTGAGCCCTATTTCTACACCTCTGGGACAGAGAGGTACATGTGTGGAACATCTGTGGGTGTGGCTTAGCCCCCAACCTGCATCATATGGCGTCAATTTAACATTTAGCTTCTCATACCTAGACCTGGCGTTCTCCTTCCAAGCTAGCCGTAGGCGTGACACCCTCCGAACCAACAACGGGTCTAAATTATTCATTGGCCAGAACGTGGTGCAGCAGCATTCCATGAGCTGAATTTGAATCACCCCCACCCCCCTATTTCTGCAGAGGGTCTCGTGGGTTTTTTGGCATTGCTGAGATTTGTACAGTGATGTCTCTTTCTAGCTAACAAACGGTTCTGCAGTCCTGGCTGCTTGTGATTTTTCTGGTCCTCATTAAACCCACCTTTTGAAGTGAACTGTAAAGGGGGCCTTTAAAAGCCTTTTGTGGTGATAGTAAATACTGAGCTTTGCATAGAAAAATCAATGTTTGACATGTCTGCCTGGGTTAGGTTGTCTAAGGCAGTGAAAAACCTGGATGCAATACATCCTAGTGACTGCTAAATGGTTGTCTCTCATTAAAAATAGAAATGGAATTAGATTTAAAGTTTTATCCGTTGTGCAGCTCTATTCACTGTGCACATGTAGACTAGAAAAAATAATTTCTTTTCCATGGCAGATTAAAATGGATTCTCAAGACAGTGGAATGAATTATTTCCACACATTACTGTCTGCCTTGGAAACAAATCATGGGATAAAAAATAGATATTAAATTATGTTATGGGTATGAATCCGCCTCTAAGATGAGCCTGGGACTGCCTAGCCATTCAGAGGAGTGGCAGGAGGCGGGGCTTAGGGAATATCAGCAGTACTGGCCACTCAGACAAGGGTCGAGAGGTGGGGCTTAGGGAACTCCTCATAGATCAGCGACACTAGCCAATCAGAGAAGCGGCGGGAGGTGGGGCTTAGGAATCTTCTTATGCTGCGTTCCATTTGAACTCGCAACTGAACCACCCTCTGGAGTCAGAATTCTGACTTGTGAAGTTGGAGGAATCCACACAACCCCAACCTCAGAGTTCAAGATGGCTGCACCCTTTATCAATAGAAGTAAATGCTGTTTTATGCTGTTTATAGTACTTATGTTTTATGTGTGGCTCATTAAATCGGTCATACACACAGGACTGTCCAACTGCTATCTGTGAACTACAGTGGTATTATGCACAAAATAGTACGTAATGTGTTATCAGATGGAATTGCTAACGATAGCTCACAATGAACCTGGATAGAACTGGGGCCTGTTTCAGAAAGCAGGACTTCTTGCTGAGTTGGATAACCTATCAGATTTAAGGTAGCCTGGGATAAATGTAAGTGAACTAAGATAAAGGTCATTTAAACTTGGGTAAATTAAATCCGACAAGTTATCCGGCTAAGCAAAAAATCCGACTTTTTGAAACAGGTCCCTGGTATTGCTAAGTGGCTTTCTGACTTGCTGTACTGGAACACGGTTAATTTGTGTGTAACGTCATTGCCAGTTCCGAGTTCTGACCTCCAAAGTAAATGGAACGCAGCATTAGAGATCAGTGACACGCAGCTGGCTTTTCAGGTCAGGGAACAACATAGACTGAGAATGGAGTTTCAAGAAAGAGTGGCATGGGGTGACAATGAAGTAAATCCCAGATGGAAAATCTTGTCTAACTTTTGTGTTTTAGTGCTTGCTGTTAGTACAAAGACTTGCTCTGAATGGCTGGGCATGGGAGGGCAGACGGTGGATTTTAATTTGCAAAAAGGTGGTGTTATCAAAAGAAAAGACCCCAGTGTTTGGAGCTGGGGAAGGACAACACCTGAAATCTGACCGCAAGGCCTGGGCATTATGGGTAATTTCACACTTCTGACTAAAAAGACTCAATACTCAATACTGTCTTGCCCTGTGACATAAACATTCTCCCCCTTTCTTGTATATTTATGTAAAAAAAGTCATATATCTAGTTTCAGAATGGGTTAAATTTGAACCCATCTATGTTTAATGAATGAAAATGAAATAACATGCTGGTATAATGCGATGTGCTGAAATAAAAATACTTACTATGCGTATGTCACTATAGTTGGATAAACTGAACTGTAAGTCAGTTATAGCCACTAGATGGCACTGTTCTGGGTGACCTCTATCACGGCTGTGCTGCGGCCTTGCTCTGAACTGGAGGTAGCTGGCTGTTTAGACTGGGCAGTGAGCATTGTTCAGGCCTCAGTATTCTTTCTGCTTTGGAGTCTCGGTTCCAGGTTTGTGATCTTGGGTTTAGTCTGTCGGTATTTTCAGATTTCGGTCCGATTGTGTGGAATCTCGTCACCGGATTTGTGGTTCTGTGGGCCGGTACCTTGGTTAGCTGAAATTCTGACAGCTTCTCCTTGTCCTGGAGCTGTCCATCCTAGTCCCATTCATTTCCTGTTTCCTGACCAATGGTCCGTGGGAATTTCAGGCAGAAAAGCTGATGCTCTGGATGCACGGTCCGGCTCAGGGTGCCCTATTTCAGACTGCTTTTCTTGTGGAAGTTAATACACCTATTTTAACTGGTCGTGACACTATCCATCTATTTTGCTTACTAGCAATCCAGAGCATACTCACTATTTACCTGATGTCAATCCAGCAGCCCACAAAGTGCAGGGGACCCTAGATGATTTTGCTATTTTGATTTTCCTTTGCATGCTATAAATCTTCAGATTTAAATGCATGCATGCATTGATTTTTCTCGCAGAGGAAATGCACTGGGCGCCCCCTCCGTGTCTAACAGAGTGTGCTTGGCTGATAGCTCCTCTTTATCTGCTCTGTGTCTGTCTCCTCCCCCCTGGCTGCGCTTCCCCCTCGGTCAGCGTGCATTAGTGAGCGCCGAGGCATTCCATGCGTTTAAAGTGGCAGACCCTCTCTCAGCTTATTGCAGCACGGCTGGTGGGAGGGGCTGAGGAGGGGCCCCCGTGAGGCCTGTGTGGGAGGAGAGCACAGAAAGGGGTGGGGCCTGAGAGACCAGACTCTCGCCTGTTGTCACTGTTCAGCTGTTCCCATTCGGGGCCCTGCATGGGAGGGGGGGCAGCTGGGGGAGAAGAGAAAGGGAGACATACAGGAGGAAGGAGGGGGAGCTGGGGACTGGGTGTGGGGGGGTGTGCATTGAAAAGAATCTGCAGTCACAGGGCCCCGCAATCTCTGGGCAGGATACAACACTGAGGGCCGTCTGCAAGGTCCCCCGAGGCAGCTGCTGTGTAAGTGAACCTGCGCCGTGGGTGAAGCTCGCCTCTGCTCCCTGTGTTTACATGTGCCTGTGTGTGTGTGAGGGCGCGGGGATTGAGGCCAGCATACTCCCCATGCTGCATCAGCGAGCCATTGTTCTGCTCCAGCCCGCTGCGGCCCGCTCGCTCCCACGCCAGGGAGAGGCCACGTGATTGTTTTTTCCCTAATTTTTCCGACTACATCTCCCCATGCGCCGGCAGGGCATCCACTGAGGTCGCCGCTTCTCTTTCCTGTTTGTGTATGTTTTTTTTTTTTTCCCCCTGCTGGGCCATCTGAGAGGTGGGAAGTTGGGGGGGGGGGGGGGGGGGTGGGTTGGAACCACAGAGAATTTCTGGGAGTGCCGTTTTGATACTTCCTCTCCTTTTCATTTTCCGCTCCCTGTCCCAGCTGCCGGAGCCTGCAGGGTCGGGCCGTGTCTCTAACGTCAAGGCGTCAGGCAGAGTTGATGCTATTGTCTTCTATTTTCAATCCGGCCGTTAAACGAGGGAGCGCCACTTCCCAGTGACAGAAGGAGAAAAGAGAGAGAGAGAGAGAGAGAGAGAGAGAGGGAGGGTGTGTTTTTACAGCGTCCTCTGCGACCATCCAGCCACGCGGTGTTTCCGTCAGAGAGCTATCGGGTGTCCAGGAGCCATGCCAACGCTGGGAATTATAAATCCCGGTGATGCGGTGACAGAGGGCAGCCAGCTTGCGAGCGTGTGACAGTGTGACCGACCCGGTGAGTCGCCCATCCCTGCAGCGGAGGTGCGGCCGTCTCCCTGCCGCTCGGGAAAATCGGCTGCCGCCTCAGGCTGCGCTCGCCGCATTCAGATATGCAGCCGGCGGCCATTCAGGGCCGGCCGTCCTGCTGTGCTGTTTGACAGGTTTAATATCAATTGTGTGGCTCTGAGGAAAATTCTTAAAGTGCAGACATCCTGTTAACTGTGTGCTGACATCCTGCACTTAGCTGATATTAACAATCAGAAGTCACTGGCATATACTTATGATTGGGAGTGTCAGTCAGTGTTTGCAATGAGTGAAACAGGATTAAAATGATCTAGCTATCTATCTATCTATCTGTCTGTCTGTCTATCTATCTATCTATCTATCTATCTATGCGTTCTGCAGAATGGAATGATTGTCTTTATTTGCAAAGTGTGCTACTCCACACAGGACAAAGATGGTGGCTTTGTTCTCTGGGGTGCCAAGTGAGCTTGTCACTTTGGTCCCTCGTGTCAGCAGATAAATACCAGCCCGTTAGCTCAGGTGATTGTATGAGGCATTTCTGAGGTTCACTTGTTACTGCCAGGCTGGGAAGAACGGAGTTTAACTGGTTATGAAATCCACCTTTTCCTCTGAGGGAATCCTAAGGTCCATGACTGGAAACTCAAATATCAAAGGCTCTTTTTAAATGTATTCATATTGTACATTTTAATATACTCTCCTTAAGAGAGTTTAAGAGTGTTGGACTCTTGGCTTCATTGCATTTATGGGAATGAATTCAGAGGTAAACAGGCCTGATTTTTGTCTGCACGTGTTTATTCTGCTTGTTTTTATCTTTATTTTTATATGCATTAATGGATGTATAAATTCAGCTGCTGCTGCTTTTACTGGTCTGTAACCTTAAGGGTTTTTTTAAATGGAAGGATGATGCATATTTCAGTTTTGGAAGCTGAAGCCAGTACAGTGACCTGTGTGTGTGTGTGTGTGTTTGTCCCGTGGCTGTTTCTCGGTGTGGGAATGGAGCGCGGTGCTTTTGCCACCGTAACACTGTGCACTAACCCTCAGGGCAGACATGGCCTTTATGTGAGTCAGTGCCCCACACGGTGACCATCGCTGCAGATTTACGGCGGCCATGTGGATGCGGCAGATGGAGACAATTTGAAAGGAGGGGCAGGAATTGATCCACTTGAGCGTTTGGGTCACAGAAATACAGACATCAGGAAAGTTCTCCTCACAAGACATAACGTTTTTTTTCATACACAAAGATACCTCTAAAGAAAAGAGTATTTACTGTATGTTCAGCTGTCTTTCTTGGGACATATTTTGAGAAAACACTCATAAACAGAAATCCGTGAGATGCAAGTATCTTGGGGACGTACAGCACAAAACAAACATGTGTTTCTCCATACACTTTGTCCTGTGTCACGTTTGCCTTTCACAGTAACAGCAGGTGTCGTGGCATGACGCGACAAATGTGGTGACTTAGTGACGTCGGGACGCGCAGACCGGCTGGGAAATTTTGAGTCAGATTATTATTATTATTATTATTTTCAAAGGAGCATCAGATGAAGAACACTCGTCAATACGGTCGCATTAAAAATTTATGGATTAAAATTATTTCATAAAAATATTAGCGATACGTAACGACAGGGTTGTGTCTGAAATCCTGCACTATTGGCTAGTAAGTAAGATGTCTAGTCCGACAGGCGCCCCGCCCCCCCCTTTTACTTCCTTTGCGACTCTGTGATTCATTCACAGCTTGACTCCCCTGTTTCTGCCGTTAATTAGCATTTCTTGGACTCGCGTCCTGCGGGATGTCTCATGAAATTTATTTATTTAGCTCCGCTGTACATAAAGTCGCCTGTGCCAGAACGGAGGCGCAGAGAGCTGCAAATTAATTTGCAAGTAGTAACGGTGGGAATCGAACGCTGCTGCGGCTGGCCGGGACATATCGACGTGAGAAGGACGTAAATCAAAACTCTTCTCCCAGGAAAACAATACGATGCAATGAAACAGCTGCTGTACCAAAAATATCTCTATTTTTATTTCGACATATTCCATTTCATTCAGAAAACCTGCTTTATATGATTAATACTCTTAGATTTATTTTTGCTGTAGTCTTATATAGAAGATATCCTTTTGAATTCTTCTCTAGAAGGCTCCCTGGAGCAAGTTAAATTTCTGTGCCATGTTTCGCATTAGATTCATTCACATCACTCAAACGGTCGCAGAGAGATTACGCCTCACTGACTGCATTTATTGCGCCACACAGGTGTATCTATGTATAAGCAATTTTAGTATTTGAATTATCTAAAAATAGATGGACCGATACCCTTTCCAGGATACTAGCTGGTGGTTGTTGTGCTCATGATTAGGACGACATTATTAATAATGGTCAGACTCACTATGGTTACTGTCACTGAGATGGTGACACCCATGGTTACACTGCAATGTAGCTACATTGGTGAGAGTCTTATATGTATTTATTACTAGTTGTCTAATAGATAGTTGAAGTGAGTCTGTACGTCACACAGGATGCCAGTGTGTTGTTGGACACTCACTCATCATGGGCTAATTAGTGTCAGCAATTCAGCACTTTGGGGGGAGGGTGTGGATCAGCAGGGTAGGACTCTGTAGTCGTCTTCAGTAGGTTACTGGTTCAAATCCTGCGGCTGGGTCAGTGATTTCACAATTGGGCCCCAGTTGCTCCATCAATCATCTGACCTCACTTACAGTTGTATTACGCTTTGGGTAAAAGTGTACATAATGTAAACTACACCTTTTGGACTGCAGTAGGAAGTGTGTTCACACACCAAGAGTACACACACACTCCATACTCCAAATTGAACCACTGGACGTATAAATCCCCCACACTCCTGCTTAACTAAGATTATGGCCATTAGGTAGAAAAATCATCTAGCAGCTGAGGGAAATGACAGCACCCCAAGCCCAAGTAACTCTGCTTCTGCACATTGGGATGTTGCCTTTGGTCAAGGAGATAAGGTTGTGGTGTCCATGTTCCTTCCTGTTGCAGGATTTAGTGCTGGCTCGCCTCCTGGATGCCGGTCGCTATGGAGAAGCGCGAGTCCGCCAGCAGCAGTCCTGTGGTTCGCCAAATCGACAAGCAGTTCCTGGTGTGTAGCATCTGCCTGGACCACTACCACAACCCCAAGGTGTTACCCTGCCTGCATACCTTCTGTGAGCGGTGAGCGATCTCTTTGTCTCCGGCCCCCAAACGCATCCCTGGTACTCAAAGTCACTCCTTATCCAGCGTCATCGCACTAGGACGCATACACCTCATCCGTCGAGTCTCGGGTTTGTTTGATGATAGACCACGGGGCGTAAATTACGGGGGGAATGGGGCGGGTTGTAGCCCCCCCAATAAACCAAAACCAGCTAATACAACCCCCCCAATAGTCATGTTTCTTAATCATGTTTATTCAAGGGCATTATTAAACCATGGGCTCACTCTAAGCCCTACCTCATGAAGACATTACCTCAGATTCCAACCCCCACCCTTCTAGCTTTCAGAAGCACTTTGCTGCAACTGAAGTTTGAAAATGTGCTGCATTAAGCATCTAGTGATCTAGTTCAACAATGGCTAGTGAATAATGATGAATGCAGAGGCATGGTAGATGTACTCCGGCTTAACTATAATATGGTCACGGAAAAATCCGTAATACACAAAAGACTTTTCCGTTCCTCTCACTGAGCCAGATGAAAAAGCAATCCAAGAAACTCACTTGGCGGCCTTAAAACTCATAATTAATTCATAATAAGCCATAAAAACAATGGGTATTAACAGGCACTAAGTGTTTATTGATGCTCTTGGTTTAACTCCCAAATTTGTACATCAATGTCTGTCTTTCTGTCCCTGTGCCCCTTCAGCTGCCTACAGAACTACATCCCCCCACAGTCCCTGACGCTGTCCTGCCCCGTCTGCCGGCAGACCTCCATCCTGCCCGAGAAGGGTGTAGCAGCCCTGCAGAACAACTTCTTCATCACCAACCTGATGGAGGTGCTCCAGCGGGACCCAGAGTGCTCACGGCCTGAGGCCTGCAGCGTGCTGGAGTCAGTCAGTGCTGCCGCTGCCGGCAAGCCCCTGTGCTGCCCCAACCACGAGGGCAAGGTAGGCCGCATCCTGGCCCAATCCATAGGGCTGGTCCATCTCTGTCTTAACTATATGGGCAAGTTAGGCCGCATCCTGGCCCAATCCCTAGGGCAGGTCCATCTCTGTCTTAACTATAAGGGCAAGTTAGGCTGCGTCCTGGCCCAATCCATAGGGCTGGTCCATCTCTGTCTTAACTATACGGGCAAGTTAGGCCGCGTCCTGGCCCAATCCATAGGGCAGGTCCATCTCTGTCTTAACTATATGGGCAAGTTAGGCCGCGTCCTGGCCCAATCCATAGGGCAGGTCCATCTCTGTCTTAACTATAAGGGCAAGGTAGGCCATGACCTGGCCCGATCCCTAGGGCAGGTCCATCTCTGTCTTAACTATAAGGGCAAGGTAGGCCGCATCCTGGCCTAATCCCAAGGGCAGATCCAACTCTGTCTTAACTACAAAGGGCAAGGTAGGCCGTGTCCTGGCCCAATCCCAAGGGCAGATCCATCTCTGTCGTAACTATAAGGTCAAGGTAGGCCCTGTCCTGGCACAATCCCTAGGGCAGGTCCGTCTTTGTCTTAACCACGAGGGCAAGGTAGGCTGTGTTCTGCCCCGATCCCTAGGGCAGGTCCATCTCTGTCTTAACCATGAGGGCAAATCTGACCCCTTTTTATGGGATGTCAGACCATAAAACATACAGAGACAGTACAGTCGGCTGGCTGTCATGCTGTGTGATTCACAGAGAGCACAGATACAGATGTATTACTATCTCAAATGTTGGTAGCCTCAGGACCCTTGTCGCTTTCTGGATTTCAGCCTCTGTGCCTGCTCTCTGGCTCCTTCCGCAGGTGATGGAGTTCTACTGTGAGTCATGTGAGACGGCGATGTGCCTGGAGTGCACGGAGGGGGAGCACAGGGAGCACGAGACGGTGCCCCTGAGGGACGTGCTGGAGCAGCACAAGGCCGCACTCAAGGAGCAGCTGGACGCCATCCGTAACAGGTCCACTCAGCCGCCACGCCGCACCATTCCACCCCGGCCTTTCTGTCGAGTCACTGAGTCAGGGTTTATTACTGCAGTTGATACATGGACCATTATCATTAAATTACAGAGGTCATATGAAGAAAGGAATGTTCTAGATTGCTTGAGATCACTGCTTTTAAGCTACAGCTCTTGCAGTAATTACCTGTCAAGATGAATCGGACTCATTAGTCGGCGCTGTCAGATGGTGACGGACTCCAGGCTTAACGTGAGCTGTGCCATGCATGTGCCATGTGACAGCTAGTCACATGTCTGCTCCGTCCGTCCCCGCCCCCCGCCAGGCTCCCCCAGTTGACGGCGGCCATCGAGCTGGTGAGCGAGATCTCCAAGCAGCTGACGGAGCGCAAGAACGAGGCCGTGAGTGAGATCAACAGCAGCTTCGCTGAGCTGGAGCGGGCGTTACAGCTGCGCAGGACGGCGCTCGTCACCGACCTGGAGAGCATGTGCAGCACCAAGCAGAAGGTCAGCCCCATGGTGCCCTCCCACAATGCACCAGTTCTGACATCACCCAATCTCATTACAGGTGTAATCCTACACTCATAAGTGCACAAGCGTACCACTGATGATCAATTTCTTGTCTAATATTCTATTTCTAAAATTAATATATTATTACCTCACCAGAAAAAGCTGTTTGAAAAAGTAAGGATGTTTCGATTTGGCCATTTTGTAGGCGCTCACTTTTATTTAGAATTATTTAAAATTATGCACATAATATTAATGTATATTTTCCACACAAATTAAGATGAAAGATGCAGATCTTCTCAAGTTAACTTAATGGTGCAGATGCAAATTTATGTTCTGGAGAGTGTCCTGAAACACTGAAATAATATCACAGCATTTTCGGCAGTCTGTTAAGCCTGCGTGTTGATTGTGTGCCCCCCCCGGCCCCCGCAGGTGCTACAGGCTCAGCTGGCCTCACTGCTTCAGGGGAAGGAGCACATCCAGAGCAGCTGCAGCTTCACGGAGCAGGCGCTGAGTCACGGCAGCGCCACTGAAGTGCTGCTGGTGCAGAAGCAGATGAGCGAGCGGGTCAGCGCCTTGGCCCGGCACGACTTCCCGGAACAGCCACACGAGAACGCCCACCTGGCCTCCGTGGTGAGACGCCGCGGTCACATGACACCAGACGTTAACTCTTTATAGGTCCAGAGCTACAAGAATCAATCACGTTTATCATCATTCCATCCATCTTCCAGCCTGATAAACAATAAAGTGACAAGAACGGGTCACAATTATAGTAATCTGTCAAAGTATTGCTCTGTGAATACAGGAACAGTTTTTGGTTGTATCATACAACTTGATTCTTTGGTTATATCATAGCACATCATCCTGATTGCATTTGGACATCACGATAATCAGTAGCGAGTGAAATAAGTGAAATGCCCATGAAAAGAGTCAAATTCCCAATCAGTGCTCGTGGTACATGTCACACTTCTGTCTGTGCATGGTACAGTGTTGTTCATTGGCTATGGCTGGGGGAAGGGCAGAGGTGCATTGCCATGGTTACAGGCATCCCTCTCCCTCAGGTGGAGACAGAGGGCGTACGGCGCTCTATCCAGAACCTGGGTGTGGTGCTCACCACCAGTGCCGTGAGCCACACCAGCGTGGCGGCGGGCGAGGGGCTACGTCACGCTGTGGTGGGCCAGCCAGTGACAGTCACCGTGACGACCAAGGATAAGGATGGCGAATTGGTACGAACGGGCAATGCAGAATTACGGGTGGAGCTGCAGGGGCCAGATGGAGTGCGTGTGCAGGCCGACGTGCTGGACAACCGCAACGGCACGTATGAAGTGGCGTACACGCTGCGCACCGAGGGCGAATTCTCCTTCTTGCTGCTGCTGTACGGGCGGCCCGTGCGAGGTAGCCCCTTCCGGCTGCGCGCTGTCAAGCCCTCCGACATCCCGGCGTCGCCTGACGACGTCAAGAGGCGCGTGAAGTCTCCCAGCGGCGGTGGCGGGGGCCACGTGCGGCAGAAGGCAGTGCGCCGGCCCTCCAGCATGTACAGCACCAGCAAGAAAAAGGAGAATCCCATCGAGGATGAGCTCATCTACAGAGTGGGTGAGTCACACTGTGCCTCCTCATAGTCGTCATGCCTCCTCATACCTTCTCATACTTCCTCATGCTCCTCCTGCCTCCTCATACCTTCTTATGCCTCCTCATGACCCTTGATGTCTCCTCCTGCTCCTTATGCCTTCTCATACCTCCTCATGCCCTATCATGCCTCCTCATACTTCCTCATGGCTCCTCATTCTCCTTCAGCATTTATCACCTGTCAGAGCTTCTTACCGATTAAGCAGGTGCTGGTGTGAGAGTGTTGTTTTATGTCACTGGGTGGGGGGGGGCAGGTCTTGTCACACTCACTCTGGTTTTATTCTAAGAAGAAGATGGACAAAATGATATCTTCTTCATTTCTTTTGAACCCACTTGAGACGCCACTCGACTCTGCCAGCAAGGAACTCTGCCGGCACTCTGCTCGGCTCGCAGGGCCATGAACGGAAAGAACAGGCCGTGCAACTGCATATTCATTTCAGCACCATAACAGGTGCCCATACAGAGGCACGTTAACGCTGTCAGAGGCCCTGGGGCTATTTGAGTCAGAGCGCCCCCCCCCCCACTATTTTTTAAGATGGTGTAGCTGTCGATTCAGGGGGCGGTTGGTAATGGTAAAAGCTTCCGACCCTCGATAGTAAAAACAGTGTATTGGGGGGTACTTTAGAGCTGAGTACCCTGAAAATTGTATGATTTCTTTGGTGTATTTGCCATCCTGGTGCCATCCACTGGACCTTTCTGCTCTGTCTCGCAGGCAATCGAGGGAGAGATAAGGGGGAATTCACCAACCTGCAAGGCATCTCAGCCTCCAGCAACGGCAGGGTGGTAGTGGCCGACAGTAACAACCAGTGCATCCAGGTAAGGCCTTCCTGCACAGAGCTCTCCAAAGCGTCTCCTTTGATGACTGATACTTGTCTGATTAGCCACCATGGTGTGAGAGTCGGCTGACAACGGCCACTTTTCCCAGGTGTTCTCCAACGACGGGCAGTTCAAACTCAGGTTTGGGGTCAGAGGCCGGTCCCCCGGGCAGCTGCAGCGGCCAACGGGCGTCACCGTGGACACCAACGGTGACATCATCGTGGCCGACTACGATAACAGATGGGTCAGCATCTTCACGTCCGACGGGAAGTTCAAGGTCAGGCAAGGACACGCCCGCTCACGATCCGGGATGAGACTTGGCTTTGTGGCCATGGTTAACGGCACCCTTTCTTCGCAGAATAAAATCGGAGCGGGCCGGCTGATGGGTCCCAAGGGCGTGGCCGTGGACCGCAATGGCCACATCATTACCGTCGACAACAAGGCCTGCTGCGTCTTCATCTTCCAGGCCAACGGGAAGCTGGTGACCAAGTTCGGGGCCAGAGGGACATCAGACAGGCAGTTTACAGGTATGTGCTTTTATATTCATATGTCCTGCTGCTTTTAACAGGAAATATCTCATATTAAAGATCTTTACCAACTACTTTGTTTTTTCTGTGAATTCTACTCACCTATCCTAATCCAGAGGAACTGCTGCTTGAATCCTCCCTGCTTGGAAAAGAAACTTAAACTATATTTAAAAATACGAAAATTTATGATATTCAATCATACTTGGGTGTCTTTTTTTGCTGGTGATTCATTTGGGATGGGCCTTTACATAACATAGAAATGATGGGAGAATTATCAAAATAATTCGGTAAGGCAGGATCTGCTGAAATTGCATCATGCTTTTCCTGTCGGTCCTGAGTAATGTGTTAATAAGTGAAAGGAATAAAAATAGAGGATGTGAGCTTTTGAGCTTTAAGGAGATTTAAAGAGCCCAGCAGGACGTTTCCATGTGGAACAGGGCATGCCATTCCGAGAGGATCACACCCCCCAGCGGCAGCAGGATCTGGGCCTGGCTCCAGTAGTTTATACCAGAATGGTTCCTGGTTGTTGTACGGGAACTAGCCTTCCATTATCCTGGAGCCTGTCACAGGAAGCAGGGCCACAACTATGGGCAATTTAGAAACGTCTTTGGGCTGTGGAATGAAACACACAGACACACACTCCATTCGTTTCTGTGGGGAAAACTCTAATCACAACACAACGACCTTAACCCCTACCCAGCCCTCACCTTAACCAAACAAATCCAAACAAAAGTAACCAAACCAAATATGAGGCATTTTTACTTATTTCATTGCAGTCACAGATCTTTGTGGGGACCTGAAAAATGCTTCCCAGAACAAGGTTTTCATTACATTGTGGGGGCCATTTGGTCCCCAAAGTGTAATATATAACTAATCCTCACACACACACACACACATAACGGGCATAACTCTAAACCCAACAATGCACACCTTTCCCCCTACCCAACCCTAACCTTAACCATGAGTGACCAAACAAAATACAATCCTTTTGACATTGTTAGTTTTTTGATTGCAGTCACAGATTTTTATAAAATTTGAGTTTCACCTCAAAGTCAACGTCGGCTTTTATCACAATGTGGGGACATTCGCCCCCCCCCCCCCCCCCCCCCCCGGCTGACTTCATAATATTCCCCCCTTCCTCCTCACAAACAGACCAATGAGTGCAGTAGCTGCTTCTGACTGGGACTCAGCCTTTTGGTTTGCCAGCTTGCTGTCACTGTGCTTAAAGAAAAATGGTGCAATGACTATTGTTACGTCAGTTAGTGGGAAAGGCCGCTGGCATTTGAGAAGCAGCAGCCCCTCCCTGTTTTAAGTGCTGGTCACATTTGCTCATGCTTCGCTTCTGTGGTCTGCGCTGTGGTGTTCTCTGTGGATTATGGTCAGTGGGCCCTTTTAGCTGGGCAGGCAGATTGCGGCTTCTGCCTTTAAACATGCTACAGATTCCTTAATGCAGGTTACCTTCAGCACAGGCTCTCGCTGGCCGGTAGCCTGTCACACATGCAGATACCAGATATGGCCTCATTGTTCCTCTAGGTCAGTGATTCCCAGTCTGTTCCTTGGGGACCTGCAGGCAGTCCATGTTTTTGCTTCTTCCCAGCTCCCAGTTGAGCAAAAACGTGGACTGTAGGTCCAAGAGAACCGGGTTGGGAAACATTGCTCTGGGTTAATCTGGATCACCATGGCCTTGTACAGGTGGATTGTCTTATGCAATTAACAGAACAGAACTTAGAACTGCAATCTCAGCAATTAATTCTGAGAAAGTGAGGATTATGTCACTGTGTATAAAGTCTTTGTGTATAAAATCATTTTTTCTATTAAGCACATTAAACATTTTTTCTTTCTTTTAGAAAAAGGTGTTGTGAACACTCCGACGGAGCACAAGCCTGGGAAGGGCCCTGCCTTTAGTAAGTACTGTGAATGATAGTTGCCTTCCCACACAGCGCCCCCTGCAGTGCAGTTTCTTTATGGAAAAATTAAATAAGGACCACTAGTACTTTATTAAGTGATGCAAATGATGATGATAGTTTATTTTGCCTTTTGTTCAAGTAAAAACGAATCCTTTCATTTTTGTATATCCATCTTATTCTCATATTAGACACTCATATAGAAGGCTTAGGTTCTGAGCACAGAATCAACCATTTATGCAGCATCACCGAAGCAGTTTCAGGGTTAAGGACCCAACGGTGAAATCACTTTGCCAGACATGGGATTTGACCCAGTGGCCTTCTGGTAATGGGCACAAAGTCAGACACTTCACATATGAATATGCCTCAGAAGAGCAAATCAGTTAACATGTGGGTGTGGTGTATGGCTCTGTGGGCTAGAGGTGTGTGCCCACATCCAAAAGGTTGTGGGTTCAAATCTTAATGTTGGTGGATCAATCATATCCCTTACCCCCAACTACTCCAGGGTGCTCTCTGCCCTGACCTCACATGTGCTTGCCACATATGTAGATGGGCAGGATGTGTATTAAATATGGATAATCCGTAGGTTTTCAGTGGTAGACAGGTAAAGAAAGCCAGTCAGACACTGGCTCTGATCCAGTTGTGTCACACCTATAAATCTCTCCCTCCATTCCCTTCCTCACTTTGCCCCCAGGTCCACATTTCGTAGCAGTGAACAACAAGAGCGAAATCGTGGTGACGGACTTTCACAATCACTCTGTCAAGGTAAAGATGACGATTCATTTGTATTACCTTACATCATTGTCTTAAAGGTTAAAGTTATTATCCTACCTGCTGTTCTTGCACCTTTATATAGATCACATAAATATGAAGCAGTGTGATTATGATTTCTTAATGAAATGTAATGTGCCTGACTCAGCAGTCTTGATTTGGCAGGTGTTCAGTGCTGACGGGGAGTTCCTTTTTAAGTTTGGCTCCCATGGCGAGGGGAATGGGCAATTCAATGCCCCCACAGGTGTAGCAGTCGATGGCAATGGGAACATCATTGTCGCAGACTGGGGCAACAGCAGAATACAGGTGAGCTGTGACAGACTGTCTGATGATAGCTGCATGTTTCATGGTGATTTCACTGCCTGTTCTGTGAAGTTTCTTTCTCTTCTGACGGCTTACTGTCACGCTGAGGGAAATAGTCGCTTTTTTCCTTATTGAAGTCATGACGGCAGCTCGGTGGGTTATTAGTATGTTTCTGTGTCCAGAATGTTGCTGGTTCAAATCCTATGTCTTGCAGGGCAATTGCCCTTTTCCACAAAAACTGCTCCAGGGTGCTGGAACAATGGATGACCCAGTGCTTTGACCCCAAACTCCCCTAGTGTGGGGAGCAGTACAGGAAACCCTAGTAACTCCTATGTGCTTTTCCAAATGCCGAACTGAGTATCATTATTTATCTTTTCACCTTGGTATAGTTGCATGCTTAACGCATAAAAGGGATCCCAGAAGCTCCATAAGCAAATGCATAATCCTCTGCAGTTGATGTGTATGTCACAGTAAGCAGCTAAACATTGATCTATGGAGGATACTACAGAATATACCATGCAGAAAATATCTGCTGCCGTAGGAAGATAAGAAACAGGGGCATGTCTGTATTTGCTCCAAAGCAACGAGATGATGGGCGCTGTCCTGGTAATGAAGAAATGAGTCTAAACTTCCAGAATTTTTGCAAAGACAGAGTGTCCTTGGTTTTAGTGGAAATGCTGGTATTTAGCAGTGAGCTGTGATGTTTCTCTTAGTTATTTGACTTACATTTACAGAGCTAAATGTTCCCTTTCAAACCAGCTATATTTAATTTACATTCTGCATTATTTATTATTTTTTAATTTCACATTCCCCAGTTGCTTTTATTACCCAAATACATAAAATATAATAAAATATGGCAGTTAACTATTTGTTAGCTTTGCTCTGTGTGAGATATTGTACACAGAGCATTTATATCTGGGACAAGGGTTCAAGTCCCTGCTAAAGCTCCATGTGTGTGGAATTTGCATGTTCTCGCATGTTCGCGCTGTGTTATCATGGGGTTTCCTGTATGTGCTCTGGTTCCCCCCTACAGTCATGGGGAGGTTTATTACCCCATCCTAGGTTGTTCTCTGGCTTGCACCCATAAGCTCCTGTGAGCCTGAATAGGACCAGTGATTACAGAAAATGAAAGGATATTTGTACGTATATGTGGTGGTTTTTGTGTATTTCTGTTCGTCATACCCTGTGTACTTTTCAAGGAAGAATTTTTTAATGGGATGGATACATAAAAATGTTAGATATCTGTGATAATAGACTGATTAATGATTATGGTGATATTAGTGAGTACCATATTGTTTTTATCTTAACTAAAACTGATCGTTACAGGACCATCTGTGTAGATTTTTTTTTATAAGTACTGTATGTTTTACATCCAAGTGTCAGTGTTGTATATTTTTCTGAGGTTGGGAAACAAAGAGTTTAATCATATTGCAACAGTCTGGTAACATGCAGCTGGTGCAACTAATTCTATGAGAAGTAATTTCAAAACCAAATGATAACAGTAAATGTGAGGGTACTGTCTGTGTTCAGGTGTTCGACAGCTCAGGTTCCTTCCTGTCCTACATCAACACGAGCGCGGACCCCCTGTACGGGCCCCAGGGCCTGGCCCTCACGTCAGATGGGCACGTGGTGGTCGCGGACTCGGGGAACCACTGTTTCAAGGTCTACCGCTATCTGCAGTAGAGGAGCCCCGCCCCTTCCTGCAGTAGAGGAGCTCCACCCCTTCCTGCAGTAGAGGAGCCCCGCCCCTTCCTGCAGTAGAGGAGCTCCACCCCTTCCTGCAGTAGAGGGGCTCCACCCCTTTCTGCAGTAGAGGAGCCCTACCCCTTCCTGCAGCAGAGGAGCCCCACCCCTTCCTGCAGTATGGGAGCCCCGCCCCTTCCTGCAATAGAAGTGCCCCGCTCATTCTTGCAGTAGAACAGCAGCATCCCTTCCTATTTTTCCTTCCCCGTGTTACACATCAGAGACCAAGCTCCAGTTCCTGCCAGAAGGGGAAGAGGAGTCGAATGACTCCCACCCCGGGGAACACGTGGGGCTGTAAACCGGCTGGGCGATGGTTGGCTTGGCTCTATACCACGCAGAACCAGGAAACTGACATCAAAGTGTTTCTAGAAGTTTCTGGCCACCTGTCCCATCCAGGTGTAAACCAAGAAGCAGTATCGAGTTCTGTTTTTTCAGTGTTTTTCCAAATGTATTTTCATCCAGCAGGAATATATCTATATTTATTTGATTGTTTGTCCAAGTTCTGGAGGTCAAAGAGGCAAACTCACCCCTCGCGTCATATTCTGGGATGTGAGAATGATGGCGAGATGGCACTTTGCTTCTCTGTCCTTTAATATTAATCACATCAAAAATGTATCTACCACAATAAGCCATCTTGCATATGACAGCAACACCATTTGTGCATTTTAGTTTTATGTAAGTTTAGTGTAAGTAATTAGTTTTATATCATATTTATATACATATTTTGTGTATATCCTGTAAATGGATTTGTTTTCGGAAGCTCTGCATACATTTTTTTCCTCACAGGCTGTTATCTTACAAACATTTCTGCGTTTCAAGCAGGTCTGGATTACCCCACAGGGGTAAAATGGCATTCTGAAAAATGCACATTATTTATTGCTGTTTGTGTGTGTGTTCATGTGCATATGTGTTAAATATGAAGGTAATTCTTCTTAATTTATTTAATTTCTACATCTTTATCTTTCTAAATTAATTTTTTTATGTGACGTATGTTGTGTTGCGTCGTATTCCTGCCAAACTTTTAGTACAAGCCTTTACGTAATACTGCTGGCTGTCAGTTGCTATAAGATATACCTGGAATAAACTGGAAGAAATGGACTTTACCCGAATTTGTTTGCCAAAATGACAAAATGGATTGTTGTACAACATAATTCGAGGTCCACTGAGGGGGGATTGTAACATACTGCAATATGTACATAAAGATTACCAGTCATATCTGCATATAATTAATACTGGGTGATTCATGAAAAACACAATTAATTTGCCAATATTTTCTTTCCATTGTCTTGTTTTTTTACTCCATGTGCACTGGTAACTAGAATATTTGGTAGAATGTAAGCATTTTTAACAGCTTTGAGTGCACCATCCTTCAAATGAATGGTGAGAGGTTGTTTTGATGATAGCATCGTTCTGCTATTGCTAGTGGTGACCCTTCAGAGATGCTGAGTCACATAGACCTCTGACATTCTGCTGAGGATATTTCATAACAAAAAAAAAATAATAGGTTACACCCAGGTCAGACAATAGTGATACAATGTCATAAAAGCTCACAAATGCATCTCACTTTTCTTACTGTACATTATTACACTGGGGTGCAAAAATGTTCGATATCACAATAACGATTAGCACCTGGTTTTCATAATTGTTTTAGTCTGTTTTCTAGATGACTGAAAAAATGGCTACAGTGTGTGACTTTAGTTTTAGGTGAGAAGCACAAGAACTCTGTTAGATAGCTGCACAGTAGGAACCGCATGGAAGGGCCACATTCGCTCAGCAAGAACCAGCTTCTCTAGCTGACCCCTAGTCGCCTCCAACATACAATCGAGATTTCAGCCGAAACAAAGACTCGCACCTCCAGCGGCGTCTGACGTTTCCACTAGAATCGGAATCTAGCATACGAACAAACAGCCCCTCCGGCAGAGATCTCTCCCCTTACACATCTTCATGTTTGCATTTTGGCATTTTTGTATCATGTTAATTTGTATTTGTTCTGTACATACAGTGTGTGAATTATCACTTTCTCAAGACGTTGTCCCAGTATAAAAGGTCATATCTATGAATTACTCATTACCTTTATTTTGTAAATAAACAATGTGACCTACATTTAAAAACTATAAGACTATAATTTGGGGCAGTAACTACTAAGGTTGTAATCGAATTACAGGGACATTGCGCACTTTATAATGTTTTAAATTCTCAAAAATGATTAGTGTTGGTTGAAGGCCTTCCACCACCCTTTCTGGATCCTGGATGAGGGCACGTCCGGGCATGTTTGTGATGTAAAACTGCACTCTCTCACATATTTCCCACAAGCAGCTCTGCTAGTGTTGTACATTATAACCAGTTTTATAACAGTGATTTCAGGCAAAAATCTGGCTGGAAATCAAATTTGATGGCAAGGAGTTGCTGGAGGGTCCACTACCACCTTGAGGGTCATTATGTCAAGAATTTAATGGTTTCTCCATGTTTCTAGCTCTGTTCTGTTGGTTTCTCCACAGTAGACCCTCCGGCAACCGCTACACAATTACAGTACCAACTCATCACAGAGCGCTGGGAAGCAGTAAAGTAGGGTTTTTAAAAAGATTTCATTGTTTTCAGTTGTCTTTGTGTGTGTGTGTGCCTGTATGTACATGTGTTATACAGTAAAACCTCGGATTGTGAGCATAATTCGTTCCGGAAACATGCTCGTAATCCAAAGCACTCGTATATCAAAGCGAATTTTCCAATTAGAAATAATGGAAACTCAGATGATTCGTTGCGCAACCCAAAAATATTCATAAGAAATGATTAATACAAAATATACTGTAAAAATACATAAAACAAATTAACCTGCACTTTACCTATGAAAAGAATCGTGGATGGTGTGAGGGAGACAAGAGCGAGGAGAAGAGGAGGGTTATTTTGTAGGACGACTTTCACTATAATGAATAACTGATATCTGTTGGTTCACTGGAATCTTTTTCTTTTTGTGCGACTTTAACAAGGAACCTATCCAATGACAGGCACTTTTGCCTCCTTTTCGATTTTGTGGAAATGTGGACATTGCATTGTCGTTAAACATTCATCGCTTGCACTGCTACGGCCTTATTCGGGTGGTGCTTTTCTACTAAATTTTGACTATACGAGTGAGGCACGCCGACTGAGACCAAGCATGGGAAATGATTACCCACAATCCCACAGCAAGAGCGAGAGAAGAACCATCGGCTCAGTTGTGATCACGTGACGCCCGGCAGACAAAGCGTATACGCAATACTCGTATTGCAAGACCTGCTCGTTTATCAAGTTAAAATGTATTAAAAATTTTTGCTCATCTTGCAAAACACTTACAAACCAAGTTACTCGCAATCCGAGGTTTGATTGTATATATATATACATACACACACACACACCCTACATGAAGTGCTGCCATTTCATCGAAGCACTGTCCTTATTATATTTGTAATGTTTCAGTGCTCCACTCCTGTGATATGACAAAACGCAAATGTTTGTTCACGTTATTCTGTCGACATGCCGCTCCTGAGCCTCTATAGCATTCGGACCATTAATAAAAGCACACAATGCTTAATGAAGCAGCATGTTTATTGACTCCCGCCTATATTGGTATTGCTGTATCACAAAGGTAGCCTTTAGCGAGCTGAAGGAATGAGTTAGCATTTGAGTTGCAGCGTCAGTGTCATTTGGGGACCTGTTAGCGGAGTTAGCAGGCTTGTTAGGCCCTCATGTGTCTCGAGTTTAGTCCCTACACTGGTTCAACTCGTACTGCAGCAGGAAGTCTTGAAGGAGCTGGCAGGCTTTACGGTTCTTTGTGGCCTTGCATCGCGACTCCTCTGGGATCTCCTCGATCCACATGTCATGGCTAAGGACGTAATGATAGCTGAAACACAGAAAAACATTCTTGCTTTACTCACACCTCCTGCTTCTTACATCATGTCATCATCTCAGATAGATATCAAAGCATGTACAATCACAAAGAATTGTAAACTTATGTGACTGTAGCCCAGTCTTCTGAACTCACTTTCCACTGGCATCTTGCACATCAGAGATGGTTCCATCTTTACCCATGACCAAGTACTTGGCGTTATCCTTCATTTTAAAATTGTCACAACTCTTTCTGTGAATCATCTCACGCATATTTCCATTTAGGATTAAGTCATCCTTACCTTAAATCGAAAAAAGAGAGGAATTAGCCATTGGGTAACACTAAGGCAGGATTTATAAGCTATCATTAAAAAGACCTGGATTTCACTTTTGCACTGAGTTCTTGCTGTGTGCTGATTGGTCAGTCTCCTATAATCATGCATGTGTCACTAATGTTAATGTGAAACAGCTGGAGTACTTCAATCAAGAAACGAACCAGTCAATGAACAAAAATAACTGAACTATTTAGCCAAGCACAGAAGCCTTTCAGTTTTAAAGTATTTTGTAAGACCTGAATTATTTCAAAATGTCTTCTCTGATGTGGATTATCTGGTCACCTTAATTATCATATTACCCAGACAATAAATGCTGTTCATTAGATGACTTAGGCCATGGGTTAATTTTATAATTTGATAATATTTTGTCTCTCATTCATTTTTATGGAAGCCAATATGAAAAGGGTAAGATGTCTTAATTGTGACAGATTAGCTTTTCACAAATTGGGCCAGGAGGTGGCGGATGTGAAGCAGAAATTTGACGGCTATCATGAGATAAAAAGTAGAAAGTAGAGTAAAAGTGAAGTAGAGGAAGAGTGTAGCAGGCTACCCACCGGACTGAAGGACACTGTCAATTATCACGGTGTGATACTGAAAGACCCCGTCATCTTTTGATTTGTTGACATTGACAACATAGACTGTGAAGAAGAAAGAAGTCAATTAAAAAACAGTAAGAGTAAGGTCTTCTCATGTGGGAGAGGGAAGACAATATGATTATTTGTGCTGCAACTATTGGCACGTGTCATGAAAAGATTCATATAGAATATCTTTCTTTCTGTACTTTACTATTTTACAATAACAGCACCAGCTCTGCTCTTCACAGATCCACAGAATTAAAATGCTAACATAGATAGGGGCAAGCTGAGGAGCTCGACTCACCGTAGTCCACGATGGGAGCGAAACAGGCGTAGCTGATTCGAGTGCTCCTCTCCATATTCTTACTGTAAGTAACCTTCATTTTCGGGCAGGAACCTGAAAGAGAGAAAAAAGCCTTTTATGTGTTCTTTCTAAAATATGAAGAATATTTAAGAAAAATCTTAAGTGCTTTGATCTTGTATAATGTATTCAGAAATGTCCATGAGAGAAAAAATCTGGGCCTATTCACTGGGAGCTGAGTAGATAAGATGATTTGCAGCCCCCTAGTGGAGAGTATCGGAACATACCCTCTGCACAGGCACACACGTCATCTTTACATAGTCTGGAGATCATGGTGCTCTTTGTGGGGGGGCTGTAGAAGATGCTGCATCTCCTGTCTAGATGAAGCAATCAAAGTCAATCATGATTATGCTTTTCTGTTCTTAACAGCAGCTGTTATACAGTACAAACACAGTCAAATATGTTACCATCTCAGCCTTTTATTCATGTGGATATTTCAATGAGGCAGTGTTAGTTTGCTCAGGGACACGCCAGTGAGGTCATTACTCAGACCTGGGCCAGCGACCCTTTGGTCACACAGCTGAATCATCACTGCCCACGCTGCCCCCTAGTGGCAACCGGTGTTAGTGAGTGTCACTGTGACCGGGCACATTCTGCTCACCTGGGTTGTAGTAGTCATAGATGACAGCCCTGGCTGGCTGCACCAAACCAATGGGCGTCACCTGTTTGGCTTCAAAACCCACACAGTCTTCATTCTCTGTGAGCTAAAAATGTAGCGGCAGATATCTCATTATACATTTCATGGAAATATCAATCATAACGATGGTGGGATTGCACATATATTACCAAGAAATGTAATCCCAAGCAAGGACATCGTCAGGCCTATGTCAAGGGGGCTTTATCCAACATTAAATGCTTTTTAGCCCCCCTCCCCCAAATAAATGTATATTGATTGGCTTATCTCATAAATTGCTTTTTATATTTTACATATATATACATATATATATATATATTTGCAATTAATAACAGTACTAATACAATTATTATTATTAATAATAATAATGTTTCACTGTCACATGTCAAATGCATCACTTTAACTGGATAATTTTTAGTGGATTGTAGAGCTTGATACTTTGTTAGGGTATTACTGATACATGATTGTTCGTCCAGTTTCCCATCAACGTAGAGCAAGGCTGCACGTATCTATAATGTCTTTTGCAAGTTTGTGATCGTCGTTAAAACATACAGTCCTTCAGGGATTTTCAGTTTGACAAAAAAAAAAAAATCCTACAGATACGACGACAAACAAAGAGTGAAGGTGGAGCAGAAGGAGAGTTCATACCTTGTTGAAGTAGAGATACACCTTATTTGGCCCCAAATCGTAATGGTCGATATATTTCTCTGTTCCACTTATGAGCTGGAACATGCAGAACCATACATACAGTTAGTGCACCTGAAGGTAGAATGACCAAATGCGCTGAGTTATATTTAATCGTGGATGAAATAAAATTTAATTGCGTTCTTACTTCACCAAGTTGTTTTAAATTCGGTTGCAATCCACTGAGCAGGGATATATCTACCACGGCCATTCCTGTGGAGTTTCCTGTTTTCCTGCTATAGAGCAGATGCAGTGCGCAGTGTAAGCTGCAGTGCCTGGGTGAAGATAAAGCCAGTATGGCAGCACGAAAAGCCAGGACTCTGCACGACTCACCTCGCGCACACTGTGTACAGGACAGTGTTCTCCTTTGTCTCGGCCTGGGGGGCGTGCCGCTTTCTCCGAGATCGGAGGTCGAACCATTCGATCCTGCTCAGGGCTTGGTCGCCCTCGTCCTGCACCTTCTCGTGCTCCCCAATGGAATCCACATCCTCGTAGTTATAGTAATCGTCCAGACTGTCGTATTCCTCGTTGTCTGCAACATCAGCCACCTTTGTTATATCCAACCCCTGCACTTACTCTACCAGTCAGAAGTTTTTGCAAACACTCTAATATTCTATATCTGCATGTTACATACACTCAGTACTCTTTGATAGCAAATATATTTACAGTATGTTCACCATTTGAGTCCCTTTATTAGCAAGAAAATGTCATATCTTTGATCACCAAAGTAACCTCCTCCAGCAGTTATAACAGTGGAGAAAATTCAAGGCATTCTTTCTACAACAGACATTAAATACTGCTCTGTTTCATGGGTTGAAATAGTTAACTAATGCATTTAAACTTAAAGGACAGCCTACAATTTGACCATCACCACATCACCACACAACTAGGTAACATGATGTCAGACATGCACTGTTACATACTCTTTCCATGTTATAAAGGAAGCTTGTTTTATTTGACTTAAATGTCATAGTTGTTCACTCAGTTTTCCAATGCTTAACAAGAATAAAACAATCTGCAGTTTATGAAATAAATAGAAAACTGGTAAAAAAAATTGTGGTGTGCAAAAACTATTGATTGTGCATAAGCAGCCTTTGAGGGCAGAGCCATACATACAGGATACTCACAGAACGTCTTAGAACTTTTGCTTAATTCAGTAAATAAATAGCAGATTTATTGGTTTTGGTTTTGTGACAAAATCATTACTTCAATTATCTGTTTACAAGAAATATACATCACATTAGAATCAACCAGTAGTTTTAAGTGAAACATTCATTTCAAGTAGTAATAAATTGAAACTTAAATCATAGTCCAAAAGGAGCTGTTCTGAGTTAACATGTTCATTGACTAGCAGTCTCATTGGGTGCTTTTTAATAAGTAAGATCTTTGCAATAATGTAAACCACCAAAAATTTGTGTTTAGTATCCCTTTGAGAGCCAATGACTACAATTATAATTCATAGCAAAATGATAAGAACAGAATTGAATGAGTCAGTCAAAAAAGTTATGACACTTCATAAAAAGGAAATGTCTGTGTGAAAGATATGTGCTGATATGTTAAACACTGCTTGTCATTGGACTTTTCATCAAGAAATTTGCAACATTTTTACAGTTAAGTGAGGATCCCAAGAGTTTCTGTGAGCACTGTACTTGAAGAAGACTTTCCTGTACCTAGTTATGACTTTGATTAGGAGGAATACTTATTCATAACTTCCAGTAGGGCTTTTGGAAGGTGCATACTGAAATATCTTACTTTGATACTGTAAATCTCTTTCCAGGGTGACATTCAGATGATAAAAATCACAATAGGAGCTGATTCCCTCCATTGTTCTGAAAGTTTGCACAACCTATTATAAAAAGCATTGAGAAGAAACTTGTCAGATAAAATTAGTAAGCAGATAACGATTATGCAGTTATTGCAGATGATTTGGCAGATAGTGGTCATGCAGTTATATGAGGCTGTATTCTTAGAAAGTGTATAATGTGACTATACACTAATTAAAATTCTTAAGAAAAAAAACATTTTCTTACTGACAAAGTACCCCTTCCTTTTCCTCTCAGATTGACTTGGATCGCATTTCCAGGTTCAACCTGCACAAACCATAAAGTGTCCAAGAAATATTGCGATGATGATTGCTAAATAATAATACTGCCTAAATGCATTTTTTAGTTTTTAATTAAAAGCAAAATACAGGCAGTCTCCGGGTTACGAATGAGATCTGTTATCTAATTCTAATTTGGAAGAATAATTTACTTATACAGGATATGGCATACATACGGTACTGTACTGTACATCAACCCGGCAAACCGCTGAAGCCATGCATGTTTTCATGTGTGTCACAAAGAAGCGCAACTCAAATTTCTCAAATAACTCAAATTTTTAACACAATAGGCTTTATGGTAGTCCATTCGTAAATACGACTTGTGTTAAGATGGACGCTCTTCAGCCGGGGATGTGGCTTGTACTTCTATGCTGAATGAAGACAGCTGAAACTAGATCCAAACTAAGCCTGCCGTTGGTCTCGGTATGACGTCATGGCTGTGATCCTGTCATGACTAGCGAGGGTTTAGCACCTACAAGCATGGTGCCACTTACGGGACAGACTCACCTGGAAGGCAGGTGCGGTTAAGGCATTTGAGCTAGCAAGATGCACAACCTTCTTCTTCCCTGATGGAAAGCAGAACTCCACGTTCATGTCCAGCTGCTGTACGTCATTGCTCTCTGTGCTGTAAACGGAGAGGGCTTCCAGAGCCACAACAGTGTCCTGGCAACCAGGGAGGAAGAGCAGCTGGTTCATCTCGACTGATATTTTGGGAGTAATAACCAGGTGGAGATTTCTGGTCCAGTGAGTAAAAATCCAGACCAAGATTTTGTTTCAACTAACCAGTTGAGTACTCTGTGACTGTGACTCTTTATACTGAACTGCTTGGTTGAAACAAAATCTTGGTCTGGATTTGTACTCACTGGACCTGAAATCTTTCCCATTGATAACCGACGATGTAGTACAGGGTCACTGTGAGCCTGGTGCCTGTCCCAGGAAGCACAGGACATGAGGCAGGGGGGACCCTGGAATGGGATGGCGGCCCATCACAGGACCCACACTCAACACAACATAACAGAGACACGACAGATAGGCTCCACACACATCAAACCCCCAGCCTCAGAAGGACGGGGCCACAGTGCCATCCACAAAGCCACAGGTGACCACTAAACTGAATTTGTGGGAGTTTCAGACGCAGTGTGTCTGAGAACAGCACAGGCTGCCGACGCCGACAGTGTGGGCCGTACCTGTGTGGAGCGGAACCCTCCCCCGTACTGGCGCTGCTTAGTGAGCCACCGGGCGATGCGCGTAGCGTACTGTGCGTCGTCCCCAAGCAGTGTCTGTAAGAGGGCGTATGCCGTGGTTTCTATGGAGATGGAATCAGCCTGGGGGACGCCGCCGGCCCTCCTCTCCCCGCTCAGCCGGAGCTCCTCGCTGGCGTTCCAGTGGCACATGTCTTTTCCAGATGCAGAAATGGAGAGGCAGACATTTCACACGAGGTCTCCGCATGCAAACATCCTGCCCGTTTTATCTTCCTACTCAACCCACCCAGCGCCTTAATGGCAGTTCTAAAGACACGACAGGCATACATGTATTCCTTTATGTGCGTGTTTTGTGTGAGGAAATCCTTCATTTGAATGAATAATACAGACATCTTTGAAGCAGTAGAGCTACTTGTATGGCCCACAACGGGTTCCACCTTCTTTAGATCTTTATGGGAATGCAGCAGGATTGTTTTACATCCACATCTAGACTTCTGCAACATTACAGATTATTACAAATTGCGGGTGCTATTGCATAATTAAGTGAAAATTTGTTGCATTTTTCAAGTTATAACATGATGCGCTATTCTTACATAATGCATAATACCTCTCTTCCCTAAATCATATTGCCTCCTTGGTCCTCTCATCCATGTTCCTTTTATGATACCTTTTGTCCCCTTTCTAAATGGCTTGCTTGACTCCCCCAAACACCCCCCCCCAAATGCAGGATTAAAGGGTGTTGCACTAACTATCAGCGCATGCAGCCATGGAGCGTAGCTTGCTCTGTGCTCGCTCCGCCGCCGCACTCTGGGGGTTGGAGAGCATGAGGGCGTAGGCTGTGATGGCCACGGCAAAGGGCCTCTGCAGCGAGTCCAGCTTCTCCGACAGGTACCGCTCCGCCTTTATCATCGCCATCCTCTGCAAGGTGGAGAACCAAAGACCGGAAAGGCAAAATCACCACAGACAGCGCAGCAGCTGAATACACTCATAAAGCAAACGCAAAAGGAGGATGCTTACCGTAACTGTACTCTCCGCGCCTTGCACCGTGGTGTAAATCGGTAGAGAGTTATGCAAAGTCACCAACACGAATGATGTCAAGGACACATCTCCCTCGAACCCACCGACTCCACCCTGAAAGGGAAGGTTACACGAAAGGACAACTAACTGTTATTAAACCGCTTAGCTATCCTCTCTGGTTAAATAATGCTTCTGATCCTGTAAAAAAGGAGGTAACGCTTTTCTTAAAGCACTCATGTATAATGCATAATAGATACCTTCATAATGCATTATAATGGCTTATACTTCATAGAGCTTCATAGAGCATTAATGGTGCATAATAAACATGACATAAATGTGTTATGCCTTTTTATAATTAAAGCTGTGTTTATAATACTTTATGAATGCATTATCATGCATTATGGAGTATATTTACTATGCATTATGATGACTGCTTTAAGTACCAAAAAGGATTTAACATTAGACAAAAACAAAAAAGAAATTTGAAAAGAAATGAATAATGTAGCTTTTCCTGGTGGCGAATGTGACAGCAAATTACTTTAGTAAAGCAGAACAATGGTGTTTACCTGCATGTTCCGATCATAGACTGGGTTGGGGTCCTTGAACGCCCCATTCTCCAGCTGCTTCGACACCAGGTAAGAGATGGACTCCAGGACGTAGCTGTGCTCCACATTTATAAGGGACCTGCATCGAATCAGCTCTTTGGCTATGAATGCAGTCAGCCTGCAAAGCAGTCAAAGGGAGACGGAGGTCATGGATAGGACCCAAGCCCGCCCAATCACTAGTTAGCTCACCCCAAAGCAGGGCACAAGCCAACCAATCACAGCTTTTTAATTATTGCAAATAGGAAAGAAGCAAACCTTTCTTAAGATGGACTTAATACAAAATCTTACATCCAAATACCTCTCCTTGGCCTCTCCAGATAATACTCTGGCCTACATCTAATAACTGAAGATGGACCCAGGAGGGAAGAAAAACCTTCAATATTATAGCAATTTTTAATAATTTTCTATTAAACAAAGCAGTAGTAGACAGCAGAGATGGGAGCTACCAGACGCTGCTGGGAGTTCTTTGAAAAGCCCCGTAAGAACCATCGTCCTTCTTAAACGACAGGATCCTCTGGTAACCTGCGAAACATGAAAGCATAAGTCAGGATTGATGATTAAAGTTCCCTGGCCCCCAATGGCTTATGAGTGAATGAAAGGTGGCTGTGACAGCCTGGGGGCTCCAGGAAATGAGAGACGGGCTCACCGCTCTGGATCATCCCACGGGCCTCATCCCGCCGTTCTGCCCCCAGGTTCGCCCATTGGTTGGTGGCGTCGAGGTACTTTATGGCATGGATGGCCGGTGACATTTTCACCATGGTTTGCTCCGCGCAGCCGGTGGGCAGCTGGATGAGCCTGTTCACTCCTTCCAGATTCAGGCAGTTCCCCGCAGACTCGCCCATGGTCCCGCCTGCGACGGGGTGCTGAGCATTACATGACAGTCCAAAAAAACAGGTAGTGCGAGACAAATCACTTTTTAAGTGCAGTTAAACACAGATGGCAGTGTGGGTCAGTGATTAACACTGCTGGACTGGGGGTTCAGTTTATACACCTGGCTCTATGGTTGTAGGAGCAAATCTGGACCTCGATTCCAAATCCAGGCCTTGTTTTCAGTTCTCCCAGGTAGTTAGTTTAATAATTACTGATTCTGATTGGTCAGAGGCTTCACACCTGACTGACAGGTAAAGGAAGGCTGGAAAACCAGCAGTCCTCGGACCTCGAGGACCGTGAGTTGAATAACCCTGGACTAGAGAGATATATGTTTGTTCTACATTGATTTATGCTGCAAAATGCTTCAAGGATGCTGCCCCATTAAAAGCGGTACAATTTGCGTGGGGGTGGGGGGGGGTTGGTTTGGAATGGTGGTTTTCTAATGGGGGATACATTTTATTGCGGCTTAATAACATTCCTTATTCACATCTGTTCTTTAAAAAATGCACATTTATCTACAAAATAATTATATCCTAAGGAAAGTCCTTGAAGTTCTGATAGAATTTACTCTTTTTCCAACAATCGTTGTGTGTGCCGTTGCCGTATCATATGTGAACCTGGTCAGATCCTCGTGTGCATTTAGCCATTGTGTGCATGTGCCTTTCTGTCCGGCGCAGGACCTCCCTGAGGCTCCGTTATGTGTTGTTTAGTGGTTGTTTAATGCCTTTGTTTGTCCTTTTAAGGGCTTAATAAAAGGGCTTTGTTTCCCCTTAAAGCGAGTCGCATCGTTTCTCGCTGCCATGATGCCTCGATCAGCCAGATGTTACAATGGTGTCAGAATGCCGGAAGCTTTCCCACTGGCTCTGCAGGAGCAGGCGCTCTGTATCATCATTGGACAAGGCTGCTCCAGCCTGGCAGACCTGCGGGCGGCCGTGCAGTGGCGGCTCGGGGGAAGCAGTGACAGCAGGACCTCAAGCTAGGGATCAGAAGCTGGTCTGCTGGTGCTGCAAGAAGAAAGTCTACTGGAGACACCTTTGCCTACAAACCCACGCCAGTGCAGCCAACAGACCAGCTGATGGCACTCTGTCCTTCTGAAGCGCAGTGGACCTGTGCAGTGCATCCTCAAACCGCCCAGCCCACCAGTCGCCCGTCCAAGCTGATGTCAGCCACCAAAGAATGCGGGCACTACTGCCGACTCGGACCCTTCACCCGCCATCGACTGCTCCCCGCTTGCCAGCTGCGAGGAGCCGCAGCGTGACCCCAGCTGCAACTGTGACTGTCAGAGGCTGCAGGGTGAGGCTGCTCTGCACAGCAGCAGGGAGGCCCGGCTGGCCCAGGAGCACTGCCAGCTGGACAAGGGCGAGGGGCGGCTGCGGGAGGACATGGAGAAGGGGCGGTGCACCCCCCAGAGACTGCTGGAGCAGCTGGCCAACCTGCAGCGGCTGCGTGAGGCCACCCGATCCAGGCAGCAAGAGAGCCAGCCAGAGACGCAGTCTGGCAGCCCAGAGCAGATCTCCACCAAGCCATACAGAGGCAAAGTCTGGCACCCAGGGGTACCCGCACCCCCAGAGCCTGCTAGCAGCCTGACTTTGTCCAGCTACCTTCATATTGCAGTACAAAGCATCCTTTAATCTCATACGGAGCATTAAAATGCATTATGAAGGTATCTACTGTATAGTGCATTATAGATGGGAGCTTCACCGGAGCTCATGAAATATTATTATTAACCTTATAATACCTTATGATTGTCAACAGAAGATTCTGTAATGCTTTATTAATTCTTATACTGACCATTGTAATGGATTATGAAGGTATGCGTAGTGCATTATAGATGACGGGTCTAAGTAAATTGTTACCAATGGTTACTGTAGATGGATAGGTGTAATTAAAAATACAGCGAGGTAATATGAATAACTGTTGTATAAATGTCGTAATTGACATAATTTACTTCATCTCCTCTTTATGCTGTTACGGCCTAGCAGAGACTGACATGTCCCAACACCTCTGCTTCTGAATTGCTCAGGACGTCGTTACCTTTGATGCTAACGTAAGTCTCCCTTTCCTCGCCTGGGATCGAACTCGGAGGGGCTGGTATTTCTATATCCAGCTGTTTTGCACCTTCACAGTGCAGGGTCACGTGTAGATTGGTCGATGTGGACAATTGAAGACAAAAAAGACAATTGAAAGTTCATTTTCACACCTCAGCCCAAATGAGTATCTCCCCTCCTGGTTGCCGCATTCAGGCATTTCAGGCATCGCAAACAGGTTACCTTTCACGTCAAGATTGTATTCGTATTGCTCAGATACAAGGTCTCCTTCCCCCTGTAAAACGTAGTGAAAAACATGGAATAATCTGATCAATACGCATCAAATGTGCAAAAGCGGGAAGTGAGACAAGGTCATTGTACGATACACAAATCCACACTTTTTGCCTAAAGCAAAGTTGAATAGAAGCAGAAGAATATAACCGTTTACTTTTCAAAAAGAGTGCAAACAAACAAAAACACACTAGGAAAGAAAGGAAGGTTTCGTACCACCACTTTGAGGTCCTTCTTTACCATGTCACCCACACCATCAGAGGTGAACGCGCTCACTTGGATGGGAATGTTTCCAATGATCAGGGGCACCATGACGAAGTAGACGGAGACAGCGGAGTTCCCGGGAACCGTCACTGCCTGCATGTCTCTCTCACTGCCGGCACTGCACAAGCCCTCCACCGAAGCCATCCACACGGTCACCTGAGGTCGGAAGCACAAGCACACAAACCCATGAACTACAAACATACTGATGCACATGTGGTGGAGTGAGAGGGCCTGACTGGGTACACGCCTACCCGCACATCCCCAATTGGTTATTTAACGTCATTCCACCTTATTATAAGATATATGGTATAGCATCTGGGAAGCTCCACCCTGCTCCGGTTTCCAGTTCGTACAGGTATGCGTTATGTCACACATTTGTACCTGACACACTCAGTTAATATTACTGTTCGTTAAAAGTTATTTTTAAATGACTTTTAGTGGGACATCTGAATGGCTTAGGTAGCAGCAATGCTGCCAATCATTTTACATTCCTTCACAGTTCAGGTATATTTCTTTTAAACAAGGTGTTTAGCTAACAGGTGCGTCGTAGTGAGTCAGCGTTCATATTGCCTAATCGAAGAGGGAATAATGAATTTGTTGAATGTTAGCTTTTAGCCGCAAACGCTGCCGCTTTGAAACCTTCAACTACGAGATTGTTATAGCTGCAAGCGGGGCAGAGCTGAGTTAGTTTTTCCATTTGGCTCCTGGTACATTCAGTATTGATGTTGGTGTTGTATACTTTTCAAGATAATTGTAGTCTCAGTTAAGTTTCATCTTTGGAGTGGCCAGGACTTATCACAGCTGTTTTTGCCTCTGATGTTGTTGTTGTGGATCCATCCTGTTCCAGACGCCTCTTCGGCTGGAGATTACGTCGTCCACTTTGGAGAATCGCCGTTCCATTCTACTGTCTTTTCTTAGTTGCTGGATTGTACTCCAGAAGCAGTCAGGACTGTAATTTGATTAGTGTCCTGTTAAATCCCCTGTGAGGGTGATCTGCCTGGTACCGGTTGTGTTTTCGTTGCTTTTGTATAGTTAACCTCTTAAATTGACTTGGTTTTGTCTTTCATCAGGCATGGGGGGACAAAGCATGGGGAGACTGAATCCCTGGTGGTGGGATCTCACACTGTGCCTGGCTAAGATGGCAGCACTGCAGAGTGTGTGTGCATGTGTACATGGGTGGTTTGGTTTTGTTTGATTTTATTTTTGGTGGTTTGCCCTCCTGCTGGTGCCTCCCATGAGTATGTATTTATCTGAGTAAGGTGTGTTGTTCTACAGAATCCAGGGTCCTGTTTCAAGAAGTTGACTTGTAAGGGGGTGTGGTTTACCTCACTGGCAAAGTGCTGCTCATATTCGGTGTATTGCTTTTAAACAAATATTTTTGTACTGGAATAAAGTCTTTGCTTCTGCTTGTTGGGGGACCAAACCTATGTGCCTCTAGCGTTAGGCTAGGAGGAGAGTCGCTGCATGAATATCCCTGGGTGAAAGTCACTGCACGAATATCCCTGGGTGAAACTCACTGCACGAATATCCCTGGGTGAAAGTCACTGCACGAATATCCCTGGGTGAAAGTCACTGCACGAATATCCCTGGGTGAAAGTCACTGCACGAATATCCCTGGGTGAAAGTTCCAGGGTGGTGTAGTTGGATATTCTTGTAGCTTGTTCACATCAGTGCACCATCCACCACTCTGCTACACACGCATGATGCAACGTGCAAAGTCACCCCGATCTCTCTCCAGACTCAGCCTTGCCTATAGGCGACATACTGTAGACGGTCGCCAAGGGCGCCATTTGATTAGAGGGTGCAAAATGGCGAGTGAAAAATCAGAAGAAAAGCCTCTGGTTGTATTCTGTGATATTCTGATTTTCACTGCTTTCCTTGTGCTTGTGAATCAGATGCTAATTAGCAGCCAGATACCCTGTGCTACTGAAATGTTTTTAATATAAAGTGACAAAATTTGTTTTCTCTTGGGGGTGGGGTGGGGGAGATGGGCTCAGCAGGATCTCGCCGAGGGCTGGCCTTGTCTCTGTCGCACGCGGAGAATCATCAGAAAGGCATAAAGGTATCAGAAAACATACATGTAACATTTACGATTTGACGACCTGCTCAGTAGGGGACACTGAAATGAAATTGCAGAATATTCTGAAAACTAAACCGACCCTCCAGAACCAGGGCTGTAACCCTATGAGGCGGAGACCAGGGACGGCATCCAGCAGCCGCATTTCCCAGCGATTACCTCCAAGGGCTCCTCCCTGTAGTTATACAGCACAGCCTTCATCTCCAGCTGCTCATTTCGCTTCACTGAATAGGGGAGTTTCAGAGACACAAAAAAGTCCTGGAAGACTGTGAGTGGCCTTGGCTCAGCTATGCAGAACCCTGGGAAGGAACACAAGAGGAAATTAACATCGATTCATGCAGGGACGGCCTGAACTGATGTCCCGGCTGCGTGGGCGAGACTTGCCTTTCACTTTGGACATGCTGATTGCTTGTACTTCCCAGGTGGTGATGGAGTCCGGAACTGAGATGCTGTGCCTGAAGAACAGCATTGAGCGTTGAGCACTGTCTCTGTCTTTGATTGGTGATCTGTGTGATGCACATCTACATCCATCGGCCAAAAGAAGCCCTCGCTTCAAACTTAAGTATCCCAGAGGAGATGATGGCTCACCTGAGAACCCCAGTAGCATCTACATCCTTAGTCATCCACATCCACGTCTGCGGGAAGAAACTGCGCAGGTAGATGTTCAGGTTGTTGTAGTCTACTTCCTCCTGCACACTGCTGTCAGCTAGAAATGAGCAACAGTGTCAGGATGGAGCTGATTAAGATCAGTTTGAAGCCACACTCACCAGTGACCTGTAAACATCAATACGAGCGGATGCAAGTTTGCCCATTTACCCAGAACAAAATGAGCAGTATCGCTAATATCTGATTATTAGGATGAAGAACAGGTTATGAATCTGGGGAGTTTTAGCACACTGAACTGTATACAGTACAGCAAAGGCTGTGTGCTTTGTGACTCAAGGACAAAGGCAGGAACAGCTGGTGACGGTCAGGGTTTCCTAGACCGCGTCCTTCGAAGGATGCAGCCCCTGAACACACCTAGAGACTAGAAATTTGGTATTAGACGTGAAATGCATTTAGATATTGGCAAATCAGTGGGACAGGTGAGATGCAGTACTTCTCGCGATGCTGTGTCTCCTCTTTGACTTGCGGAGCTCGTCCCTTTTCTTTTTGGCCTCATTACAGCATCTTAGGAACGCCCGTCGGCACTCAGGGGACTGGTGGGCGGTGTGGGCGTGCCGTGTCTCGCAGGAGTGCCGCAAGGGGTGGATCTTCACCCCATTGTTACAGCACAGCTTCTCCGCGCGCGCCTTGTAGCTGTTCACTGCAGACAAGGGGCACAGAAAAGTCGCGTCCAGACAGGCGGCCGCCACATGGTAGAGACACACATCCACGCGTAAACGTAGAGGATGAGCCCCCCCCACCCCCTCACCTAAGTCCACTACCAGCCTGGAGTATTCAGTGGACCTTTTCTGCCGTGTCTCCCCTGCCGGACAACCAAAGTCTGGAAGGAGTGAACCATCATCCGCCGTTAGCCATTTTGACCATTTATCTCCATAAACGCTCATGCGGCAACATCTCGGATATTTATTCGCATCGCATTCTCCCACACCTCGCCTCATGCTCCTCTCGGGTAGGATTTCGCTGATGAATGTAAGGCCGGCATCGAGGAGAACTGACAGATGGTCTTTCCCCCCTCCCACTGAACAAGCAAGGTCGTAAGAGTTCATGTAATGAAACATCTGGATGCCAAAGACAGAACAAATCAGGATAGATGCAGAGTTCTGTAGTAACGACTGTGAGAACAGCTTATTAAGGTCTATGGCGCTATGCTACCTTGCGAGAGGTCAGCTTGTCCTGCTTGTTTAAAATGTACACCGCAGTGTCAACAGCTGCGAACGCAACCTTGTCTGCACGGTCCGTCTGAACCATCACGTCCAAGATCTCCGACGGTTTGTAGTTGCGCTTGAAGGGCAGAATTTCTATCTGAGGACACAAAGGACATCCATCGGGGTATTTAGGACAAAACTGGGGTCAAACGGAGACGTCAGCTCGTGGCTGTTGAAATTTTAGGTCACCTACCTGGCCTTCGCAGACATCCTGAGCATCCACCCAAACTGAGTCGGCCACCATCATCCAGTTACCTCTTTGCTTTATATAGTAATAGGCCACAATGCGGAAGGAGGGGACAAGGTCATTGCTGAAGGCCAGGCGGACAGTGGTCAGCTCTGTACGCTGGACTTTCCTTAGCTGGACCACTTTACCTTTGTTCAAAATCTGCATCAAGGAAATGAGAAGAAGTAACTACAATTCCTCCTAAAAGGACCAGGTGTGTATGATACAGCTTATGACATGATATTAGAAGTTTCTTGCACCATGTAGTAGATGTGTGTAGGCCGGTTGAAGTCAGTGATGTCTCTGAAGACCACAGTGATATCCTGGCCCCGCCTCAGGGTGACGTGGGGCACCTCGACACTCAGGTAACTGCTGCTCGGTGAGGTCATGACCTTGGCTGTCATTTGGGCATCGCTGAGGAGAGCTTTCTCACGCTCCCCTTCAGCAAACACCTGCCACGGGACAAGAATAAGCGAAATTTAATGTTACTGCCGTCCAAGCTAATGTGCAGCCAGATGTTACAGCTGCCCAGCTAACAGGGAACGTTATCAGAACGTCAGGCAATATTACAAGAAGGTCTTCTCAAAGTTAATGTAACGTTATTTCCACGATTTACATTTAAGATTCTGTCAATGTCAGCACGATAACATTATTACCTAAACATCCTTTTAACGCAATTGATGTTTATTATAAAACATTATTTAATAACAGTGCTATAGGTGTATATGGGAAATGCCCCATGCAGCTTCAAACCCCTGACCTTTGATGTAAAGCAACTGTTTTACCCCCTGCACATACATTATATTTCTTAGTTGTGGTAGTACTGGGACACTTTGAACGTTTCCATACCTTAATCGCAACGTTTGGTAAACGTTCCTAGAATAAAAAAGCGTCAGCGGGGTGAGAGCTTCCTTCAGATGTTACCTTTATGTTCAGAGATGTTGCCTGCTTGGGTACTTTAAAAGTCAGTTGTGCCTCCCCATCCTCATTGCCAGCTGCTTCCAGGTTGATGGGCTCATCAGTGACGCCCGTTACATCCACAGTGGCCCTCATTTTGGGGTTTGGGACCACAGTTCCATCTGGGTAGGTTGTGGTAGCCTAATTTAATATTAAGAGGATGGAATGTTTGGCTATGAAACTAAAGGATGGATGTGTAATGAAATACGTAGGTAGAAACTATTACCAAGATGGAGAACTCGCCCTCAGGTACGAAATATTGTTTTGTTTTTGACAAATCGATCAGATAAGGCGTGGAAACAATCTTCACCAAGCTCTCTGCCTCCTCAAGCTCTCCGGCTGAAGTGGAACAGAGCAAAGGTCTTATTTCACAGGCTAGAGAAGTACAACAAAACTGCAAACCTTTCAGGCAGCACTCCGCTCGATGAACATGAAACAAAATAGAACAGTGGCATTTTATTAATCCGTGTGGGAAAGTTCTCTTTTTGCTTTGCCCCATCTTGCTCCCCATGAGACACATATGCAAGTGAAATCAAGCTGGGGGTCACAGCTCAGGACTAGCCAGCGTACAAAGCCCCATTCGCTGGGGGTTAAGGACCTTGCCCAAGGGCCAACAGGCATAGAGTTGATCTGCTGAGGCCTGGATGTAAAGAGGCAGTTCACCTCAAAACTGAAAAACAAATGTTGTAGAGGGGTTTTAGCGCCGCCCTCTATCCATCTGGGAAATTCTACTGGGAGTCGCTTAGTTTTGGAGATATCAACCATAGAAATGTCAGGCTTCACTCGAATAAAATTCAGAAATCATGATTACTCAAGATAATCCACAGATTTTGTAGTGAGCAATTTGATGTACAAACTATTTCCTTCTACCGAACTCATCACACCAATCATATCAATCGTATCATATCACCAGGGTGTTTGTATCTTCTGCGCAAGTAACCCGTCATAAGTTCTGGTAAGAGAGGTTGCTGTTGAATTTCTTAAATGTATTTTTTGCCGCTTTAATCACCAGAGAGTGAATTTCATTCAGTCCCAGAGAAGCCCGACATTTCTGCGGCCGATATCTCCAAAACTAGGCAACTCCCAGCAGAACAATCAGGATGGATAGAGAGTACTAACACCCCTCTAAAACATCTCTGTTTTAGTTACAGGGTGAACTGCTCCTTTAAACTGGTGACCGTCTGATCACAGGCAGAGGTTTAGCCTACTGAACCACACACTGCCCTCAGCTTGATAAGTTAAGCTGATCAAGTGAAAATTCAGGCTTTGAAACAAATGTCTAAGGAAAGACTGCATCCTAATGTGGAGCATCAATGTCTTGCATGAGTAAACCACAGCTGGAGGAGAATGATCCATGAATGGACCGTGCTGCCCCTGTGTCATGTTTGTCTTACTTGCAGTCTCAAGCGCGCTCACTGCAATGTAAAGGTGATAGCCCTCTATGTTTGTGATGCTTTGCATTTCTGCTTTGTGGCGCAGCTCCTCTGTGTGGAGAGTAATTTCTGTGTTCCCATCCAGAATCTGTCATGGCAGAAAAGGATATTTGGCATTGCAAGTATTCCAAACACCTGGCTGTATTTTTGCTACATAAAAAATACAGTGATTCATTTAATTCTCTTACTTTATTTTGCATTTCAAGACCAGGCAGATATGTCCTGTTGCCTTGTTCATCCACAAGTGCAAATCTTATGTAGGCTAAGCCTTGGAGACCTTTTCCATAAGTGTACCTAGAATTAGCAAAGCACATGGTAAGGGGCACATTAAAGAGCCTTAGACACTTTAACTCAAACTTCACAGACTGTCAGACACACCCACCTTGCAGATACACTGAATTTTAATGCCGGGTCCTTGAGCAGGTAGTAAGGCTTAAGGGCCTTTATGGTCACTTCAAATGATGGAAGAACTAAGCAGAATCAAAGAATTTAAAAGATTTATTTGAACATGATGGGGTATGTTAAGGTAATTAAATAATTTGACATAAAACATTTCGACTGAGCCATACTCCATCCAGCCATCTTCTGTACCCAGTTGTCCTATTCATAGTCACAGGTGTCTCAAGCCTGTTCCAGAAGCGGTGGGCGCCATGCAGGGAATACCCCAGTCACTCACACATGCAGGGAATACCCCAGGCACTCACACATGCAGGGAATACCCCAGTCACTCACACATGCAGGGAATACCCCAGTCACTCACACATGCAGGGAATACCCCAGGCACTCACACATGCAGGGAATACCCCAGTCACTCACACATGCAGGGAATACCCCAGTCATTCACACATGCAGGGAATACCCCAGTCACTCACACATGCAGGGAATACCCCAGTCACTCACACATGCAGGGAATACCCCAGTCACTCACACATGCAGGGAATACCCCAGTCACTCACACATGCAGGGAATACCCCAGTCACTCACACATGCAGGGAATACCCCAGTCACTCACACATGCAGGGAACACCCCAGGCACTCACACATGCAGGGAATACCCCAGTCACTCACACATGCAGGGAATTTGGTAGCTCCAACTAACCTCAGCACATTTTTGGACTGTGGGAGGAAACCCCATGACAACATGGGGAGGAGATGCATAGAGCCAGAGCAGAGACTCAAACCCCAGTCCCAGAGGCATGAGGAAACAGTGCTGACCACTGCGCCACCCCTCCAAACCATACAGTACTGTAATCGTTTAACCTTATGCACCATTAACCTTCTACAGATTCATGCATGAAGACATTAAGACATAAAGACATACCGTATTCCTTGACCTCAAATTCCACACTGGAATTGGACATGGGGTAATGTGCAAACCACGCAATTATTTTCCAGTGGCCAGCCCTAAAAACATCACAGAAGTTATGATATTTGCACCTTCACAAACTACCTTGTTATGCCAAAATCCAGTGTTCCGAAATCACGGGGCACCAACTACAAGAATCATCCGTCACTTACTGCTCAACGTCAGGTATTCCTATTCTATGCTCATAGATCTGCCTGGATCGCACAACGTTGTTGTAGATCATCAGGCCTTTGGAATTCTGTAGGAAAAGCCAAGTTGAGCACCATCCAGGGGAACATGATGTGTTCCACATCCTGGAGACCAAGGCCAATCAGATACTCACCAGTATTCTTACGTTGATAGCTTCATCTACTGGCAGCAGGTATTGGTCCAATGTGAAGACTCTGAAATGGACTGATTTTTTTTTTTTTGATAATACATATAGAATACATAACAGTTCAAAGTTAGTTCATACTGTCCTTCACTGGGTTCTCTTACATTACATATGGCCATATATTAAAAGTGTCAGCCATATTATCATTTTATAGCACAAAACATTAAAACACGTTACCGTTATCCCCCGGGTTGTAGATGGGTTTATCTGTCTGGATGAAGATATATCCTTTCCTGGAGGACAGGATTATGTTTGCCTTCCGTATCTTTGTAAATATACTACTTTCTGCCACCAATTGGACATAGAAATTTTTTTTCAAATTCTGATAGTTGCTTAGATGTACCTACATTGAATCAGAAATATATTTGTTACAGGATTAGTGTGGGAGTTTCTAACACACATTGTCTTTCCATTTTCAAGTTCTTCTGAGCAGTTTTGGTCGTCAACAAAATGGATTTTTTTTTTGTCCGTCGGCATTTCTATATATGAATTTTATTTTTGTAGGCAGAAAAACTGCGACCTAACAGTGCTTACCTTGAGTTTAACTGTGGCCTGGTAATCGTTGTCCCTGTTAAGTAATACTGTCTCCATGTTTGACAATTGCTTTTTGCTGAGTTCGTCCTCAAAGTGAAGTTTGACAGCGACATCAGTGGTGGCACCGTCGAGCTGGACGGTCACCGTCTCGTCCACATCCAGATGAACGACATTAGGGGCTGTGATCAGGCATCTGAATTACACGTGTAAATGCACGCATACTTTTGTGTCAGATTTCAGAAATCAGATTAACTCAAAATTACCATCATCATCATCATCAACAACAACAACAATAATAATAACAATAAATATTGTTACATAAACAGGTATATTTATAAATACACAAATACCCAAGAAAAAATATTGAATAGTAATACGTGAAAATAAAGCAGAATATTGCTATAACTGGGATGATTCGTGCCCCCCACACTACCCCCACCCCACTTGAAGCTTCTGGGACACCGCCCTGGTCATCCTTAAAGGGGCAGGACCTGGAGGGGGGCTGGGGTGCCAATGCCCAGGGCCATGCAGATTCCCCAGGCCACCATACAAAGCGTCGTCAGGAAAATCATGCACGTCCTCCCTTTTCTCGACTAGGGTATCACAGATATCAAGGTTCCTGACTGTGTCGATTTATACCACCCGTGTACATTAAACACCAATCCATCGCAAATGAGAAAAGGGCTTGATCTTGACACTCACAATGGCTGTTCAGCGCCTACTGCGGTCAGGCTGACAATGAGGATCAGTGCAAACTTCATCTTGTTCTTTGGCTTGGTCTTATCATGCCTTTAAATCAACGTCTTTCTGCAGTCTCTACTCCTTTTACAAAACCTGCAAGTATATCAAATGTTACTTATAAACATCCAGCAAGCAGAAGCTGATCAGAGCCAGGGACACCCTGCCTGTCCCTGGGAGAGCTTACCTGCCACAAACAAGCTGAGCGCTTCCCTCCTGCTGGACGGCCCAGTGTGAGACCACTGCACTGGCCGCTGAATTTCACAGTGCGAAACCTGGCACATTGTCACTGAATAGCTGAACAGACCACATGATTTCCCAGAGAACCCGGTCTTACAGCCAAAACTGGAGGGGGGCAAGTGGGAAGAACTGTTTTGAAATGAAAGTGGAGAATACAAATATGACTCCTCACTATCTTCTTATAGATAAACAGCCCCTAAAAACATTAAAGGTAGGTTCACACGCACACACAGTTGAACATTTAAAAACCATTCAAATACAGTGCTTACATATCTATACATAATTAAAGCCACGTGAGACACATATTTGAAATGATATATAAATATCTCCTCATTGTGTTTCAAATAAATAAAAATAGATATGTAACATAATATAGAAGGACTTTATATTTCCCGTTATCATTTTCCACTTGAATGAAATACCACTGGCAGTTTTACGTTTTATTCGTAAAAAAACTGTTAATTTGTTGTCTTTTTTAAACCGTTGACCCCTCAGAAAAATATTTACCCACTGCATGTAACAGGAAATGGGGCAACAGGTCTTGGCGATCTCCATAGCAACACCAATCTCCATAGCAACACCAGATACACACATCTGCTTTATATAAAAGCTGAAACTTACATTGGTGGCAGTTTTAAGACATTAAAGGGACATAAATCTGTTTTACTCAGTACTAAAAAGTGACATTTTTGTGACATGTTTATATTAACATAATGAAAGTATATGAAATGAAAGAAGATATTAAGCAACAGAAACTGAAGAAATTGATTATTTTGCAAGAAAACGGCCCAATTTCTCTCAAACCTACAATTCAATACCTGAATACAATTCAATACTAGAAATAAAAATCATGGCTTAGCTTAACAAAGTGATATGCAAGAAAATGCATAATAATTTCTGAAAAAGAGGTATTTATAGTGCAGACCACATTCCTGTTTATATGAGATTTATGTTACAAGTTCCTCATGTGTGTTGGCAATATTGTAACACTGGACATTTCCAAAACATCCCAGTGAAGGTGACTGTATCTTCAGTAAATGTGTATGTACTGTCATGGTGGCACCTTCGGACCTACTCTCACACAGCATCATGGCTGATGGCCAGGTGGGCAGGGCTCAATGCAGAGCAAACACCTGTCAGAGTGTTCAGGACTAGGGTTCTGGACAGCCAATCAGCTGACCTGCTGCCACAGAGTCCCGCCCACAGTGACCCACAGTGGTCAGACCAGCTGCCACTCATCCATAATCACCACTTTAAAATAGCCTCCCTGAACAGGTGAGCCGGGTCTCCCTGTCTGAATCACTGGCTCTTTTCTTATGGGCTTGACCCCACCCATTAATTTCTACTGGGGCTGATGCTCTTTTATCTGCTGTGACTTGTGTGCATTTTTTAAACTTGAGTCCATGACAGTACATGCATGTACATGCAAGCAAAAAGATGTTAAACATGTTTAACTTAAGTTTCATTATGTTCAACATATTTATCATAAGCACTCAGTGCCGTTGCACAGTAATTAGCATGATTAAATAAGCTGAGACATATGAACAAGATTTCTGTGTGTATTGGATAATGTGTTTGTTTAAATCGTAGGTGAGGTATGCATCATTTTTCAGAGTTGCATTACAGTATGACATGTGTGGGGGCGTGGCAGTTTGATGGGACAGGTCAGGTGACTACAGTTGTTTGTGGTGACTCACTGCACCTGCGCATTTTTCATGTCTAGCAATTTAAATGGAGTTGTTCTCAATTCACACTTCATCGTGATTAAATCCTGCAGTCTCTCCTGTACTCTACATGGTCGAGTCATACACTGCAGCTTCCAGATGCTGCACAGAAAATCTGGCATTTCATCAGTACAATACCTGTTGGATAGATGGTAAGACCCTAAGACAGAGTTCATCAGATCCAGTCCTGGAGGGCTAGTTTGCAACACAGAGTGCAGATTTCCCTGCTCAGATACACATACTAAACCTGGCAATGTACCTGAGGAGTGAAGTCTGCAAACTGTGTTGGATTCTGGCCCCCCATGACCGGAATGGGGGAACCCTGTCAGCCTAATGCCTATACTTGGATGTATAAGCCATGCTTATCCTCTATGGCTTTATTTCATTTTAAATTTAGCAAAAAGAGGTCGCACTTTGCTTCAATGCGATTTTTACACCATTTTTTGGGGGGTGACCTGTTGTGTTATCACTGGCTGTCCCACAGGGATGTGTCTCTTTAAATGTGAACTGCACATGTGTGCAGCACACTGAGGAAGGCATCATGCAGAAATGTGTCTGTGTCGTGTGCAGACTTACAATAAAATTGTATTGAAGCAAAGTGCGACGTCTTATTGCTAAATGTGTTTGATTCTCTTATTGTGGTCCAGCACTTTGACAATTGTGAAGCCTGTTTGCCTGTACCAGATTTATTTTATTTTATTATATTTTCCCTTCTAATGTCATTTATTGTTTGGACCCGAAATTCCATTGTTTTTATGACAGCAAAAAGAAACTGCTTATTAAACATCCTGAAAGATCCACAGGCTCATAATTTAATCAGTTTCTTGAAGAGTGAACATCATTGTTTCATAACAAGGACATAGTACTGACTGCTCAAAATTATTAGGAACATTTCTCCAGTTCTGGATGAAAGGTGAACCTCACTGCTGACACTGATGCCTGATTTGCACTGGGTTGTCACAGCCAGAATGTTCTCACAAGATGCAGTGGTAGCACTTTACGACTGGGCACAATAATATAGTATTATGCTATTACTTATGCATTAATTAACCACAAACTAAGCCTTAGTTACATACTGATCTCATGTTAATTCATCATTAATGAATCATGATGCATGTTTTCAAGCAGTTACTATATTTATTACTATATGTGTTAATTATGTAACCCTTTGTACACAACTGAAGGAACGAGTCATGAATAACACAAGTTAAATACTGATGTCATGTTTGTTCATCATCAATGAATCTTGATGCATCTTATCTCAAGTAGCAACTATATTTGTTCATGATTGGTTCATAATTTGTACTTCAGTAGTAACTGAGTTATTACTAAGTATTTCTGCCCTGTCACGTAAAGTGTTACATATGCAGCTTTACACAGAATAATACACCAGAATGAAAAGAGGTAGGGTAAAAACACAGTGCATGCAGAAATAACAGACGACCAGTGTCCAGAATATTTAACGTGTCACAAGGTGAAGTCAAAAACACACTGAAATAACACATCGCTTACATTTGGAAAACAGAGATCGGGGAAAAAAAAAATGCAATACAATGTCCGTGAAATCCAGTTTTCAGCTTCACGTCTGCTTCTGATCCTTCTGGACATTACGAATGTGAATAATTCAAATATGTAAAAGGGCTTGACAAAAAGATTAAACCACTGTAAGACTGAAAATACTGATGCACTCGTGATGAAAGTGTACGGTGTATATACATTAAGATAGGTATACAGCAGTGGTAGGCTCTGGGTGTATAAATATTTCACTGGAACAACTGAACTGGGTCTTTTTACATTTCACACCATCAATTAAATAATCGACATTCACTGAAAGAATCCTCCTACACCTCGTGCCAAACTGGTAATGTGAAGTTGTAGAACCTTTGGATAAATCATTAAAACATGAGCATAGGATAAAAGCACTTCACAGATGGGAAGACCTGCTGCAGACGGAGGCCTGCATTGTGGGTAAGATGGGCCCAATGGGATACAGCAGAGTTTCCATTTACCCTCCCATCAGGACCCCCGATGGAGGTGCTTGTACTCACACCTCTGTGCTGTCCTTACAGTTATATCCTTGAGTCACCACCAGGCCCTTTTGGCTTGGGCTGTGAGGATACGCCTTCTTTGCTTTGAACCGCAGCGTTAACATGACGGCAGCCAGGGCCAGGACGACCAGGATAAGCAGGCCGGCCAGTAATCCAGAGGTCAGCAGGTGCCCATCGGCGCTGCCCTTGTGGTTGAATTCCTGTGGCGTGACGCCACCAGCATACACCTCCCGGTCGTGACCCTCGGGGTGTCGCCGTAGCCTGATGTGCTGAATGTTGGTGCCTCTGCTGTTTTGTGGTCCTATCTCAGCAGTGATGGCCGGCACGCTGCCGGATGACCTCTTGGGGCGCTGCTGAGCTGTGTGACGGTGGCCTGATGACACCAGAGAGTGGTACTCTGTACTCCTCTTCCCCATTCCCCGGTTGGCGTTGCCCCTTGACCGCACGGTGTAGATGGCATGGACGAACCACTCCCTCCCACTGGACACCTGGAAAGAGCCAGTCATCCACCAAAATTCACTAATTGGGAATTAAGGGAATTAAAGGACTCTCACTAAGGACTCACTCAGGACTCAGAACATACCACACCACCATACACTATTTATCCATTTGTACTTCTCATATTTTGAACATTTTGTTAAACAGTAAATGTCTGTCCTGTGTTTGGTTTGCGTCACTCACACAGTTCCGGCCCCAATCTCACGGTACTGTTGTGTACCACGACAATAATGAACTGAATCTTGAATCAGGAGGGTCCCGGTGGAAAGGAATTACAGTATAGCTGCGGGCAAAGATATGGTGCAGGGGAAAAGTTCAGGGAATGTGTCTGCTGTTCTTAAACAGAAATCAAACAAAATAAATCTGAATAATGTCTCTCTATTTTTGAGTGTCCCCACAACGTCAAAATGACAGGTTTTTATCACATTGTGGGGACACATGGTCCTCACAATGTAATGTAATGTAATGTACATGTGTCTATATACAGTGTAAACATATATTTACACACACACACATACATACACACATAAATACATACTGTATTACCAAAAGTGTTGGGACACCTGCCTTTACACACACATGAACATTGATGACATTACATTATTAATACATAGGGTTTTAATATGTTGCTGGCCCACCCTTTGCAGTTATAACAGCTACAATGCTTCTGGGAAGGCTGTCCACAAGGTTTAAGAGGGTTTTTGGGAATTTTTAACCATTCTTCCAGGAAAGCATTTGTGAGGTCAGGCACTAATGTTGGATGAGAAGGCCTGGCTCACAGTCTCTGCTCTAATTCATGCCAAAGGTGTTCCATCAGGTTGAGGTCAGGGCTCTGTGCAGGCCAGTCAAGTTCCTCCACAAAAGACTCTCTCATCCATGTCCTTATGGACCTTGCTTTGTGCACTGGTGCGCAGCCATATTGGAACAGGAAGGGTCCATCCCCAAACTGCTCCCACAAAGCTGGGAGCATGAAATTGTCTAAAATGGCTTTGAATAATGCAGCATTAAGAGTTCCTTTCACTGGAAATACGGGGTCAACCCCAACCCCTGAAAAGCAACCCCACACCATATTCCCCCCTCCACCAAACATTACACTTGGCATAAAGCAGTCAGGCAAGTACCGTTCTTCTGGCAACCGCCAAACCCACAATCGTCTATCGGATTTCCAGACAGAGAAACGTGATTCTTCACTCCAGAGAACACGTCTCCACTGCTCTAGAGTCCAGTGGCACTGTGCTTTACACCACTGCATCTGACGCTTTGCACTTGGTGATGAAAGGCTTGGATGCAGCTGCTCAGCCATGGAAACCCATTCCATGAAGTCCTCCACACAGAGTTCTTCAGCTAATCTGAAGGCCACACAAAGTTTGTAGGTCTGTAGCTATTGACTCTGCAGACAGTTGGCGACTTCTGCACACTGTGCGCCTCAGCATGCGTTGTCCCCGCTCTGTGATTTTACGCGTCCTATCACTTTGTGGCTGAGTTGCTGTTGTTCCCAAATGCTTTCACTTTGTTATAATACCACTGACAGTTGACTGCGGAATATTAAGCAGCGAGGAAATTTCACTTCACACCTGCACTTAATATTTCCCATTCTTTTTGAAGGTCACTTGATGTCATCCTACAATTCATGGGAAACTGTCAGATTATTTAACAATCATCTCTGGCATGAGAAAGTCGCTTCCGCCCTTTGTCTGGCTGGTTTCTGGTCATTCCCAATATCTCCTGCTTCATCTTGGTCTTGTGTACTGCTGTCTTAGAAATGTTGAACCTGGAAGCACCCTGCTGCTCTGCATAGCCTTCTGCCAGCAGAACCACGATTAAACCAGGATTTAAAAATGCAGATTTATTCAAAAATATAGAGTGGTCTCTTAATTTTTTCCTCAGCTGTTTATATGTGTGTGTGTGTGTGGGTTTGCATAGACCAAATTGTCCCCAAAGTGTAGTAAAACCTGAAATTTCCCTACTTTTGCGGACATCTTTTGAGGTCCCCATTTGGATAACCTCAGCTTTAAAAACATCTGTGAATGCAATCAAAAAAGTAAAAATGCCAAAAGTCTTGTATTTGGGTTGGTTACTTACAGTATGGTTAAGGTTAGGGATGGGTAGAGGTTAAGGGTGTCGTGATTGGGATTAGGGTTTTTCCCATAGAGATTAATGGACGGTCCCCATTTAGATAGGAAGACCAACTTGTGTGTGTGTGTGTGTGTTTTTTGCCATGCCTCACTTGCTGCAGGGAACTCACAGATACTAAGATCAGTAATTCTGGACCATAGAGAATACACAACTACCCAGAGGAATACCAAGCAAAAAAGACGAGTGTGGGATACGGTCCCGTAGCCTTGGAAGTGTGAGGTTATAACTATTGAGCCCTCGGAAACATACAGCCAGATCAAATCATGATTAGAATTTAACCACGAATGGGGCCTATATGCAATATAAAAAACAATGATAAATCTGAAAAATGGTGCTGGACCATCATGATGATGGACAGGGTAGTTAAATGAGTTACAGATCAGTGCCTGTGTCCAGAAGGTCATGGGTTCCAATCCCATGGTCAGCTGAGTAATCATATCATGACTGGGTACTTGACCAAAACCGTTACTCCCAGGGATGCTGGGTGACCCTGTTCCATAATCACAAGCTTTTCACAAGTCACACGCTAAATAAATAATTGTAGAGTAAATGTAACATGCTGCCACGTTCGAAGTCCATCTCATTGAATGGATAGGAAGAGGGGGTAAGAGAGAGAGTGGGAGGTGCACACCTGAAAGAGGGCTGAGGAGTCCAACTGGAAGCCGTCCGAACCCGGCTGTCTAACCAATGGCAGCGCGTCAGGGTCATCGACAGCCAAGACAGCGCTGAAGTCCACGCTTCCGAAACTCCAGGCCTGTGTCTCAGGCTGAGCTCTGTCCTGGAATGGGAATTTAATAACAATCATTACAAAATAACATTATTAAAAATAATAATAATTACCTGCAAGCAGCAAAGGGGCATCTGCTCTGGATTAAATAGTTTACATATCAGATGGAGAATGACTGGTATCCCAGGGGAAGTACTTAAGCGGTAAATAGAAGCCTTTCAAAAGTTTGACTGAATTCTGTGTAAATTGCTACAGAAAAAAAAAACATCTGCTAATTGCAAAAATGCTTAAATCTCTCAGCGTGGCCTCATTAAGACTCCAGCAATACATGATGGATTTTAAAAATATGTGCATCGCCTGCAAGAAGCAGTAGCTGATGAGTCAGTACTGAGATGCAGGACGTAACTTTGGGATTAAAATGTGACCCACTGTGGTTCCATTCTAAAGACGATTTACATTCAGCCCCTCGGGATTTACGGAAGGGAAGCACAGAGCTTACGATGATCTTGAATCTGTACAAGAGGGATGGGGAGTCGGCCAGGCAGCCGAATTCGAAGGTGCCGGGGTTGAATTTGGGGACGTAGCCGTCAGCGCCGGTGCAAAGGAAGACTTTCTCAATACTGCATTTGAAGGAGTCGCCTAGGTTCTGCACGGGATCGACCATCACGCGGCCATAGATCACGTCACCTGGGTGAGCGAGAGAGTCAAACTGCGGTCATGGAGCACAGGCAGGGGGCCACAACTGGGCTCTACTGGCTGGTCAATAAAGAGCTACGGCGGTATCACCTTCAGAGAATGCCACGTCGCTCTCCTGGCCAAACCCCATGGACCCATCCGACAGCCAGAGCGCCCTCTTGGACAGCAGAAACATCTGTGTGTTCAGGCTGAACTCGGCAGCTACTGGATCACTCACCTGTGAAGCCACCCATGGAATAGTGGTGAAGAGGCGAAGAGAGGGAGTGGCAAGAGGATCCAAACCCGGCGAACAAATCGAGCCGAAAGGGCGCGAGGCGGCCAGGTCACCTGCTGGAAGCGGATGTCCAGGTCGAAGGTCACAGGCTCCCGGGGGTTACAGACAGGGGGGGTCGTGAACTCCACTCCAGGAGCAGCTGTACATGGAAGCAGCCTTACCGTGTATGTACCTGAGTAGTCTCTCACCTGGGGGAGGAGGAGATATCCTTCTGAAGGTACATCATGATGAGTATGAAGCTGTTACATGTTATGAAAGCTATGAAACGAACACATGTACACTAGTTGCTAAAATTGCGGAAACACCTAGGAGAACCAACAGACAACCATCAAGGTCTCTCTCTCTCTAGGGTGGACAATCTCCACCCTACATGGTCACATGTACATTTGTGAAAGCGGATCAGTCAGTCCATAGAGCATCTGGGGGGGAAGGATCTTGCTTATGGGTCCAGAGGTGATACCACTATGCCGATCCTGGGATTTGAGCTGATGACCTTCCAATCACAGACACTGTGGCCCAACCCAGTAAACGACACAGCACCTTCCAGATTTGATGATCTTTAGATCCAAAGTTACTTGCAAATGTATCCATTCTGGAGTGTTGTCATCGTCAACATCTGCATACAAGCTACTGCAATCTTCACCACTCAGATGTAGGCAGCGTTGGTTGTTTGGAAGCACAGGAAGTGATGTCATATGAAAATGTGGGCCATTCTTACCGAGAAGTCTGACGTGAAGCTCCACTGCTGCAGGGGATGATTGTAGGAGGCCTCACTCCTGATCAGGCTCAGGGTAAAGCTGAGGCCGGGGTGGTCCGTGCACAGCACCATGGAGGATCGATCCGAGGCTGGAACACAACAGTGTAAATACAAGCACGAGAATCTCATTTCTGATGTCTGAATGGAACTCAAAAACAGGGAGGTATACCTGGATGAGAGAGCACAAACAAGCCTCGGAAACGGGCTTCGGTTCGAAAGTTGACCACCAGACGGCCCGCATCGTTGATGCGCATGCTAGTCGGGTACAGAGCCCCTGCAATATGTGACAGAGGTAAGTCATGGTCGCAAGGTCACATTCCCAGGTGACAAAACAGTACAGCTGCTATATGGATATGTACAGAATACTCTCTGTGTTGGGTCAGTGTTTGGTATTTCTCTGTCAAAATTTGTGCTCTACAATGTAAGCATTCTTTATTAAGCATTAGGAAATTTTGTTCCTAATTTACATAAATGATATAGACACCAATATATACAGTAAACTGGTGAAATTTGCAGATGATACCAAGGTGGGTGGTGTAGCAGATACTGAACTAGCGGCTCAGCAGCTACAGCGGGATCTTAATTTAATTAGTGACTGGGCTGACACCTGGCAGATGAAATTTAACATAGACAAATGTAAGGTACTCCATGTAGGGAGCAGAAATATAAAGTACAGGTATTTTATGGGACCTACTGAAATAAAGGTAGCTGATTATGAGAAAGACCTTGGTGTGTATGTTGATGCTTCCATGTCTCATTCTCGCCAGTGTGGGGAAGCAATAAAAAAGGCCAATAGGATGTTGGGGTACATCTCCAGGTGTGTGGAGTTTAAGTCAAGGGAGGTAATGCTAAGATTATACAATTCCTTGGTGAGACCTCACCTAGAATATTGTGTACAGGTTTGGTCACCATATCTTAAAAAGGACATAGCGGCCTTAGAAAAGGTGCAGCGTAGGGCCACAAGAATGATTCCTGGTCTTAGAGGAATGTCATACGAGGAAAGGTTATTTGAGCTAAATCTGTTCAGCCTCAAGCAAAGGAGACTGAGGGGGGACATGATCCAGGTCTATAAGATTCTAACAGGTTTGGATGCTGTTCAACCGAATAGTTACTTCAGCATTAGTTCAAATACAAGAACTCGTGGCCATAGGTGGAAATTAGCGGGAGAACATTTCAAACTGGATTTAAGGAAGCACTTCTTTACACAGCGTGTAGTCAGAGTATGGAATAGTCTTCCTGATAACGTAGTGCAAGCTGAATCCTTGGGTTCCTTTAAATCAGAGCTAGATAAGATTTTAACAACTCTGAGCTATTAGTTAAGTTCTCCCCAAGCGAGCTCGATGGGCCGAATGGCCTCCTCTCGTTTGTATAGTTCTTATGTTCTTATGTTTAGTCCTGCTGGCTAACCTTACAGCTACGTTCAGGCCAACTTGCCTTGCAGCTCGGCCTCTGGGGGGCTGCCGACGCCATCCTTCCACAAGATGGCAGTGTCGTACACGAATGTGAGCCGCAGCTCGGACTGCAGGTCGAAGTGCTGCCAGTTGCCGGCACCCACGGGCGAATGGAACACGTAGGACACGTGTAGCGGGACCCGGAGAGTCACATACGATTGGACCAGATTCAGAACCTACCAGCAAGTCGAGAGAAGAGATAGTACTGTTTGGTAACGACCTCACCGGCATTCTGTAGTGAATTGTTCTGTAGTGTTTTTAATTCCTTACAAATACATTAGAATAAAATACATAAAAATCAGAAATAATCAGACAGCAACAGAAAAGGCAGGGAGAGGGTATTATACTCTACAATTTACTGCACAATTTGCACAGAATCACAAACAGAGGCCCTCAAACTCTCAGTAGGAAATAGATCAATACTGTTCACCAGAGCTACCCAGGACGACATGTGCAAGAGAAGCTCTCGCTCCACTAAAAAGGAAATCAGTGAAAAGCTGCCATTGGCACCAGAATATACTGTTATAGCCATCTTAGCTGATATTCCATTCCAAATTCGTCATAAAATGAGGGTTAGGCAAATACCACGTAAAATTAGGGCTGTATATTTTTCTCATATATACATATATATATATGTGTGTGTGTGTGTTATATGTGTGAAAACAAAATATGAAGACGGGAAAGTTTATTGTTCACTTTTTGATTACTTGATTTGTTCATTTACCGATAGCCTTTAACAACAATGGGGGACTCCACAAAAAGAAACTCTTGCCCATCAGCTCCCTTGCAGCTGGGGAGGTTGCCTTGGCAACTGGTGATGATTTCTTTTTTTTTGCTAGGAAAGGGATTATTTTGTGAAATGTCTCAGAAGTGCTCAGCCGCAGCAGTGCCCACCTGGCCGTCAGTGCCGATGGAGCCCCCGCAGGCGCTCAGTAGCTCGGACACGTCGTAGTGGCTGGAAAACTCCCACAAGCAGGACTCCAGGTCCAGGTTCCTGTAGAAGCGCAGTGCCCCCTCTCCCCTCATGGCGGCGCTGTACTGGTACGGCAGCGTCGCCCCGATCACCCCGGGATTCCTGGAGGAGTCCGTCAGGAAGCCATGACGGGTGGTTTGCTCAATGCGGTCCAAGAGGTTGGAGCAGCGGTGGCCGAGCCGGATCCCGTCTGGACTGAGTGTCAGCTCAAAGTTGGACAGCGGCCGCGTTGAAATCACCGGCAGCATACCTGGGAGGGGGGAGCAGAGGAGCAGGGCCTTTGAAGACAGTGTACCCACATGGACAGAATGTAGAAAGTGGACAATCAGGCAGAACTGGTATCATGAGTTCTTAATAGGACAGCCAGCTACGCTATGTCAATTAGTTATGAAGCTATCAGATTTTGGTCAATTAGCTATGATGCTATCAGATGCTAGTCAATCAGCTAAAAAACCATCAGATGTTGGTCAATTAGCTATGATTCTATCAGATGTTGGTCACTTAGCTATGAAGCCATCAGATGTTGGCCAATTAGCTATGAAGCCATCAGATGTTGGTCAATTAGCTATGATTCTATCAGATGTTGGTCACTTCGCTATGTAGCTATCAGATGTTTGTTAATTAGCTATGAAGCTTTTAGATGTTAAATAGTTATGATGGTAACAGATGTAGGTCAGATAGCTATGAAGCCATCATATGTTTGTCAATTAGGTATGAAGCCATCAGATGTTAGTCAATTAGCTATTAAGCTAACAGATGGAGGTGAATTAGCTATGAAGCAATCAGATGATTGGATTCAGAGCTCACCATCCATATGGGGCATGGTCACTGTCAGCCGGATGAGGTTGGGGTGGTCGGGGTCATCCACGCCTGTGTAGCGCAGCTTGGCGGAGAAGGGCTCGGCGCCCACTGTGCCCACCTTACGGGGTTGGCACATGCCTGCAGGTATGGGAAGGTAACAATGTTAGCACACCATTAACCCAATGCTAGCCTGCAAAAACATTCAGTAGTACAGTAGATTTGTAGGTGATTCCTGTTGGGATTTCCTTGTTTTGAAATATATACATATTTCATATGATAAGGGAATATAATTATTTATGGACAGCTCAGATACACATGAAATGAAGGTTACAAGAGTAGAAATGTCATTGCCCAAAGCCATGAAGAACTTCAGCACCTTGCCTTGAAGAATTCAGCCTGTTGTATATCTTACTTTGTTTCTCATTGTGCCCATTTACAGCAGGATATAATTTACAAAATGTAATTTTATTGCATAAAGGAATAATAACATAGTTATTCATCCATGTATTTGAAGCTGCGACTGACTGGTTATAAATCCAGCTCATGACCGCCACCTGCAGGCCTTTCAGGGTAACTGCATTTTGCTCCAGTGGCTGAGGATGAAGATGGGAGCCCCTCACCCTCGTCCACGCTGATGGTGACGATGGGGCTGCTGAGCTCCAGGCCGTCGTGGCCGTCGGCGTTGACGGCGCGAGCCACGCACTGCACCCGCGAGCCCGCCTGGAAGTAGATGGAGTCCAGGGTGATCAGCTTGGAGGAGGTGAAGAATGTGTGGAAGTCCACCTCGCGCATGGGGAGCGTCACACCGTCTGGCCCCGCGGGGGCGCTGACGAGCCAGCGGTACTGGGTCAGCGTGTCGTTGATGCGCTCGGCAGAACAGATAGGCCCGGTTTTGTCGTAGTCTGAGCACTTTGTGTTACATGCCTGTAAGAGTGGAAGAAAAGAGTAGTGAACAAAACAATAATTAAAAAATGGCTGTAAAGTCCATACTGTACAGAAATACAATGACATATTTTAAACAGTGATTTCCAGCAGAGATGAAGTGTAGCGTTACATTATTTTTCAGTTAAATTGTAATTATTTTTTTATAATTCTATGATAACTGCCCTAGGTCAAGCATACAGACATGGCTCTTTGTATTTAATGACATGCATATGATGGCATTTGTAGAGGAATCCTTTTAAAAGTGTTATCATCCAACTTTCCGGAAGAAGCATGTAAAAGGAGGCTGCACTGAAAATAAGTAGTTTTTTTAATTTAATAACTTAACTTAAAGTAAAAGCAAATTAATGAAGCACTGGGTTAATACTAGTGATGACAGAGACAAAAGAAAGTGGGCGGGGTTCACAAGCCACTCACTGGGCTCCACAGCCAATGGCGTGTGAGAAAGTGATGGGCGGGCGCATCATACCGTGACACAGACCAATGGGTAGCCAGCGGCGGGGTGGGGGCTGTGTCCTCCCCTGCGCATGTCGTCGTACTGCAGCAGGGAGATCACCTGGGGCACAGAGGGGAAGGTCACATCGGCCAGGCTGGTGGCCTCTTCGATGTAGATGATTGCTTTGGCTGCCTGTCATAAGACACGGAGGGTGAGGACATGATTAATGACACTTCCTGAAGATATCCTATTGTAAACTTTTATCCATTCATCTCCCAGCTACATATCCAATACAGGGCTCTGGAGAGGCTGAACCCTATCCCACGAAGCACAGGGCACCAGGCCCTATATGAGCACTCACTGGTCTGCACATCATGATCTGCATGTTGTGGTCTGCACAGGTGTTCTGCACATTATGGGCTGCATGTGTGACCCGCACGTTGTGGTCTGCAAATCGTGGTCTTCATGTGTGGTCTGCAAATCATGGTCTTCGCATGTCATCTCCACATTGTGGTCTGCGTGGGTAGCCTGCACATTGTGGTCTACACATGTGGTCTGCAAGTTGTGGTCTGCACATATATTCTGTATGTGTGATCTGCACATCATGGTCTGCACATCGTAGTCTACACGTTGTGGTCTGAACATGTCTTCTACATATGTAGTTGGCACACTGGGGTCTGCGCGTTGTGGTCTACTTGTGTATTCTTTATGCGTGATCTGCACATTGTGATCTGCACATCGTGCTCTGCAAGTTGTGATCTGCACCTGTGTCTCAGCCACCATGTACTCATCAGGTTTCAGGTGGAGAGTGAAAGTCTCTCTCATCTCCCTCAGGCCATCAAACAGGATCTCCACCTCCACAAAGTGCTGGGTGTCGCCCTCCTTGAACTCAATGTCTGGTTGGAGCAAAGGCATTACTCACCCTAAATAAGGCTCTCCTACTTCAGCCAAATACAGTATTTGTATGCACAGTACAGTGACACTCAGACTCGTATAAAAATTAATCCACTTAATGACATTGCACATTCTATAACATGTTTTAGGTTAAGGATGCAAATACAACAAAATTTCCTTCATGGCATATAAACCCACTGCATTTAACCACCGCGCCACCTACAGATCCCGTTGACCATTATTTGAAGGAGCCACAACACAAGCATTGCAAATGCTGCCAAAAGCACCAGAAGCACATTCAGCATTTAACTGAAGCACATCTCACCCCCAGACACGGGGTGGTAGTCCTCCCCCGAGGTGGCTGAACCATCCTTGGTGTGCACACGCACCAGAGACACCTTGGAGGTGTCCCCGACCCTCAGGACTGGGACGCGCACCACCGACACCTGACCGTGCTCTCTGGGCTCCATCACACTGAACTTGGTCTCCCCAAACTTGATGACAGGCTCTGGTTAAAAAAAATAACAAGTTTATTGCTCAGGATTTACTGGCATTCTTTCCAGGCCTGCGCTTCTTGGAACAGGCTGACCGTCATGCTGTATATAGGACATGGATGGATGTTCGGGAATTCAATTGCCTGGTATTTTAATTTGAAAGTTAATTTATACGGTGTAGCGCAGCATTTATCAACAGTGACTGAAGCAAACAAGCCTTAGCCTAAATATGCATAAAATTTCGCATCTAATTCAGAAGGTGCATTACAGTGCTGCACTGGAGGGAATATCAGAGAGGGGAAAAAACAGACAGCAAGCTGTCGGTGCCTCCACAGACCCCCCCCACCCCCGCCCCCGCCTTACGGTCTGCATCATCCTTTATCCTGATGAGCGCCTCCTTCTGGGTGCCCAGGGAAGCGCCGAATGGCGAGTCACTCTTTGGGCTGCCCAGGACTAAACGCAGTTCCTCGTCCTCTTCGTGGAGCGAGTCATCGACCAGGGCCAACACACATGGCCTCTCCACCTCCCCTGGACCCAGGAAGAGAGCGAGCGCCCTTCGTAATGCTAACCCACCATTGCTGCATTTACATCCCAGCAAGGCCAGCCACTCAAAACGAGAAAAGTCACCAAAAGCTAACGTAAACCTTCCCGAAAGTCAAGCATTCGGCAACTTGAGGGCTCTCCCTCACCGGGCAGGAAGGTGATGATGGACGCATCAGTGTTTGGCCGCTCCTGGAAGTCCGTAGTGACCTCTGCGGATCCCTGGCGGCTGTAGCAGCGCACCGTGGACAGGCCGCTGACGTCACCACTGCGGTACACCAGGGCCAAGACCTGTTCTTGGTTCTCATTGGCGATGTACACAGATTCCTGAAACTGGACCCTTGGGACTTGTCAAGGGGAAAGAAATCCTAATCTGTAACCAAGATCTGAAAAATGAATGCAATAAATCGACACGCCTGTGATATCAGTTGTGTATAAACTTACGGTCCGAGAAGGAATCGTTGATGAAGATGGTCACCTTCCCCGGCTCTCCCAGAATGCCATTCATGGGCATGTGGAGAACCAACTCAAACTTCTCCGGCCCCTCCAAGGTGGGTCGGCTCAGGTCATCCAGGATGGTGACCCTGACGGTCTGCATGTTCAGCCCGGGAGGAAAGTCTAAGTTCTGACTGATCCCTACATAGTCTACACCAGCTGCAGAACAAACAGAACAAAACAAATGACTGACCAAATGAAAAACGCTGGAGAATCGCACACTCTGGAGCTGAAAGCTTCTGCTAATTGAGCCTCTTTTGCATACAAGGGTGAAGAAGTCAGGTATTGATCAACATCCAAGAAACCTCATTAGAAACCTTAAGCATCATTAGATACGACCTTTGCAACTATGGAACATCCTTTGGAGAAAAACAGGCTTAATTAAATACTTATTGCCATATATTTTGAAGGTACTGTTATGTTTTTCAGATCCTTGGCTGGCAAAGGCCTGGTCTGGCATTCAGATCCTTTACTTTCTCCGTTCCTCTCATGAAGTAATGAGGCGCAGTGATCAGAAGCCAAGTTTAAGAGATCTGATCATACCTAAGAGGGGAGTGAAAAAGAGCAAGAAATAGAGGCTGGATAATAGCTGGTGATGTGAGGAGGCATCGTGGGATGGAGCAGGATCACAGAGTGCAGATTCACCAGAGTCCTTCCCCTTGAGGTCATGGGTGTGACAGAGCGTGTTAAAGAATCATGTAAATGCATCACTCAGAGCCTGCTTCATTTTAAAGGTGTTGATAAATTCTCCCTTTTGTTGTAAAATAGACTCACAACTATACATTGGATATTACTTTTTTATTGTAATTTTATTTGGTCCTACATGGTTTACCCTTAAGTTTACAGACCTATACAGAAAGCATAAAATTTATGTCTTAAAGGCAGAGATGACAAAATACCTTCAAAATACCTGAATAATTTCGTTTTTCATCTAATTCAATTAGTTTAAACAGTAATAAGAAGAATCAGTCATGAATGGGAGTACCAGTCAAAAGTTTACCCGTAGAATTTTCTACATTTTAGAATAAAGAAATCAAAACTGTAAAATAGCATATGTAGAATCATGCACCGACCAAAAACGTATTAAACAAAAAATACTAGTAATGTGTTGGGGGGGCAGCTCTGTGGGTTGGGACTCAGAAGGTTGCCAGTTCAAATCCTGTGGCAGGCAGAGTGATCCCACCACTGGGCCCAAGGCCTAATGGCCCCAGGGACTGGCTGACCCTACTGTCTCCTCTACGCCAGTCTCATGAGGTGGCCTCCTGGGAAGCTTCTCCAGCCGTCCTGAAGGAGGTCCCACATGTATGCTGAGCACCCATTGGCTGCTTTTCCTTCCCTTTCTGGTCAAACTCCTCCAAATCCATTTCTAATGTGTTTAGATCAGGTGACCAGGTCATGTGATGCGATACTATCAGTCTCCTATGCAGGTGGCTTGGTGTGTCTGAACTTTTGACTGATACTGTAAATAAATATACAGCATACTCAGTGGAAGGCTGGAACCCGGTGAGGCCTCCTACCTACGGCAGATAGCGGCTTGGTCTTGCGGGAGCGCACAGTGACGGAGGCTGTTCTGGAAAGATCTGTACCCGTCCTCCACACTCGGACATCAACAAAGCCGTCACTCTCGTCCACATGATAATCCATGTCTCCAAAGTAGAAGACAGGAACTGGATAAAAACAAAGAGATATTATACTTATTTTATAATTACTATATATCCCATCTTATCCTATATACACTACCATTCAAAAGTTTTTACCACAGGTTTCTTCCCATGAAACAGAGCAGTATTTAATGTCACTTGTAGAAAGAATGCTTTGAATTTTCCCTGCTGTTATAACTACCAGAGGTTACTTTGGTGATCAAAGGTGTGATATTTTCTTGCTAGTAAAGGTATTCAAATAGTGAACATACTATAAATTTATATATTAGCAAAGAATACTATATATATTTTTATTAAATGTTAAGGGAGCAACATGCAAATGTAGAAAATCTCAGTTTGTTGAAAAAACATTTGACTGATAGTATACTTTGAAGGGGAACACGGAAACTTGATTCACAATTATTTTCTTTATATAACACTAAAGTTGTGATAATTACACTTGGGACTAAAATGACAATTAAGTGCCTTTGTCTCGGCCAATACGATTTGTGTTGTAATTATGTATTTTTTGGGCTTATGAACAGGTTTTCCACCCTATATACAGCTATTTTGTGCCTTTTAAAGTCATTTTTGAAAATATGCCAAATTGTTCTTTAATCTTCTTCCCAGAATGCATCTGTCTGATTTCTCATGGGCACTGGGAAAAAAGGAGATTGATCTGCCATTCTTGGCATTGATCATTGTTAATACTCGTGTGTGTTTCAATACAATACCCGTGAAAATTGTATTTGAATGTGGCAAAAACTGCAGCGCAGGACCAGAGTAAGCAGAAGCGGCCATGTCTTTTTGAGGACTGCTACCCACAATCCTCCAGAGGTCTTGGTTAATAAACCCAGCTGTCCCTGATTGGACTAATCACCTCCTTAAGGATGTACAGGGGTCAGCTGGATAGATCTGTCAGAGATTACTATGCATCCAGAGAGTTTGGGTTTTAGGACACCAATTTTCTTCTGCAGTTTCTCTGTGTTTTGTATGCGGCTTTTGTTTTTCCTGCTTTTGTTTTGCTTTCCATAAAGACCTTTTCTTCCATTTTGTTTTGGAATTTTTCCTTAATGAAGTACTGTGCTTAACTCCTGCTGCCTGGCTATCAATTAATGCTGCTCTCCACATACTACCACGACAAGCAACTATGTTTCCTTATCGCTGACTATTTGCACTGTGATTTCATTCGTAGAACAACATTTGAAGTATTATTAAGCTGTGACCCTCAAAATTTTTTTCTATCCATTTTTGCACGCAGTTAATAGCCCACAGAGGCAATAAAAAGGTTTACAGTGTTCTCAGTTCATGTCTTCTCAAAATGGATTCGTGTTTCTCATCTAAGATGCTGCGGGGATCAAGCCACAGCTCAGATAAATAATTATGGGAGGTGATGTCTCAAATGTACAAGCGAAAATGAGATTCAGTAGCACATACATTTCCCAGCATGCTCTGACTGATCCTCGTTTATTATAAAAAAAAGATTTTCTTAAAGATGAAAACTGCCTCAGATCTACAGCTCTAAGAAAATAGCGTAGGAAATTAACCTTGAAATAGAGTCATTACGCCTTGATTACACTTTTATTACTTTTTTCTTTTATCTGTGCTTAACTGTGTGAGATACGACTCTGCTCCTCCTAAAGTCTTTCCTATTTGACCAATCAAATTACCCAGGCCCTGGAAATGAACCAGTCAGTGCCCTAGGTGTAAGACCGCAGCCAATTAGTACCCCAGGGCCTGGAGTGCAGCTTCTGTGCCACCGGGGTAATCTGACTCAGTACCCGCACAGCAGCAGATGAGAGTTCCAGGCCGTCGCGCTCACTTAGTCATGTGACAATCACTGTAATAAGATAAGGTCCAATTGTATAACCAACTGCAGGCTTCAAAAGACGACTGGCTGAAAGGGGATCTGCTGGCTCCTGAGAAGCCCCAGACCACAGCAGGCTGCTGGGGAGGACCAGGGCCCATTTGGAAGAAGAAGCACTCCAGGGAGCCTGGATCGGCTCCTGCCAAGCTTCTGCAGTGACGGCATCGTCTGCGTACGCCAACTACAGCGGAAAAGCAGGTAGGCTCACTTGACAGCGTTAACCACAAAAGCCAACGGGCACATTGCCCGACAGCACAAAGCCCGTCTACGTCTGCTAACAGGATGTTGGCCCCTTCTAAAGGTCCCAGAGGATCGTTCTCTCACTTTGCCCTGATTCCAAGCAGCAAGCCTCACCTTCCCCCCTCCACCCCCTTCTGAAAGCGGTTTGAGAGAATTTCATGGTACGTGTCACATGACCACACACAAATGGGGGCAATTCTGTGGCCAGTTTGACCTGGATCACATTGTGATGCCACATGCTAGTGGCGACACTCATTACTGGGGAAACCATGGTAACTGTTTACATTCCGTTATTCTGTTACACAACATGAGTTACCAGTGTCTGTCTGTTGTTAAGAACTTATGGCGTAATGAACCAATCACCCCTCTGCAGTCTGGAACAGTGGGACTCATTAGTGCCCATGTGGCAGACAGAATGGGTCCTTTCTCTGTGCTTTTTGCCTTGCTATTGTAAATATACAGCCGTAAAAATATGGAAATGATATGCTTTATTATTTGGTCAATCAAAAACAAACAGATGGCAATTTTCCTGTTCTGTGAGAATTTGGAGGTCTCCAGACATGTGAGTGTGTCTCTCCCGTGAACCCATCCCACAGGGAATGGGGGTATCTTCCTCAGCCTATGCCCCCACAAGGGAGTATATCCATTTTTCCCCCACCCACTGCAGCTGTCAGTGATGAGGCACAACCATCATACTTACAGGGAAACCATAATCGCTTTCTGTTCCGGTAAAAAAATCCACAGCATCCCTATGACATCCCCTCTAAATAAATGCAGTGTCACTTACCTCCCCGCAACCCCCCCTCAGCCACCCACCACAGGCACTGCAGAATATCTCGTCATAAATGTGTACAGAGTGTGCTAGCACCCAAGAATCTGTGCCTGAATGCACCTGGAGCACACAGCACCACATGGAGATAGGGTTACGTCCCAGAGACGATTGATCAGGTTACAGCGCCTCCGCAGCTCAGGCTGTCAGCAGCTCTTTCTCAATGCAGCCCCAGGCCGATGTTAAATTTCTGAATTTAGCATACGATGGTGGGGGGCTCGTCATATGACAAGAAATTCTGTCTTTTTTTAACAAAAGGTGATTGTTTTCCGCCTTCACTTTTGTCTGGGGGACTGTCACTGTCTCACAATGGGCGCTGGAGGCTGTTCAGCTTCCTGCTTTGGAAAGTGAGCCTTCGAATTCAGGACAACTGATCAACTAAGATGGTCGGATAATCCTTTCGCATTTGTACCCTTTGAAGGGATACTTAAATTTCACCCTTTGCCGCTTCCAGAATACAAGCAGACATTCCGACAGTGTGCACTCTATGCATAGCGACGGTCACCATTATGTCACACCTGTGGTCGGGGCACCAAAAAAACTATAATGGTCTGAAGATGAGGGGATGGGATGGTAGAGGAGTGATGTGTGCCGCTGATGCGAGATCCCAAGGGTCTGAAAGATATTGTCTGAGTGGCTCTTGGCGGTGAGGCCCATCTGAACACTTTAAGGCTTGAACGAAACTTCACTTTTCCTTTTAAGAGACTCTTTAACACATAAAACCTGATGTTACTTAGAGTAGGTGGAACTTTTAATAGCTGGAAATCTATTACTGGTGGATTAGACACCCACTTATGTCTGTAAGACCTCAGCCTCTCGACCCTGAACCATCCACTTGCAGAAGAATCTTCTCAATAGTTATGGCATCCGAGTGTGCAGGCGAAACATCTTACAAACGTGGAAAACGTACAAAACATACAAAAATGGGAATTCCTGTAACCTGGGAGCATTGGTGTGACGTCTCTGTGACTTTAAATATGTCCCCAAATACTGCTGACCCGGCTCAGGAATGTGGATGTACTTTTAATATATTAGGATGGGGGCAAAGAGTCACAAAGGCTTTCATTTAAAACTTAGGAGAATCAAGCAAGCAAACAGCGAATGGGGAAAAAATACACAGCCTACCAGTTGCCTGAGCTACCCCCCTGTTGGGAGGCAAGAATGGTGCCCCCCCAGTGTCCTATTGTGGTGGCACTGATCTCATGACCTTAGGTTCGACCCCTCCCAGGATGCACTCAGTTCTAATTTGAATAGAATCAACTTTGCTTGCTGCCTGTTAAAAAAAGCCCTGTTACCATGATGTTTGCAGTATCCTGAAGTGCTGAGAGGGACGTGCGCAGAGTGTAAAAGGCTCCTAGCGAAGTTTTTTAATTAGAGTCATGAAAAATGTATGACTTTGTTGGCCACAAATTTAAAGTCAGTTGTAACTGTTGTGTGTTCCAAACCCATAAGAACCATGAAAATAGAGTGTTAAGGATACCTTTTTTACTCCATGGCTAAATCCTTCTCAGTTGAGTTTAAACCCTTATTATGCTATTTGGGATGAATCTGTGACATGTGGAACAGGATTAGGAGGAAGAGCTCCTTGAAGCAGCTTCCATGCTTTGTTAGGAAAGTGAAGTGTTTGGCTTCATGGTTTTGACTTCAAGGAGAGCCGCTGTCCAATGGGAGAGCTCCAGAGGTCGAAGGTTAAGACACGAAAACTCGGCTGCATCAGATTGAGAGGAATAATCTGTTTTTTTTTTTTTTTACTTGATTTTCCAGAATTGCATACTGAAGCACATAAGTCCACAAACACCCTACGGAGACATTTGCTCACAGCTTACCAGGGGACAGTGATAACTCGATATGCTGGTGTTTAAAAACCTGTTTAAAATGTATGCTCATGTGAGCCAGCAGTAAAAAGCAGGAGATCATACAGAACGGTAAGAAGACGACGATGGACAGAGGCATCAAAGCGCCAACACAGACAGGCGGTAAGAACTGCTGGAGAAAAGAACTGCTCATCATTTGCTTTAAAAAGTCAACATAACAAGAAAGAATTCATCACCTAAAGGAAATAACTACAGGCATGAGGAGTTGGCTGCTTTGATCACTGTGTACTTGGTCGACTTCCTGCACATTTCAATCAACGACATTGAGTTTCACCGGCAAACTAAAACATCTAGTATCCTGCAATACTGTGATTCAGTTCTCATTTTAAATACAAATGCAGACCACTGTGAGGGGGTAGAACTGGCAGATGTGCATTTTTTCCCCACTGAGAATTTATTTAAAAGAAAGTGACATGAGAAGAAAGTCATTTTCACTTAGCAAAGCAAAGCGTCTAATCAGTGCCAAACTCTCATTCCCTTTAAATTCTGCTGTACACGGAACAGAATTTATACAAGAAAACTTAACTTCCTTGAAAAAAACAAAGATAGAGGATAAATTATTCAAAATAGGTTTCTTCACACCAAAAAAGTACCACTCAAAAGAGATGTCAGGGGAGTAGGGGATGCCCTGGATGAGATGCCAGTCTAACACAGGGCATGAGGCAGCAGACACCCTGGATGGGATGCCAGTCTATCACAGGGCATGAGGCAGGGGATGCCCTGGATGAGATGCCAGTCTATCACAGGGCACGAGGCAGGGAATTCCCTGGATGAGATGCCAATCTAACACAGGGCACGAGACAGGGGACACCCTGGATGAGATGCCAGTCTATCACAGGGCATGAGGCAGCAGACGCCCTCGATGGGATGCCAGTCTGTCACAGGGCATGAGGCAGTAGATGCCCTCAGTAGGATGTCAGTCTATCACAGGGCACGAGGCAGCAGATGCCCTGGATGGGATGCCAGTCTATCACAGGGCACGAGGCAGCAGATGCCCTGGATGGGATGCCAGTCTATCACAGGGCATGAGGCAGCAGATGCCCTGGATGGGATGCCAGTCTATCACAGGGCACAAGGCAGGGGACACCCTGGATGGGATGCCAGTCTATCACAGGGCACGAGGCAGCAGACACCCTGGATGGGATGCCAGTCTATCACAGGGCACGAGGCAGCAGACGCCCTGGATGGGATGCCAGTCTATCACAGGGCACGAGGCAGCAGACGCCCTGGATGGGATGCCAGTCTATCACAGGGCACGAGGCAGCAGATGCCCTGGATGGGATGCCAGTCTATCATAGGTCTATAGACAGGACTTTAACTAGAGCAGCCAGAGAAAAGCCACACAACCACAGGGAGCTGGAAGAAGAGTCTGAGCCCCAAAACCATGACACGTGAGACTGCAGCCCTACCCATAGAGCCACGCCCACCCCCATCATAAAACAAAAGAGTCCCCTAATGTGGGTGCACTGTGTTAGCAGTCAAATAGTAGAAGCATTGGATCCTTGCAGATTTATGGACTATAGACTGGAGCAATGTGCTCACAGCACTTACCGTCATCCAGGTCAGACAGGATGGTGACCTTTGCTGTGGGGAAGTGACGCAGACGGCCGCCCAAGGGGACACTGAGCGTGACGTTAAAGCTCTCCTCCTCCTCATAGAGCGAGTCATCGATGATGACCACCCGGCAGGGCTTTTCTGCCTCACCCCCGTTGAAACGCAGTGCGCTCCCGGGGCCCTCTGGTCGGGAGATGTAGTCCGAGTAGGACAGCACTGAGGTGGGGGCAGTGCCCGTGGCAGTGACTGCGGACAACCAGGCAGAAAACATCAACAGGGAGAAACTCAAGACACTCAAGGGAAATTAGCGAATCATGGACTCTGGACTGCTTCTTTGGCAAAGAAACGGGATTCAAACCCCCAGCTTTGGAGGCAGCAGACAAACCATTGAGTCGGGATCCTACACATTAACCGTAGACATGAGCAGCCCATCGAGATGAAAGGAATGATGCTTGCAAATCAAAGCAGACGGGATTATGGAGTACTGCCAGGTCAGCTGGGTTCACTCTCTTCCCACTGGGTGGAAGCAGGTGGCAGTCCCACAAAGCACAGGTCCCAGGCTATATGGGCAGGACTCAAGCTGGGAGCCTGTCAGTTTCCAGGGAGTCCCAGTCCTACCTTGCTGGGTGTAGCAGAAGACCATGAGCTCCTGGCTGACGTCCCCGCTCCTGTGAACGGGGATCAGGAGCTCGCCGATGTCCTCCTCCACACTGTATGCGGACGAGGGGATGAAGACTGTTGACTCTACAAACGGGGAAGATGACAGAAGGGCAGTAGGCATCATGAAGGATGGAGATGTGCATGTTCTTGTGAAGCGAATGCAGGCTATTGAAACAGCATGAAGGACTGATGTATCTGTAGACAAGATACTGGCCCTCTTTAAGAATATCAGGCTTTATTATCTCTCACCTGCCAATGTACCTTCAATAAATGTAGTTGCTGAGCAAATATACTTATTTGAAAAGAATTTATGGATGCTTTACAGTTTTTATATAACTTAAAGTTGCAAAATAAGTTTGTAGGAGCTTAAGGCAAATTTAAATTGGAAATCGCAGTGGGACTAATGAAAAATAAAGTTTGTCCTCTCACTCCTTAGTCCTCACACACTTATGATTCATCTCTAATCCAACTCCCAGTCTTTGCAGCACTTATATAAACACGAGGCCATTATGTGGCGCGAGGTCTGTCACATGCAGCCGACAACAACAGCCACTGCTCTTCTGGGACCTGTTACTTGTGGTGAGGAGCGGAGAGATGCTCTGTAATCTACGAGGATCTGAGACGGCGAGTGGCTTTAGAGAAATTAATTAAACAGGAGAAGTTTTTGTGTGTGTTTGATAATCACCCGGGGGTGCAAAGCTGCTGTGCATTGTTATTTCACACGCACTATATCCCCCCCACAAAAAAATTAAAAACAGTTCGGATCATTTAAGCATTTTTTTCTACATGGGCATAAAGGTAAATTTGTATTTGCAGTCTTAAGAGTTTTAATACCACTAATATGATAATATGAGAGCTCCTCCCTCGATAGGGGCCAAGTCACTGGAGCAGAGCAGCTGTGGTTATGTCTCATGCCCACAGAACCCAGCAACAAACCCCCCAGGACACCATTAAGACCAGCTGCAGCCTGCAGGACTGGAGCAGAAGATCAGGCCCGAAACACTGAGTCGCACTCACTGATCACAGCCTCATTAGCTGAATAAACACTGTCTGCAAAATACTTCTGTTTTCAGCCAACATTAAGGATACATGCTGGTCCACATTTATATAATGCGTACAGTTTGGCATGTTGAGTGCTGGTGTGTGGCTCAGTGGGTGAGGAAGCTATGCCTGTGATCAGAAGGTCACCAGTTCAAACCCTACAGTTGGCACAGTGATCTATCCATTGAGCCCTAGAATGAGGCCCCACAATGGCTGGTGGCCCCTGCTCTCTGAAAAATATATATTGCCAGTCTAACAGAGTCCTTCACAACAGACCTTACGGTCTATACACCCATTTAATTATAAAGTCAAACTAACAGCATCACTGTTTCACCGTGAAATTACTTCTATAAAATGTGACCTTCGACTGTATGAATTTCTGCTAATGATTCAAAATTTAACCATGTTGCACTCCATTTCCATCTGTCCTCGATGGTAAAATAACTGCGGCAGGGTGAATTACCTGCAAAGGTTGAAATGTCTTAGCCTCGCCTGTTTAGCGTGCCCTTAATTAGTGCCTTTGTTATAGAGAGGGCACATTGGCACACTTTGGCGCAGATTGGCGCACTTTGGCGCCGTTTGAGCGTGTGCTTGATGCTGGGGTGACTGTCCCACTGGCTGCTTGTCTGATGGGCTGTTTCTGTTTGGCGTCTGGGATGCAGCATCGTGAGCAGGGGGGGAGTCTGTAAAATTGCTGTCTGTCCCTGGCTGCTCCTGGATAGGTGGTCACACACTCCACCTAGTTACGGCTGCTGGGGGTTTCCCTTCCTGCCGTTCATTTGATCTGAGTTGCTGCTTGAGTGTTTTTTTCTTTGCTGTCGTGTGAATAACGTTTATGTTTTAATTGTAGGGATTTGGAACTAGAAATGGAGTTGGAATTTAAATCTCCCTGGAATTTGAATTCAATTCCAATTCTGTTCCCATTAGTTTGTTTTCCAATCCGCATTTTCTGTTTTGGAAACCCTGCTTTATAGTATCACTCTGTATTAATAAACTATATTTGGTTCACAGAAACACGACTCTGCCTTTCTTGGTGGATGAACCTGTGTGACCTATTGGGTTATGTTAATGGTGGGTATTTCCCCAGGTGGGAGTTCCCAGGGTGGCGTAGTCAAACTGGTTGTACCTGCACACTCTTGTGTGCCCCCCCGCCACAGCAGATTCATTTCTTTCTTTCTGTGCTATCTGCAAGGACTCTGTGAATTATTTAAAAAGTTATTGTAAACTTATTGCTAAAAATGCTAAGTGACAGAATTCACCTCAGCGGAACCCCAAGATATCTGTGTGACTTTGATTTCAAGCGATGATCAAGAGCAGATTTGCCACTGCAGTGCTGCATGGGTATCCCAGCAGTCTGGTTTCGTGACAAAGCAAATGAGGAATGAGCGCCTCTGGGAATTTACTGGGGCTGAGCGGGATAAAAAGGATGTGAGCAGCCAACTAACCATCGGCTGGGTCCAGGATTTCCACAATGGCCACCTGTGGGAATTCCAGAGCCCCCATGACGGGCTCAGAGAGAACAATCTGGAAGGTCTCCGACTGCTCGAACACACTGTCGGACAGGATGCGGACCCTCCAGGAGGCTGTGGTCTGGCCTGGGTTGAACTGGACCTGTTTCTGTGACTTCCCTCTGAAGTCTTCGTCTTTCTTGGCTGTGCCATCTCTGGTGCCGATGCCTTTTGGTACAGACAGGAAGAGTTACTGTAAAAAGCACAGACATCATCCCTCCACAAGCCCAAAACAGACTGAAACATGTTTTCATCGACGCAGTAGTCAGACAGCGAGTATTTCGATCGCGCTTTTATAAGCCCGTCACGTGTGAGCAAGTCTCCCGCCCGTGGATGTCAGTCACAAGGCCCGCTAATTGGGTGCCAGTCATGGCGGCACTGTGCCCTTGATGACGTTCCCGAGAGGGCGTCGTGCCCGGCTTGCCGCTCACGGCCGGTGTGTTTGATCGCGGTCGCTGGCTGGGACTCTTCTGTCAGAGAGGCATCAGCAGCTGCCATTTGGTGCATGGATGCCACTCGCCCCGTTTGATAACAGCTCGAAGCTCAGCGGGAAGCCCTCAATTAATAAAACATACCCACATGATCGCCCCCCCTCCCCCAGGGGTTATCATCGAGGTCACCCGACGGAAGACAGAGCTCTTCTCGTGTCTCACACGCCGGTTGAATTTTTTTTGTCTGTCGGCGCGACAAGAATTTCAAGGTTCGGCTCAGCGCCCAAGACAGACGAGCGCAAAGACCGGCTTCTCGAAGATAACTAACATTTCCGCGGTGCCAAGCTCGTCCTCAGAGCCGCGAGCTTGAGCTGAGAAACCCACAAACACGGTTGCCTCAGCGATACAAAAACCGCAACAATCTTCAAACGGACAGCCTTTGGTGAAAAGATGGCCAATCGTTTTCAAACTTTCTTCGGCAGTGATCCCGCACCCCAATCACCAATCGGATTTCTGCGGCCCAGCGAGAGGGAACCAAGAAACCCTGGGGCTTGGCGTTCTCCAACAAACTGGCTTCAGAAGTTTTTCAGAGTGGGGGTCAAACAGGGAGGGGGATGTTAAAGCTGCTCCATGATTTGCAGCTTCATCTCATATTATTGCTCCATCTTGCTACTGAGGGGAGATGAAGTTGTGTAAAATAGGAGGAGGGCCGGAGTTGGGGGGGGAGGGGGGTTCCTCCTCTTCTGCAGGATCAATTTTCCATCTTAGCTATGGTATAAATCTGGAGGAGCATTTTTATATTGCTGAATTAATCTTCCTGCTAGTACTCACTTTCATATTTCTCAACCAATAAACTAAAGGTCAGGGACCCGACAGAAAACAGTAAAGTTCTCAAAAGACCTTTAAAATTTTAGATGCGTCGCCGTAACTGCTGAGATTCACAGAAATAAAACGCAGGATTTTCGCGGCATGCCCGTATCAAACTCAGAAGTGCGACTATCAGGCAGAGGACTGGCCAAAACGCCTGCAGGAAAGACGGATTGCCCCCAAAAGACAAGGGACTTCATACATTTTAATTCCTGCAGACTTGCACTTCTAAGCATCCCCTACAAAGGTGGCACACAGGTTCAGTCTAGAACTACGAATGGCAAAGTACAAAATGTACAGCAGCAAGGCTGAGTCTCATCATGGATTCCGTGACAGAAGACACTGCCTAGTGATCGATACTTAACTCTTTCAACAAGGGAGGTGATGGAACATCTCATTAAATTCAGTTCTGTTCATTTTGTTGCTGTGACTCATCACATTGTTGCTGTGACTCGTCACGACTCCTTTGACTCCCACTACTTCCTGGGGTATTTCTCTTTCCTGTTCCACATTGTTCAATTTTGTTTACAACTCAAAATGTATTACTGTACTGTGCTGAACGGTTATATCAATTTGCTGTGCTATTCTGGTTAAGCGCAGTCGCCTGACCCTGTTTGGAGGAAAGTACACTATATAAAAATGGATTTAAAGTGAATTGACAAATGCTGAAGAGTACTGGCATCTCTTATGGTGCTGACCTTCTGCCGAGGAGCCCATACTCCGTTCATTGTGGGACCATGAAACTGTCTGACTGTGAAGATGACCCCCGGGAACTGGGAATGACAGTGACACAGACCGAGGACCCATTGTGTGTTCCAGTCTGATGCCAAGTGAGCTAAACAGCCATAAGCCTTCTCCAGAAGACTCTCTAATTTATCTTCAACCCCGGAGGCCCTGGGCCAAAAGGTCATTCTTTGTCCGCAGGACATAAATAAAATGGCTCACGAGCCAATTCCCAGTAGCAAGTCAGGGTGACATGATGATGCATTGTGTTTTAATAATGAACGCAGCACATGCTATGAAACATTGAAATCGTTTTTTTACCACTCTGTTGGAAGTTGTGTTCAATTTAAATTAAAATGCAAAGTAAACCATAGGTGGGAATGTGTGAAGTATGAAAGAATCCAGAGAAAGACTCCTATACTGTAGATACGAACCCTCTGCCTGCAGATGCTACAGATGATTCTCTTACATTTTATATATATAATAAATCTTGACTTGGGTACACCGTGCAACTTTGTCTTGGCAACTAGCCTCACTTGACTTTGTGATAGCTATCTTTGTGACTGTGGAATGTCATGTTTCTTGCACTAACTTTTTAACTTTTAATTTTGCATTTTTAATAACCGGTCCAAAACGTAATGCTCCCAGTGTGCACAGTAGTATCTTTGTACATACAGGGGCATAATTTAGATGGTTTGTTTAATATTATTTTAAAAGGTGCAAATAGGAAATGACAAGGGCAAATGGAGATGGAAAGTCTACAGTACAGTATGATCTGTTTAGAAATTGGTAATAAAGACATTATGTTATCATTCAGGCTAGCAGACTGTTATGGGTTGAGGTTGGGGGGCCCAAGTATTATTCATAAATTTTCACATTCACAGGGATCCTCTGTCGTAACCCTCGCAAAGGTAAGGAATGACTGTATAACACTGTAATGAAGAATAGCTTGCTGAAGAGTTTTAGATTTATTTTGCATGGCTGCCACATGGCTGATTAACTCTGGATGCTGGACTGGGAGAAGTCATGGAGGTATAGTACTTACTCACAAAAGACGTCTCCCCGAGGAAGCCCCTGCGCTTCAGCTCCACCTCCAGGAACTTGGCCTCCTCGTCCACCACATAGTACTCCTTCTCCAGGGAGATCCAGCACCAGTTCAGGCTAAAAAGGTGCCCCTTCAGCTCATTTCCCCCTGCGCAGAATGTGAGGCATGATGAGTCCATTATGAGTCTTTCAGTACATCTCCCCCCATACTTGCATCAGTATTATTTGTACTGTGTAAAATGAATAGCATGGAAAAGTTACTAGAAACTTCTTTTCAAGGGCACCAGTGCTTACATCAATATAATGAAGAGGTTTCAGCCCCAACATCTTGGTTGCTCACTGGCAAACCTCGTCTATCCAGAACCTCCTTCCAGATGCTGACAGGGCTGATTTCGAGAGCAACCACTACCGCTGCAGAAAGTCCAAGTTGCCAGGTCTAACTGTCCATCCTGCTGAATGCGACAGCGTGATTTCCTATGGTCTTTGCAAACACCCATTAAGTTCCTAGACAGTACAGGGTTTGCTGCCTTTTCAAAACACACAAACACACAACCACCAACCTAGCATACCCTGACCCACCCTCCAAGAAATACTCACAAATGCATGTCCTGCAAAGGTCTGCAATGTCCCTTGAACCTTCATAAACTAGTTACCAGGGAAAAGCTTTGCCTTTCTCCTCAGCAGCTACGGGAACTTCATATGCAGGTGCACATGACGACACTCCAAGTCCAAGGGAAATTTGACCCGCATGCATGAGACAGATAAATAGTGTTTCTAAAAGCAGCACCTTTGTCAGTTTCGGGCGGCATAGCAGGTAATACAGACAGCCCCAAGGTTCATGCCCCAGCAGGGGGTGCCACTCTAGGTACAAGTCCTGCTGCTTCTCCAGCAGTGAAGGAAGCCATTTCAGGGAATTAGCTTAGCAACGGGCAACAGGTGAGCAAAAAGAAAAAGGCAAACAACTCTTAATCCAACAGGTTTGCTGTTCTGGGACCACTTCATAACCCCCCCCCCCCCCCCAATTTCCTAGCCAATATCATGGTCACAAAGTCTTTCAAAATCCCACCAATCGGGATGCTCTTTAGAATAGAGAAGCCCGTCACATTCACCAGATGTGGTGGGTTTGTGTTGAGGGCAAACTGATGAATTTGGGGTGAGCAGCCGCTCTGCACCAGTTCCCACCCAAACTGACATCAGCTGATTTATCTCCATGTAAAAAATATGCAAGTATGATGAAAGACATGTTAAAAACCACAAAAACAATCTGTTACAGAAGTATCCACCCAGAAAACATGTGACGTTTTTGTTCATTATTCTGACACAATATTCTCCACATACTTCCTTTGAAATCAGTATGTATGCCAGTGCCTGTTGGGCATTTAGTGTTACATATTCACCAAATCTGCTATTTCCATCCATCCATAACCATTTATCCAGGATAAGCCCGGATCCTACCTCAGGAAGCACAGGGCTCAAGGGAGGGGACACGGCCTTAACCAGCAGTGCCCGTCTTACCTCCTGTTCCTAATCCTTTTGCTAATCACTCCCAGCTGTCTTTTGTTGCCTCTCCGTCAGTCAGGTATTTAAGTGCTTCCCAGTCCTGTGTTCCCAAGTCCAGGCGTTCACATCAAACCCTCGTGTTGCCTGTGCCTTCCCATACTCCCGTCCTCCTGTAGTGATCCCCTCTGATCCTGTTTGTTTCTAGTTTTTGTTCTTCAGTTTAATAAACCCCCTTTTATTTCACCACCATGCCTGCTCCTGAATCCCTCGTCCCTCGTTTTGTGACACCCTGGATGGGACGCCAGTCCATTGAAGGGCACATGCACAATCATATACTCACTCGAGCACAAAGGGACACAGGATTTTCATAGAATGCATGTTTCTTAAGGGTAATATCCTGAGTAAACCCTCACAGAAGAGGGAAATCCCACAAACTCCATACATACATCATTCAATCATATATAAAAGGATCTTTGGATAAGTTCTGCTTTTACCTCCAAAGCAAATCTGGAGCCCGTCTGTGATTTCCCATTTAATTAAAGTGTCAAAGCTAAGCACGCTGTGTATGCGAGCTCGAGGGACCAAAGCAGTACACCAGCTACTCCCACTTGTCAGCTATTAGTGCCCTGTGAGCACCACCCTCCTATTTCACATAAACCATATTTCAGTTAAAAAGCTGACTGGTGAGCAGAAAGACAGAAATGTATACAGGGTTTCCTTCCTGCATGTAACCTAACGTCTGCAGCCATAAACTTAGAATCGTAACACTGATCATAGCATGTAAAACACTTTGGGTAGAAGGCCATTGATTACAACAGCACTCAGCCTCTCTTTAATCAAAGAACACAAATGGAACATTCCAAGACCATGTATAGTCAAAATCCACCACCACCTACTCTATAAATTTTACTGTACACATTACAATGTAGGGCACACGGGATTATTAATGAGTTAAAACACAATGTCAAGTCGAGTAAGCCCAACTAGATTTTGACCTCTAGCATTTTCAACTTGAAAGAACACATAAATTTACCCGAGAAATCAACTGGGGTGCAGGTCGCGTCACCTGAAGCCTTGCGTTAAAGCAAAGCACACAGCTCTACAATGAAACTGAAAAATATATGAGCAGGATTGTATTCATTTCTAAAAATATTTCTGCAAAGTATTGTAGTGAATACACATTCATAGACCACTCAAAACCACAATGGAAGACAAATTACCAAAAAAAAGTCATGCTTTTCACTGCAGAAATGAGGTTTAAGTATTGAACTTGAAATTAAGGGACCAAATTCAAGCATTGGCAATAAGATTATCCGGCTACAGTCCTCTAAATGAATCGATGCCTTATTTGACATTTGCACAACTATGAGCACAGGCACAGTAGAGTGTTTCTTTTTGCAAATGCCATCATACTCTCCTTAGAGAGCAACACATACAGGTGAGGCTGAAGCTCGGGGACTGAGCACATTAATCTGGTGCAGGGACATCAGAAGCATTTTGAATGTGGGAGGGACACACTGGCATAAAACTAATATTTTATGTTAAATGTGTTGGGGTCCAAACAAATAATTATGAAATGTGAGGGGGACACGTCCCCCTTAGATTTAACGATGGTGACGCCCATGATCTGGTGCCCCTGGAGCATTTTTGGGGGTTAAGGGCCTCACTCAAGGGCTCAATAAGCCTGTGACTATTCTGCTGAAGACAGGATTTGAACCAGCAACCTTCCATTAACAGGCGCAGCATTTTAACCCACCGAGGCACATGCTGTAAAGTCATCTAAACAAGCCTTTTATATATAGCCAGAATCATTGAATGGCCCTGATAGAAAACAGGGACAAGATACTGTACAGTGAGCCCTTCCACTGCTGCGACTCATGGGAAGTCAGGGTGAGGAAGCCATCATTTGATGTAGATTGACACTGTATCAGTGTGCAAATTGACACTGTATCAGTGTGCAGCCAAGCTACATGCACCCAAAGATGCCAGGTCAGGTATAATCCGGCTTTATACGCTTTCTGAGTCTACGCCAGCAGGTTAACGACCGATTGGGCAGGCTCTGCAGTTATGCACATCACAACTCTTTACGCATAGGCAATGCATTCGAAAGCCTTCCAAGCCTCCAAATCTATGGATAAAAATGAGAGATTTCTGCAGCCTCAGTGGCTGTTTTACCAGAGCAATTCAGGCTGCTGCTGATGGGTCCTTTGGGGACTTCAGCCGGCAAACTGCAGGCTATAATTCTGTGTCCTTAAGGTATTACACCACAGTTAAATTTTCACTTTTTAAATAGCTGGATATTTTATCAGAGCAAGAACCATGCATTACTTTCCCTGGAAGACCAATCAAGCTACTGCCCCATCAGATGAGACCAGTCAGGCCAATTAGGATATTCACCTTGCATCGGTGCAGCTTGCAGAAATTTCATTTCTCCGTTATATTTTAATAACTTCCTCCCATCTTCATCACGCTACAATATCCAGTGAGCTTATTTTACCCAGACTTTCCTATAATTTGATTAGAGATAACTGCTAGCATGTCCCTGAATGGTTTTTCCCCTTGAAACGGCTACATTTTTGATTAATGTACGCTGTCCTGGAGGAAACCTCATCAATTTCTTCTGCCACCATGCTGCCACCTGTGGCCACAGAACAATATGCAGACAAATCTGATTTAGCACCCCCCATTGAATCCAGCCCCCAGCTCCGACTCCACCGCTGCCTGACAAAAAAAAAAAAAGACAGAAATGGCGTTTATCCGATGTCATTAAGAGTCAAACATTTATAACGGCATGAAAGGACCCAGAACGCAAATCAGACTACATCTGCCAAGCAGACCTTCAAATACGCTTCTCAAGATGTCACGGCTCGGAGGTTAACGTTGCTTTTTCATTATTTTACTTTTAGCCTTTTGTAAAGCATTTGTTGCTAAGTGAAGAGGGTCTCGCTAACGGTATTCTGTCCACAGCGCTGCCTGTGGCTACTTTATATTCAGACGTGCGAAGGCCGCGCTAATGAGAAGCTCTCTGAAACAGGCGCGCTAACGCTTGGCTCGCGTACCGCCAGCCGCCCTTATTAGGCTGCCCACCAGGCCCGGCCGGCCCGCTTAAACCACACCCGCACTCCATCAGCCTGTAGCCTGGGGTCTCGGGTTCTGGCTGAGGGAAAATGTCAGGGGGGGGGGCAGGCAGGATGAGAAACAGCACTCCAGCATCATTGTCAGAGCTGGAATCGGCTGCGGAGAGGGGGAGGGGTGACTTTGTGCCTTTGTGTCCAGTGGGTGGGTTGTGTGCACCTGGGTGGGTTAAGCTGCACAGAGCCACCAACCAAGAACTGAAGGCCTGTCTGAATAGCAGAACTAAAAGTAGAAGCTGCTCCAACTCAGGATGTATGGCAGACTCAGAGATACACAAGTCTGGAGGTTCTTACACAGGGATCTGTTACACGGAGCTGTCTGTCCTCTGCGGAGGACATGCAGGTTCTTTGAGCTGCGCAGCCGACCCCTCCTTCACTGTGAAATGTCTGCCGCCCCCGGGCATTTCAAAACGGCTTGGAAACGGACGCCGCGGGAAAATATTCTCACTAGAAAGTCATTTCCATGCTTCTCTTATTTAGCTGTTATTTTCTCTATCGGCGACCAGCAATGGTCTGAGACTGAAATATCCTTTTTCTAAAAAGCTGCTGGACAGTGTTTTTCAACATTGCAGGGCTGTTGTCACCAGTTTGAAGGCTCAGTTTGCCTCCATGTGGCAATATACGTTTTAAGAAGCAGTACTTTAATTATTATATGTATATATATGTGTCCAATATATGTTACACTTGTACCTGGACATTAACTGGAAGCTCAGCCTGAACTTATATCAGCCCAACTCCTGAACAGCTCTAAGTTTGTAATGTGCTATTTGCACAACCAGAATCCTTCATTCAGACAAGTTGGCCCCTTCAAACCACAGGTGACAACTATTACCATCAACAGCACCAGCTAAAATGAAGGAATACATTAACAGAAGAAACTCATAAACTGAATTATGTAACCAATTGTACCTATACGTGAAAAATGCTTCTTTTTAAAACCCAGATCTCTCCTTTTCACGTATTTATGAATTATTCTTTACGGTTATTACAGAAAGTCAAGTAGAAATGCAGATGTTTCATTCATGACAATAAAGGCAGTCCACACATCCGGCTTCTGTCGACTATCGTGACCATGCAAGTAAAGCTGGTGTAGAAAGGTCTACAGTTTAATGGAATCTAAAGGTCAAACTGGCGTTTCCACTGCACAGTTTACACTCGCTGTGCCTTGCTCATGGCTGCAGAAAGGGGCCATTCAGACACAGCCATCCAAAGGATTGGAAGTATAATGAATGTGGAGCATAGAGCTGGATGATTACCGAAAATTTTGACGATACCGAACATTTTTACGATATTGATACTGACTTTTTCACCTCAGTATCAATACCAAATCGATACCATAAGCCACAGTTCTTATAAGCATCAAATGATGCCTACATTTAAACAACATTTATTCCCCAAACAATATTTCTTCACAAAAACCTCAGCTGATACAAAATCTCATCGATAGCACATTGACAATAGGTTTATATTTGTGTTTGTTCTCTTCATTGTTTAACGTAGCCTACTGTTCATCACTCAGGAACGGAATATGAATGAACTCGCCAGTAGGTTAAACGTGACCTTAACCAGAAACAAGAAAATATGACATCATTACGTCATGAATTTGACGTGTTGCCCCCTGGGGCACAGGTCATGTAGCCGCGTTTGCATACAGGGGATGCCAAGTTTACCCTTTTTACATTCGATTTAAAACTGACATAGCGCCATCTCTCACTTCTGGCACCCATCAGCTAGCGGTGGATAGCGGGCAAGAGCAGTTTCCATCTTCTATTTGTGCCGCTTCTCTGCACCTGAAATAAGCACGACAGTGTCTCTCCCCAAAGTGTAGATTCCACATGTCCATTATGTGATTTAATTTCTTAAAGAGACTGTGGTTTTTGGTTTGTGCAATAGAGATGTACGGCACATTTACACCAAAGGAGATTGGACAGTCGTCACGCTGTTTTACTGGTGCATCAAAGGAGTTCATGCTAAATGAAGTAAATAAGTATCTCGCAAAAGACAATGCAGGACTGTTTATGGGGTAGCCGAGCCTCGATTCCCATTAAAAAGTGTTTCTCTCACTCTGGCAGATCCTCCCAGTCTAATCCTGCTGTTCCCTCATGCTAATGTTTGCTGTAGGGCAGGACCTCAAAGTGGGTTGTCCACTTCCTTTGTCTTATGCTAGCCGCAAAGCCAGTGTTGGGGAGGGGGGTGTTCATCGGATCCTTCATTGTCAAAGTTTATCACAGATCCATAAGCCCCTCCTTTATTTTCCACATTGTTGCTGGGAGCCCGCAGCCAATCCCAGGAAGCAAAGAGCTCTGGGCTGAGGACACCCTGGACAGGATACCAGTCCATTCGCCAAATGGTTCGCCTGTGGGTGTGAGGCTACAGCGCTACCCGCCGAGCCCCTGTACCGCCGAGAAACACCCTGATTTATTGCAGAAAGATTACAGCTGGGATGGGATCTTTCAAGGTTGTCCAGTCAACCAAAGCAAAAGTGTCTTGCACAGAGCTACCTTTATTATAATAGATAACGTCTTGTAGCCTGAAATTCGGTTTTATTTATGTTGCTTAAACGTTTGATCCACAATGAAACCTCAAGGGTAAGATCCCTTTTGGGTTAATATATTCCATGTTAACAAGCCTGCAAGGCCTTTTCACTCCTTGAGCTGTTTTGCTAGCAAAAGCATCCATTGAAATCCATTGTGTGCTTGGTTATTGTAATAGTCATCATGCACATAGCGGAAATCCATACCCGCTGACGATTAGGCGTTTCGATCCTTCCCATTTACACAATTGGAACTATTGAAGAAAAGCAATTTTCTCAAGGCTACAGCTTTAGTTCCCTTCTGAGATTCACAACGTGAGCCAGCAGTAGAAATCGCCGTGGAATCCGTTGCCGTTATCGCTTCGGTAACTGCACGGCCGCAGCAAGGAGGCAAGGCAAGCGGCAATTAGGCCACGAGTCAACAGCCACGGAGGTAATTTATGCAGTAGCCGTAGATAAAGGTCGCCGGAGATTAAATATTGAAAGTCGTTCATGAGTCAATTATGCATGAGCTTCCTGACGACCAGCTGACCGAGTTCCTGACGACGCCACGGCAATGGGAGACGTCTACGTGAGTGGGTTCAGAAACAACAACCTACACTATAAAAAAGGGAAAGATGGAAATAGGTGGTGGCCAGCAATCCTGAGCCCCTCCTGTCTTCATTAACACTGAAAAGTGAAGGATGAAATGACAGCATCGCAGTGTCCAACCATGCTCACGCAAACACAGCTTCATTTATAAAACTGCACATTTCATTGGATGAGGCACCTTGCTCCAGGATTCAGCAGGGTCTCCCCAGGGGTCTCCCCAGGGGCAGGAAATCCGAGAGGTTCACATCTTCAAGCTCTAAACGTTGCCCTCTGTTGCCCGCTAGACATGCCCTGCATCTAACAGGGTTCACGTCCTCAGCAATATGCCATGTTTTGGTGAATTTCTGATTAAAATCATTGGCAAAAGGGTAATATAGTAATTAAAGACACTGTTTTTTTTATATAACTCCAGAGGGCCTGTTCCTTTGTAACTGAGTAAAAATACTTAACTTAAAGTGTTTCTATAAAAAGCTGTGCCCAGCTGTAAAAGGGTCGGCGGCTAAACACAAAGCCAGTAAGAGTAACCCCAGGCAGGATTTATGCCCCTCTGGCGATACACACCTCAGGACACTGTGGCCCCAGGACGGGCAGAGAGACGCTCACCCAGGGGCTCTGCCAGCAGAACAAACAGTGCCTTCGGGGTCATTCCAGACACATTTGTCACACTCAGAAATGGGTTTTATGCAATCACTGGGCATTTGCTGAAGTATAAAAAAGAAAAAAAAAATCCATTTTAGGATTTGAAGATGGAGCGAGGGGAAGGCCCAGAGGGAGAGGAGGCGGAACTAGCAAAGGCGGGAGCATGGCCTGTCCAGAACCTCCTTAAGGGCCGGGTAAGACCCCGACCCTGTCTTTGTGGAGAGGTAGGGATGATGTTTTAATCTGAATGAGGGGGATGCGGTTTTTCACACAGCACAGTATATCCCTCTCATCACTGGCTGCATTATGGAAAAAGGTTGAGTGAGTATTTACTTCAAAAATTAAGATTTGGTTATAAACACCAAACTCTTCTAAAGATTTCCTATCAGGTCATCTGAGCCTTTCATATTAATAACAGACAGCCATCTGTCCATCTTCCAAACCTCTAATCCTGGACAGGATCACTGTGAACCTGGAGTCAATCATAGGCAATACAGGTGCCAAGACGGTATGCCAGGGGACACACAAGCACACACGAGGAGCAGAGGTTTAAAGCAGTCATTCAGAGACACCTTTTTCTGCACACCAGACTTACTGAGCTGTTCTTTTGCACTTGCGGCCTGCCTGTTAGTTTTAATGAGTCTGCCCATTCTCCTCTGACCTCTCTCGTTAACAAGGCATTCCCAGCCACAGTACTGCCTCATCTGGCTGTTTTTCATCGCGTCAAGCTCTGTAACCTCTGGAGACTGTAGCACAGGAAAAACCCAGCAAGCTGGCTGTTTCTTAGCTGCTGGAACCAATAACCAAACCATGTTGAAAATCAATCACATCAGGTGTCTTAAGCCCTTCTGACTCTTAGCCACATACTGTACCAAGTGAACTTCTTGACTCTGCATGGTGATATTAGATGACTCGCTTATGGAAATGAATGCAGGTGCACATTATTAACTATCCATGCAGTCCATATGATGATATCAGGATCATACAAAACACATACATAGAAATGTAACTATTCTGTGATATTTTGTATTCAGTCCACATTGTTATAAATGAAGCTTCTTTTTTGCATGTATTTCCTAGAAAGGCCAAGTGTTCCAATCAGAAATCTATGAACACTACAGCAGGGGTGGCCAATCTTATCTGCAAAGGGCCGATGTGTGTGTGGGTTTTCGCTGCAGCTCCCTAATTAGGTCACTAATTACAGGACTGATTGGCTGAAGAGTCCTCACTCCTGGGTTTGAACAGCTGACCTAAAGGTTACCCCAGAAACCCGCACACACACCGGCCCTTTGCGGATAAGATTGGCCACCTCTGCACTACAGGGACAAAAGTATTGGGACACCCTAAGTAATTACAGGAGTTGCCCGCATATGCCATAAGCATTGCGCATATAATTGTACAACCGCGGAAAAAATTAAGAGATCACAGCACAATTTTTTGTTTCACTCATTTCTCAATTTAATGGCGTGTGTCTGTGTATAATATATATTTTTCTGCAAACTGCAGCCTGGTTCTACCCTGTTTCTCATTAATGAAGGGCTTCTTCCTTGCTTTATGGGACCTCAGACCTGCTTCTAGGAGCCTGATACAAACTATCTTAGCAGTGAACTTCACACCTGTACTTAATGTTTCCCATTCCTTTTGAAGGTCACTTGATGTCATCCTTCGACTCGTGAGAAACTGTCGGATAAGTTACCGGTCATCTCTGCCATTAGAACGTCGCTTCCGCCTTTTACCTGGCTGGTTTCTGGTCGTTCCCAGTGTCTCCTGCTTCACCTTATTTTTGTCTCAACATGAAAGCATCTTGCTGCTCAGTGTAACCCTCTGCCAGCAGAACTACAATTAAACCATGATTTAAAAATGCAGATTTGTTTAAAAATATAGAGTGGTCTCTTAATTTTTTTCCACGACTGTATAATTAAGCACACAGCCATGGAATCTCCAGCATAGCAGCAGAACGGGGGGGGTCATACAGAAGAGGTCAGTCAGCCTGGCACCATCACTGGTCGCCACTGGACACCCTTCCTATAAGTCGGTTCTCCACATTTCTGTCCTGCTAGAGCTGCCCTGGTCAATGGAAAGTGAAGTGATAGTGACATGGAAACATCTGGGAGCAAGTTCAGCTGCGAGGTGGCAACCCCAGAAGCCTTTTCCTGAAGACTACAGGCTATTATAGCAGCTAAGGGTTAGCAAACTTCATACTAATGTCCTTTGGTTCAGACTGAGATGTGTGGACAGGCTGGTGTCCCAATACTTTTTGTCCATGCAGCGTATCTTATTTAGAGATCTGAACTGAGCCTTTAACAGGAAAACTCTGTTCAGAATTTTCTTTCCCTTAGAAAAAAATACTTCTGAAGGATCCGTGAATGAAGGACTGGGAATCGGCAGCTAAAGACAGTAACTGCGTGATGCCACATGATATTACGAGGTGGGGGATGTAGCGATGTAACAGTGACGGTGGAGGGGGGGGGGGCGGTAACTGTTCTGCCCTATGAATGCACACTGTTTACTCTCTCTAATCAGGCGGATTAATGCTGGACGCTCCAACAGGAGGGCAACAAAAACTTCAGGGCCCCGGGGCGTTCCCAGTGCTGATGATGACCCCACCGCTGCTTCAGGGCAGCCAGAGACAGCTTCCTTTAGCTCGACGGACAGCAGCCCCTACCAGCCTGCCTCAAATTAACATGTAAAGCAAATACCCTCACACGATGCTAATGAGCATAGACCACACTCCATGCACTCGCAGTCTCCATTCAGATGGGAGACAGAAGCCTTTCCCTTTACCGAAGCGTAGCAGGCCAAGAGGAACTCTCATTTCCAACGGACTCAGTGGAGACCGTCCATTTCTGTGCTTTCAATCACTTGTCCTCCGGCATTGTGGCATGAAAAAGACCTTCCACGTGCTCCAACAAGCTGCCCTCAAGAAGAAGAATTCACCCAAGGAGATTTGACAAGTGGATTCTGGGTAGGTTTTCCCCCCCCCCCCCCAATGTTTTGGCTTTCAAGTTTGAGTCAAAGTTCGTCTTTATGACATGGTGGACGGAGGGGGTGTGTCTCTTTTTGTCCTGAGGCCGGGATCGCTACCCGCCGTTATCAGACCAGAATGCAGCTTTCTGCTCTGGGTATGTGACGCTCCAGGGAACCTGAAGTCTTTGGGCAAGCAGATTCAGCCAAGACCAGCCCACACATGCAAAAATCACCGCACTCTGCCAGCTTGAGGAGCCGACGGACCTCAGTCTAACATTGAGCCGTTATAGTAGCTGGGATCTAGAATAAGGATCTGTCCTTATGACCCAAAAATGCTGTAATGGAGCCGACAAAAATTAAAATTGCTTAGGTCTGTCACCCCTGCCTGTTGTTCCCTAAGTAAAAATGCTATTTTTTGCATTACAACATTTCATTTCTTGTATGAGGTTAGCCCCAAAGCCTTCAGATCTGTTCAGTTGCACTGAGTTCTGCCAGAAACCAAAATGGCCATCCTTCTATAATGGAATCTGGCTTACCCCTCATTCCATCTGTTGCCTGCTCCCAAGAGGGATCAGTGCTTTATGGACTTGCCGGCATCGCTGGCTAACCCTGAGGACACAATGCTTTGCAGTTTCCTTTGTTTAGCAACAGAAAAAGGGCTTCTCTGAGATTCCCGTTACCTCTGTCAGTCGCCAGTGCTCCCTGGGTCACTCTCGGCATCTTTTAAGCCGTTAATCTTCAATTCTCCTGACATGTGACCACCTCGATGCACCATCCCTGCCAGAGTGTCTCCTGTGGATTGGTGCAGCACCTTCGCCCAGGGTTGCTGCGAGTTCAGACCCAGGCGGCCGCACCCACCCAGACGAGCACGAGCTCAAAGAAAACAAGCATATCCTCGGCATTTACATCCACAACCCCCGTCCTCCTGATAGCCCCCCTTACCTCACAGCTCTCACAATAAACCTCTCGCTTCAAAGGAAAAAAAAAAAAAAATCATTTAATATAGATTTTGACCTTTTAACAGATTCAGGAGCATTTTTTAAAATATATAATTCATAATTCATGCCAACAAACACCATGTAGTTGTGTAGCTTGATACATTTCTGGCCAGCGAGGAGACTTTCTAACTTGTATTCTGTTGCATATAAAACATATTCTCCCACTGGGTTTGAGTCTACATGCCCAGCATTCATTAAAAAAGCAGGAAAACAGAAAGTTGTTCAGCAGCGTGCGATTTGGCATACGGATTTTTAGCAAGGATCACCCAGGTTTAACTCCTACTCAAACGATGCCAAGTGAACTGCTGCCTTCTGTGATAAATTTTGGAAGATCCTGGAGCTGAAAACAAACTGTTGACCTTTTGAGGTATTATTGAAATTACTGAAGAACCGGGCGGCTCTGCCTGTGATCACCGCCACAGACGGACGACACACTTTGAGAAACACGAGATTACATCTCAGCTCCCAAAGAAGTCCACCGCTTGCTGTCTGCTCATGCGGAAAGAGCACGACAGCACAGCACTTAGCGAGCCATGGACGGTGACCTGCATTTTCACACATTACCCATAATGCACCCACGGGGCAAAGAAAGGTCCTGGCCATTAGTCAGTACGTCAGTGCGTCACACCTCCCTGAAGCGCCACCTACAGGCAACAACAGTCAAAAATGCCTCAAATGTCTGAAAGTGAAAGATAACATTCAGCCCTATTGATGGCAATTCTTAACTGCAAAAAGGTGCATGGTTGCATTCTTTTTGTCCAGAGAAACATTTTTTACATTGGAAATTTTACTTTTTTTTTTATTTTTTTTTTTAGATAATTCAGGTTCCATTATGCTGAAAAGTAAAACTTAGCAAAGATTTGACCAGTGTAATACAAACCAATGACCACTGGTTAGCTAACTTATTAGTAAAAGAGTGACCTATAATTTCAGCTGATATATTAATCTTTATGATGATATTTATGATATCCAGCGATACTGGTCACTGATCTCATCGCTTTATTTAATTTAACTCAAAGCTTAAAAGGCAAGCCAGCATTACCTAACCATCAAGCAGCTATCAATCCTGGTGTCATGCTCATCCGACCCTCCCATGTGCCACGCCCCCTCGCTACCTCGTGTGGAATCCCCGTGCTTACCAGCTGATTCTCGTTGTTGTTTGATTAGGCCAATGTATTTAAGTCTGCATTAGTTATGTTTTTCCCAGTCCAGTCATTGATGTCCGTCTTTTGCTTTGCCTCATGTTCCATGTTGTTTCCTAAATAAATCCCTAGTCTACCTGATTCCTCAGCTCTGGCTGCTGCTTCCCCGCTCCGTGCCCGAGCATGCAGGACACCTGGTAATTTATTTTCCACACTAAGGGGATACATCATATTTAGAAATATGTATCCATCGGCGTTAATAAATTTTGGTTTGTTTAAAAATATGCATTTGATGGTGTAAGAAGGTTTCGGACGCTGCACATTGCAGCTGAGATGACCTGGACCTTGAGACTGATCAGCAATGGAAAGTGGGGGGGGGGGAGTGCAGGAATGACACGCCCCCCCGGGGAGTTAGGGTGAGACACAATGCTGCCGTGTCCTTCATCCAGTGAAAGCTGCTCTGCTGCTAAGAGATAAATGGCACAATCAGTCAGTGGAGACTTTATTGGACGTCTGGAGTCGTCTTGGTGCCTGTTCCTTTACAGCAGGAACGGCAAGCCTTCACCACCTAAGTCTCCAATACACTATAAAGGATCAAGCGGCAAAATCAGAAAGGAAAGTAAACCAGAACTCAGCAGCCAGTGCACCCCATGAAAGAAGGAACGCCACCAAGCCCTCCCCCCGGCAAAACACCAATGAAAGCAATGCCAGCTGCTTCAAAGTAGAGGCAAAAAAATGAACTTCGATTCCTTCAGAACTGGGGTAGGACTCCGTGCCTTCCCTGTGCACAAGCCCGGGCCTGCTGTCTGCAGAGCGCTGGGGGGGACGATCTCCAAAGCATGCCTATCAGCTCCATCCCTCCTTATTCCACTGCGAGGAAAGATGAGATGAGCCATCACGTGGAAATACCCCTTCCTTCTTTATGGGACTGCCAGGTCACCCCTCACCTGCCCACGAGGATGAAGACACAGGCATTCTACAATAATCTCGGTCAAGCCAAACTGTTACAGCCGAACTGTTACAACCAAAGTTACAACCAGGCTTCAATCTGTCACACACTCAACAACAAACCAACAGCCTGGATGTTATGAGTGACGTGCTGCAGGTTCAGCCTATAGGCAACATAGGCGATCACCCCGGGGTGCCACTTGCAAAATAGCAAGCAAAAAAAATTAGAAGAAATACACAATCAATCAAAAGGTTTTGCCCTCCACTTTCCCATTTGTTTCATAGACTGGAGATTTTTTATCCTTAAGCATTGGAAAGTTAAGTGAACAACTATAATGAAAATATAAGTCAAATAAGACAAGTTTATAACATGGAAAGAGGATGTAACAGTGTATGTCTGACATCCTGTTACCTGGCAAAGTCAGATTCTAGGCTGTCATTTAACTTTAAATGCACTAGTTACCGTTTCATCTCAGGAAATAGAGCATTATTTAATGTCCCTTGTAGAAAGAATGTCTTGAATTTTCTCTGCTGTTATAACCACTAAAGGAGGTGTCATGACCTGCTCGTCCGATCCTCCTGTGTGCCACGCTGCCCTCGTTACCTCGTGTTAATTCCTGATTGTGACCACCTGTTGCCTGTTATTTTCAGCTTGTCCTGTGTATTTACAGTAGTCCGCGTCTGAGTCCATTTTCCCCAGATCTGTCATTGATGTTCGTCGCCGTCTGCCCTGTTCGTCCCATAATAACCCCAGTCTTTCTGGATCCCCTTTTTATGATTCCCCGCTTCCTGCTTGCTCGTCGAACAGCAGTCACTACAGGAGGTTACTTTGGTGAATCAAAGATATGACATTTTCTGGCAAATAAAAGTTCTCAAATGGTGAACATACTGTACTGTGAATTTATTTGTTAGTAAAGAATACTGAGTGTATTTTTTGTAAATGTTAAGTGAGTAACGTAGATATAGAAAACCTCAGTGTGTGCAGAAACTTTTGACTGGTAGAGTACCTCTGGTTGCATTCCATCATATTACAGTTATTTACACTGGTTTTAATATTTCAGTGCTTTTCTTGTCAAACAGAGTTAGCAGCCACCTACCATGTGCTACTGAAATGGTTTTAATATAAATGAAATGACAAAATGTATTTTCTGGTGCTGCAGGGGGTGGGGAGGCGGGCTCAGCAGAATCTCGCCTGGAGTGCCAGAACACCCAGGGCCGGCTGCGATGTGCTGTAGGTAAAATCCCTTTGGTTACCTAGCCGGACCCTGTGCACGCTGTGCTTGGTCAAGGTTCTTCTGGATGCTCCCTTTCCTGCTCTGTATTTAAAAATGGTTCCTGTAAGGTGAATCATTGGGTGTAAATTGCCCTCAGTGTGAGATTACATGTATGAGCGTGTGCCCTGAGAGAGACTGTCATCTCAACCAGGGCGTCCCCCTACCTGGGATAAACCCGGGTCCCCTGCAGCCGTGAGAAATTTACAAACAAGAGGAGGCCATTCGGCCCATCAAGCTCGTTTGGGGAGAACTTAACTAATAGCTCAGAGTTGTTAAAATCTTATCTAGCTCTGATTTAAAGGAACCCATGGTTTTAGCTTCCACTACACTAGCAGGAAGACTATTCCATACTCTAACAACACACTGTGTAAAGAAGTGCTTCCTCAAATTAGTTTTTAAAATGTTCTCCCGCTAATTTCCACCTATGGCCACGAGTTCTAATATTTAAACTAATACTGAAGTAGCCATTTGGCTGAACAGCATCCAGACCCGTTAGAATCTTATAGACCTGGATCATGTCCCCCCTTTGCCTCCTTTGTTCAGGCTAAACAGATTTAGCTCAGCTAACCTCTCCTCATAAGACATTCCTCTAAGACCAGGAATCATTCTGGTAGCCCTCCGTTACACATTTTCTAAGGCAGCAATGTCCTTCTTCAGGTGTGGTGACCAAACCTGCACACAATATTCTAGGTGAGGTCTTACCAAGGAATTATATAAATGTAACATCACCTCCCTTGACTTAAACTCCACACACCTAGAGATATAACCCAACATCCTATCAGCCTTTTTTATTGCTTCCCCACACTGGCGAGAGTGAGACATGGAAGCATCAACATACACACCGAGATCTTTCTCGTAATCAGCTACCTTTATTTCAGTGGAACCAATAAAATACATTGCCCGTCCAAAAAAAAAAGTCGCCATTTGAATTTATATCAGCAAATACTTAAAAGCCAATGACTGGATCATTATTACAGTCTTGCAACTTTATGCAGCAATAAAGTAAAGTCAGCTGAGTACCTGAATCTACTGAATGGCCAGGTTACACCTCCATCCATCATAAATGGATTTTCTCTTCCCTGTTGGCATGGGCATATTCCAGGACAAGAATGCCAAGATTCAATGGGTTCAAATTGTCCAAGATGGTTCAGGGAGCATGAGGAATCATTTTCACGCATGACTTGGTCACCACAGAGTTGTGACCTTAACCTCATTGAAGGTCTCTGGGATGTGCTGAAAGAGGTTTTATGGAGAGGTTCAACTCACTTGTCAATACAGGATCTTGGTGAGAAATGAATGCAAATCTGGATGAAAATAAAGGATGAGATGTTGCATAAGCTTGTGGAAACAATGCCATGACAAATATGCGCCATAATCAAAGCTAAAGGCGGCCCAACAAAAAAATCAAATGGCGACTTTTTTTTGGACGGGCAGTGTATCTGTACTTTATATTTCTGCTCCCTGCATGGAGTTCCTTACATTTATCTGTGTTAAATTTAATCTGCCAGGTATCAGCCCAGTCTCTAATTAAATCAGGATCCCGTTGTAGCCTCTCTGCTGCTAGATCAGTATCTGCTACACCACCCACCTTGGTGTCGTCTGCAAATTTAACCAGTTTACTGTATGTATTGGTGTCAATATCATTAATGTAAAGCCATGAACCAGATAAGTGCTTATGGGAAGTGGAGGTCAGGTTTGTGCGACATGTAAAACAAACAGGATTCCCATTTGAAAGTCCAGATGTACATTTTGATATCCTAACAGTTTTGCAGTTAAACACTCTGACAGTCGTCATGGGAATCGCCTGTCTTTCTTTGTGCAGTGGGGTCACGTCCCAATAAGCACAGGAAATGAACACCTAGAGGAACATTTATACATTTATGCATTTTAAGAGACATGACTCCATATTTCATATTACATTCATGGAAATTATGGTAGAAACAGGTTCTTTTGCGTAATTATAAGTCTCCTCATTAAAAGAAAAATAGATACAAGAAAGAGCAGGAGCCAAAAGCTGTGGTTTAATCACCTCATTCTATAGTGGAACAGGGCAGAGTTGAGGTGCCATTCGTGTTTCATCTTAAATAACCAGAAGATGGTTCGCAGAGCTCCAGCTCATTAACGACCTCGGCCCGGACTCCGCTCTAAAGAGCAGTGACATCACACCCAGAAGTCGGTGCCTGTTCACATTAACGACACGCTTCACTGGCCTGCCTACCCCCTACAGTGAGCAGGCCTTGTGCGCCACCATACAGAGACTGACCCGACATTAGTAACACACTGGGGCCTGCAGGAGCACAGCATAAACAGAGCCTGAGGCCTTGTGTTTCCTTTTCCAAAGACAGGGGCACTGTAAAACCTGGAGACCATCCAGATCATACCTGCTTCTCCTCCTCCATAATCCTTGCCATTAATCACATCACCTCCTTCAGCGATGTTTACACTGCGCATGCTGTAATGCCTGAATTAAAGCCCAACCCAGGGTCCTGGTGGGAGGGCTGGCACCTACAGATAACTGTTTACCAGGGAACCTCATACTTCTATAAGATTGTGTCACAAGCCGACTGAAGGGGGGGTGAGGAACAGCACCTGACACAGCTCAGCGGAACATGACGCGCCGCTTTTGGGCAGAAGCCGACACGGCCCTGCAATCCACATTCCGCATGCTGCCGCCATTCAGGAAATCTCCCTGGTTGTGTAGAGGTGTGAGCGATCAAACCCCTGGAGGTACCACCACCATTTTGTGAGGCACCACAGAGATGCAGCCCTCAACACGGCATCACTCTGACAGGGACAGGGAGACCTCCCGCAAGACCAGGCAGAATTCACCAGCTACAGACATGGGAAACTGAGAGGAAGGACTTAGGCTGATATCACCAGTCTAATAAAAACAGACTAAATATCCAACGTAAAACTGAATCACTTCCATGTGGCTGCACAAATGCCTGCACATACTTACGTTCTCACAGGAAACGTCTAAAAATTGATTTTTAAAAAAGAAACACGGAGTACATTGGCAAGCACAAGTATTCTTTTTCCTCATAATCCTGCCCATCTGAGTCTCCTGGATCGACCTCATTACCTACTGATGCTGCGTTTCGGCGGCATTTCCCAGAAGAAACCGGTAATAAGATGAGATAGCGGAGAGCACAGAGCAAACGGCGGCACAGCGCATTTCATAGGAAAATGAGTTTACAAGTCTGTAATTGGGCTTCACATATTAAATCAGAGGATCAGAATCTGGGAGAGGGGTGAATTGGAAAATACAATGATAGCAGTACAGTTCATAAGATCTTTATCCTAGTGTTGAACCTGAATTAGCTCTATCAATAACCAGACACTGCCCTGTGATAGACTGGCATCCTGTCTATGGTGTCCCCTGCATTATAATAGACTGGCATCCTGTCTATGGTGCCCAATGCCCTGTGATAGACTGGCATCCTGTCTATGGTGCCCAATGCCCTGTGATAGACTGGCATCCTGTCTATAGTGTCCCCTGCCCTGTGATAGACTGGCATCCTGTCTACAGTGTCCCCTGCATTATGATAGACTGGCATCCTGTCTATGGTGCCTACTGCCCTGTGATAGACTGGCATCCTGTCTACAGTGTCCCCTGCCCTGTGATAGACTGGCATCCTGTCTACGGTGCCCACTGCCCTGTGATAGACTGGCATCCTGTCTACAGTGTCCCCTGCCCTGTGATAGACTGGCATCCTGTCTACGGTGCCCACTGCCCTGTGATACACTGGCATCCTGTCTATAGTGTCCCCTGCCCTGTGATAGACTGGCATCCTGTCTATGGTGCCCAATGCCCTGTGATACACTGGCATCCTGTCTACAGTGTCCCCTGCCCTGTGATAGACTGGCATCCTGTCTATGGTGCCCACTGCCCTGTGATAGACTGGCATCCTGTCTATAGTGTCCCCTGCCCTGTGATAGACTGGCATCCTGTCTATGGTGCCCACTGCCCTGTGATAGACTGGCATCCTGTCTACAGTGCCCCCTGCCCTGTGATACACTGGCATCCTGTCTATGGTGTCCCCTGCCCTGTGATACACTGGCATCCTGTCTATGGTGCCCATTTCCTGTGATAGACTGGCATCCTGTCTATGGTGCCCACTGCCCTGTGATAGACTGGCATCCTGTCTATGTTGTTCCTTGCCAATTCGATAAATGGTTGGGGAAGCTGGATGGATTGTATAGCCGAATGCAGAAAAAGTAAAACCTGCAACAGATTAATGGGCTGACATGGCAGGATTATGCTCCTCGTTTAAAAGAGCCACCAGAGTAATTAGCCAGCAGAAAGGGGTCCTGCCACGTCCTGCCTGCATTCTCCAGCCATCGCTCAGCATGCAGGCACTCGCCCCCTCTGCCCCGTGAGACGTGTCCTGGAATTACTGAGCATAAGCCAAGCAGCCAGCCGCTCTAGCCTGGTCCACCTCACCCCCCACCTCCATTAACAAGAGACTGGCCCTCGCGTCTTTATTCTTTAACTGCTCGCCATCAGTCAGCGACCTCTGTTAGGCGTTAGCAGCCTTCGCAGGCTGATCACCTTGGCTTGCTGCCGTAACCAACCCAGGTGAGGGATGTACTACACCTTGACGGGAAGTGAATGCCAGGTCTCACCTTCTTCTTAAAACGCGGACGAGACTGACACACGCTGTATCTGCCTGGTGTATCTGCCTAAATATTAAACCTGAGAGGCATGCCCACCCCCGGATGACACATTTCCAGCGAGTGCAGTTTCATCCGAAATACCTCTATGCCTCAAAGTTATCCCGATCCACAGTGTTTTTCGAAACAGTTCCCACAAACAGGTAGCTATTTGTACCGATTTCCTACAGAAATGGGGGAATATATATAGAATGATTGAGAAGGAGAAACGGAGTGGATCTTCCCGCCTGTCAGCTGTACCCTGGAGCACCCGTCTGAGACAGTGTGAAGAAACGGGACAAAAGAGGCCATGGTCTGCGAGTCGGGTGGGGGAGGGGAGGGGGCTGACGGAGCCACTGATTTGCAGGATTAAGCAGTGGAGACAGACAGGACCTCAGCTCTGCAAAGAACAGCCTGTCTGCGTTAAGGGCTGCGTTTTGCTCACCTTAATATAAAAGTAATGCCGACCAAATATGCACAGAACACAAGTCTTCTCTCAGACTCTGGCACATCTCAGTCCTGACTAGAGCTAAACCAGAGTTGAACCCAAAGCTACACCCAGACCTAACCCCAGAGCTAAACTAGAGTGAAACCCAGAGTTAAACCCAGAGCTAAACCAAAGCTGAACACAGAGCTAAAGTCTAGTGAAATCCAGAGCTAAACCCAGAGCTAAACTAGGGTGAAATCCAGAGCTAAACCAAAGCTGAACCCTGAACTAAACCCAGAACTAACACCAGAGCTAAACTGGAGTGAAACTCAGAGTTATAGCAGAACTAAACCAAAGGTGAACTGAGGAGACCTAAACTAGTGCAAAATCCAGAGCTAAACCCAGAGCTAACCCAGAGCTAAGCAGAGCTAATCCCTGAGCTCCACTAGAATGCATCACCCTCATCCCCTGTCTGTGAACTCAATGATACAGCAGGAACTTTTTCCCTTAAATCTTGTGCATTTTATCCTAATCTTCATAAATTCACCCAAATAGCCCGTATTTGAAAAGCTGACAACAGCTTTCAACAAAACTTCTCAGAAAAAAAGAAAACCATTCCATCAAATGATTTATTTTAAGTGTGTTTCCAGCCAAGTGATGGCAAATATCAAATTAATTGAAATCCAACATTCGGCATAATTACTAACCTTTGTGTTTGTAATCATTCTCAAACTCAGGTCTCCTGCCATGTGAATGAATGTCATTTGTCAAGATGCCAGTCAGCGTGACAGTAAACACTGCACTGCCAGTCTGATCTCTTTCATTTGGAAGGCAAAGTTATCATTTCAGACAGTTCATGGCTGGCAGACAAGGAACCATGATGTTTGCCGAGAGGTCAAAGGTCACAGTGTGTGCCACTCCAGGGACACAGCAGCCGCGAAGGCAGGTTTCAACATGCTCCTGTGTCCAACACTGTCCCCCAAACACTCCCTGAACAATAACGTTCAATCGGTGACAGCGGGCCAAGCAGAAACAACAGACACCTGTAGCAACATCTGGAGAGGACAGGCCAGAAGATGAAATTAAGTCACGAAAATGACGTTTGAAGATATCAAAACCTGACAGCGAGAGCGTGCCCTAGCAGCATGATTAAACAGCAGCTACTATAGGGAAATAAAAACAGAAAAAGCCACTAAAGTTATTATAGTGTAGCTTTAGATACAATTTTCAATTTCATTTCAACTAAATTGCTATTGACATTATGTACAGAATCCAGACAGAAATCTCAAAGGAAAAGAAAATCCTAAACTTCCATAGCGAGTTATTTATTATAAATCCATATTTTCAAAACAAGGAAAAAAAAACCTTCGGTGGAGGTTATTTGTGGGTCCTGCGCTTTCACTGGCCATCTGGCAGTTGCTGTATCTGATAGCTACTCCCCTGCTTATCATTACTTTCTGTTTTTCTGTCGGTGTGTCCCGTTGCCATTCGCCACCTCGCTCTGGACCCACCAACTGTCACATGACCCAACAATGACCCTTCTTAGGCTGCCTTCCCAATCGGCCACTGGCCGATGTGACTGACACTTTCGCCTCCCTGCCAAGACCTCCCTGTCCTGTTCTGTGTCACGGCTAACCAGAGGGTGCCCATTGCCTGACTGAAGTTGCCAGACCTGTCACCACCATAGCTGTGGGGGGGGGGGGGGGGGGCAGGTGGAGAGCCCAGAGTAGGTTTTTGACGATGTCGCCCAATGTCATCATCGGCATGTTCACGACTCATGCCAGCCGCCCACACAGGCCTCTGGGACACGGTCATTTCCGGGGCCAAACAACCAGAGGCGTGAGCGCCGGCAACCTGGGGTCCCGCAGCCGCGTGCATTTCACAGGCAGCCAAAGGTAGAATATACCGGATCTCCGCGCGGAGAGTGCCACTGCACATTTACTATGTGCCGGTCCAAAGCGAGCCATGGCTGTAATCCAGCATATTCAGAGATATTACAAACTGTAAAATCACTTCATGGGTTTACGAATGTACCTACACTGGATAACCATGGATGGATGGATGGATAATAATATTATGATAACAATGATGATGACAGAGGTTTCTTTCCCAGCCTCCATAACGAGCTGAGGATTAGCCGCCCCCCCCCTTTGAAATGGTTGTCAGAACCAGGGAATTCGCCCCCTCACTGCCCTTTTAATTAGCTCCATGTTCCCAGGCCGGTGGAGCCACTCGCGGCTTCTTCATTAACTTCCGAACTGCTGGGCCACCCGGCAGCAGAAGTGGAGGGAGCTGTAACAGCCACGCACCACACGGCCCGTCCAGGAGAGGAGGATTTACGTCGCGGAGCTTTTCCTGATAAAGCCTATTTCTGCTGGGACTTCGACTGTGAGTCACTAGCAGAACGGGCCAATAAGAGAAGGGCAGCAATACGGAAAAAAAAAAAAAAACATGCTCACACACAGAAATGAAAAAATCAGCACACAAAGACATTTGTCTGTTTGGACGGGAAAGCCCATTCACTTCCCCGGCGCCCCACATAGCGGAGCTGAATGGGGTGACCCCACAGGACTTCCGCTAACTGAGCTCCGCAGCAACCCCCCCCGTCCTGCAGCAAAGATGGAAAAAAGTGGTTGAAGATGTCTAAAAAGAGATTTTTCAGGCACAAACTGCACTGCTAGAACCACCTGAACAGCACGCTGCCGCTGGATAGTGTGAGTCTGTGCGTGTGCCAGCTTTCTGTATAATACATGTTACCTCAGGCTTAAGCTGTTGGTTTAGGACAGTGAAAAGGGGGTGTGGTTTTTCCCAAGAGGGTGAGTCAGGTGATCATCATCGTCTAAGGTGATTTGTTCACCATGTTGTGCATTCAGAGGCTCTGCTTGTGTTTACACAGTAACCGCCTAAAGAGAGCCCCCCCTCAAACCTGAGCCTCCAAAATGCTAGACGCCCGTGTGTGCAGGATGCCGTCACTTTATTCCCCCTCCCTGCTGGAATTGCAATTTAATCTTATATTTTGTTAGAAAGCAGCTCATCATCCTGTCTCACTGCAATTCCTGAGAGAGACACTGGCATTCCAAAATATGTTCACTGCACACCACAGACATCTTGGAATAAAAAGGTTCTCACAAACTCCGGCATTTGGTTTTCCCGATCTATGATCCTTTTAATTATCACAAATCCACCTACACTTCCTAAATACCTGCACTGCCTTCTAAGAAACCCCTCATTCTCTCCATGCATGTGCTGGGGTTGGGCAGGGAGGGGGGGGAGGGGGGGCGCTATTTGATGTGCGTGACCTTTAAAGGCACTGAGTGCCCCTTTTTTAACCTTTAAGCACCTGTCGCTCAAAAAGTCTCTGCACAGCCCAGATTCTGTCCTTTTGGCATAAACATTTTTCCAAAGCGTGAACACAATGAGTCCGTCCCAGCAAGCACAGGGTACACCCTGGATGGGATGCCTGTACAACACAGGCAACACAGGCAAAGCAAGAAGCACACCCAAAATCAGGTACTGTAAGTGTGGTTACTGTAGAGGGAAACACATACATGAATATGCTGGCTGTGTAAACACAGACACCGGAAGCTTTGGCTCTACCTCAGCACAGCCTCTCTCACCGCTGCTCATGTCTCACACTGCTTTCCATTATCAGTACAAGTCATCCCCTATTTACGCTTTCTTGCATCTTTACCATCTGGAGGAAGAAAACATCTTGACAGGTGAGCAGATGTCCTATAATCCGGATTAATTACTTGTTCTTTTTCCTACATTATATAAATGACTCAGAAATTGCAGATTCAGAGTGATTCTCCAGAAGTTTCCATTCAGTTTTTCCATGATAAAGTCCACATTATTGCTTGCTCCCAATTCCCTACCAGACAGTCCACATTTTTGCTCCCTTCCAGCTCCCAGTAGCAAAAATGTGGACCGTCTGGGGGGTCCCCAAGGACCAGGTTCAGAAACACTGGTCCAGATCATGAACTTAAAATGGGAACAATGTACAGTAAGATAACCAAGGTTAATTTCTCAAACTGGACGATACTGCCATTCAAGAAAAAATTAAATATCTTACCACTGTCTGCAATGGAGAAGGAGAAAAGATCACTAGTGGCTCGGTCCCCCTCCCTCAGCACATAGCAGATCTTCATGTCATCTATATCGGCTAAAAAGGGACACATTCGTCACAATGCTTTTCATTTAACTAAGGCACATCACAATTGTTTGACTGTGCAGTTCATCAGAAACACATTATCATTTGATTATTATTTCATAAATTAATTTGGGGATAACATACCAAAAAGTGAAAGAAGACTATGAGTTATTAAATAAATAACATTACCAACTCACAGGAATGGAACATGGCATGATTTTCAAGTTCAATTACGGTCAGTGTTGTTATTCTACGCCACATAAATCAACAAATCACAATATTTATGAGCAACAGAGTTGCCTTTAAGTTGAAATAAATGTATATTTAGTATCAGATTAGTATTCACTGGAATGTGTCACTGCACTTCAGGGCTAAATCAAACCAACTGTGGCACTGCAGGCAATTGTTAGAGTTTCCCACAGTTGGATGAAGAGAATAAGGAGAAGGACTTTGGCATTAATGTAAGGCATGGGAGACCCAAAAGTGAAAAAACTCTGTCAGTGGGGTATAATTCAGCAGATTTTCACTCTATCTAAGCACACTTCATATTTCTCATTAAAGCACTGTTCAATATTTAAAGCAAAAACAAAGACATAGGTTAAAAAAAAGTAACTGGTTTCAGTTAAGCTGGTTACCCATGTCTGACCTACTTTAATTATTTAACCGATTTCCTGCAGTTAAATGGATGCAGCAAAGAAAAGCTAAGAAACACACAATCTGTGATCCTGCTGCATGCTGATCTCCATCTACAGCCCCAGCCTTGCCCCGTCTTTAAAAGGAATGTCATCCATTCAGCCTGTATGATGCATCATTAACCCTCATCCATTACTATGGTTTACTACATAAACAAAGAAAACATGCTTTAGGAGAAGAAAAAAAACTAAGCAGTGCTTGGATATAACTATTGTCTCCCCAAATTCTACTGGAAAAGAAACTATTTTTCTTTTTCAAAATCCATTTCATTCACTGAGTAAGACTGAAATACCGATATCTCCTGCACTCCTCTTGTACTTCAGAACTGGCTAATCAGAGAAACTCTCTGCCAGCCCCTGCAGAGCTGCATTTCATCATCTACTCATCACTGACAATGAAAGATGGGTCATTTACTTCTATGGTACTATCTTTGAGCATTTTCAACATCACTTTGCCTCTTTAGAACTGAAAGTAGTTATTGCAGATTTTGACTAGTAGATCAATAGTAGAATGTTAATGATGAGTGTATTACATTATTTGTTACGATTAATGCATTTTAAAGTGGAAAAAGTAGTATTTGAAAACAACATCCATACCTTGGGTAAAGGTGGTAATGGCTTCATTGCCTTTGCCCAAATTGATGAGGTATCCATGTTCTGGACTGACAGTGACTTTGAATCTTACGGAGATCCGAGGACTGTCTCTGTCTTCTGCCTTCAGCACCTTACTGGTGATGAGGTACCCAAGGTGCCCAGTGGGCAAGACCTTCAGCGTCAGACTGCCCTTGTTGACAACCACCTGTGGGATCCTGTTGTCCACCGAAACAATGGAGATCTTCATCATCTGTGGCTTGCGAGTCTCAAACACAGTGTCAGGGAAGATGTAGAAGTCCAGGTGAGTGCCGTCACTAACCGTGAAGGAGAAGCTGTCTTCGGAGGACTCCGTGCCATCATGTTTGTAGCTGATCATGTTCTCACTGAGGTCATGTTTAGTGAAGGACTTGATAGGAAGTGAGTTGTTAAAGAGCAACCGACCATGGACTGGCAGCTGGGTAACCATGAACTTCAGCAGGTGGTCTGCTGTGTCCTGGTCCTCTACGGTCAGCTCAAAGGGAGTTATCAGCTTGTTCTCCCCCTCAGTAACTCTGAGCCCATTGACCATCAAGACAGGCTTTTTATTGTCCACGTCTGTAATGGAAATGCGGAATGTACGGAACATGGGGTTGTATCCATCTGTGACCTCAAACTCAAAGCTGTCCGTTTTCACCTCGTCGTCTGAGGTGTGGATGTAATAGATTTTGTTCCCCGCTAGCTGAAGTTGAGTGAAAGATGAGACTGGCAAGCCGGATGCGTCTGTGCATTCGAGATGTCCCCGTACCGGGGCCCTAGTAATGGTGAAAACTAAGTGTTCATCCGGGCTGTTGAGGTCACTGGTGCTGAGCAGGTCTGTAGTGAGAGTCACTTTTCCACCCTCTTTCAGTGAAACACCTTTGCTAATCACATCGGGGAACACCATGTCTATGCTGCTGATAGTGACGTAAAAATACCTGTCAATGAGAGGATTAAAGCCATCTGTGACATCAAACTTTATGAGATCACGAATGCCCTCTTGTCCAATGTGAGTATATATCATAATGTTGTGGTCCACCTCATCCTGAGTGAAGTTCATTCCAACAGTAATGTTTTCAAATATTCCAAGTGGTGTTATCCTTTGTAAGAAACCTTGCCCAGGGCCATAGCGAATAACATAAGTCAGAGTGCTGTCCTCCGAGTCCAAGTCAGTAGCCTTTAAAACTTTATCATTTATTACTTTTGTTTCTCCAAATTCAATTTCTAAACCGTCATTTATCATCATCCTTGGTGTCTCATCGTCGACTGGAATAATCATAATAATGATGTTTTTTTCGACCATAAATTTACCGTCGGTCAGAACGACACCAAAGCCGTCTTCTGTGGTTTCAGAGCCGTCGTGCTCATAAATGATACTGGAGGCCACTTTAATCTGACTCAGTGTAAAGTTAGTCACAATGCTGATGCCGCTGTCTAGCTGGCTGACGACAGACCCATGTCTGGGAGGCTTAGTAATGATGAAGGTAAGCACATCAGCAGGGACGTCGGCATCTGCGGCATTCAGGATCGGTGTGTCAATTATGACATTCATACCCTCCATCACCACAAACTCCCTCATGTACATCTCAGGCTCTTCGTCATTGGAGGGGATGATGACAATGGGGAAAAAGTAGTGATCTGAGAAGTTTATACCATCTGAGCATCTGAAGGTGAATCTGTCTTCCACTGGCTCGATGCCTTTGTGAATGCTCTGCACATAATTAATGTGACATTGTCGGATGTCCTTTAGAGTGAAAGCACTGATTGCCATCCTGGCCCTAGACTTTTCTGAGCCTGGGGCAGGTGAGATGTTTTCCAGGTATCCATGAGTGGGCTGGACAATGATGGTACAGAGAAGCTCATCACTGGGAGTGTCACTGTCTTCAGCACTAATATGCTGGATCTCGATCACGCTCTTCTCTCCTTCCACCACAGTGAACTGCACTCCAACCAGCACCTCTGGAGCCTGATTATCGATCGGGAGGATAGTGACAAGGACACGGACAAAGTTTACTCTGTTACCCTCCATGATCCATTCATCTGATCTGTCACTGAGGCTCAGATTAAAATAGTCCTCTTTCGGGATGAAGCCTATCTCTCCACTTGTGTGAGCATAAACCACAACACCACTGATGACGTCTGCTTGAGTAAATTTCTCAGAAGGTTCTCCATTAACTAGAATTTCCCCAAAAAGTGGGGCATCTTCCACAATAAAAGTCAGTCTGAGGTCACCAGTGTCTCTGTGCCTTCCTTGGATTATACTGGGGGTAATCACGGTGGCTCCATTCTCTAAGACATCTAGATGGGAAGCTATTGTCCCAGTAGGAAGACTGATTTTTGGCATTGCATCACTTGTGGGTTTTACAGCTATTTTTACAGTGATGGTTACAACATGGACACCATCGCTCACATCTAATTGAAATGTGTCACTGGCTGACTCATCCCCATTATGAATATAGGAGACTTTTCCATTGGAGATGTCCTCCAGGTTAAAGACATGCCCTGCAGACACTTTGCTAAGAGAGTGCTGCACATGCCCATGAGGGGGTGGGCGACTGAGTGTGAATGACATGTGGCTTCTCTCGGTGTCGGCATCAGTGATGTCTAACTCTGCACTCGTGATGACATATGTGCCCCCTTCTAAGACGGTAAAACCTTTGTTTGTTATCTGCGGAGGTTTGTTGTCCACTGGCTGGATAAATACAGTAAACAGTCCCTCGACACTATTTCCAGCTGTGTCTTCGACCCTGTATCGAAACAGCACTGCGTGGGCAGTAATCCCCAACTCCATGTCAGGGGGCTTATAGGCTATTTTGTGATGATTTATCTGTGCTTGGGTAAATTCAGTTACTTCATTCTCTGGGCTCTCGGTTAAAACAATAGACCCAAACAACACAGGACTATTCTCATCCATGTCTGTGGGCAGTTGAATGACAGTGTACTTCAGGTCTCGGTCTTCGCAGTCCAAGTCAGTGTAACGCAGATGTTTTTTCTGGAAATGAGTCAACTGGTATTCTTTCACAGTCATCTGCAGAGTGGTGCCAGGGAACACTGCAGGAGGAACGTCATCAACTGGTAGAATCTTAATGATGAATTTGCTCTCAGCTGATTGGTTGGGAGGATCATTATCGTCTTGAACCCAGAACACAAACTCATCCATGACAACATCTGTGCTATGAGGCCCCATGTGTCTGTAGAACAGCCTTCCATCACTGATGTCCTGTTGCAACCACTCTGTCACCACTTTCTCGTAAAGTTCGTCATTCGCGTTGAACCTCCATGTAGACGGATCCTCTGGAGCCTCCGCCTGTCGCAGCAAAACCTCCCCGATTTTGGAAAAAGGAGATTGGATTGTGAACTTGACTTTGGAGTCCTCGGAGTCGACGTCTACGGAGCTAAGCATTAGTGTGGAGATGGACATCATTTGGTTCTTGAACAGCATAAGCCCTGTGTTCACGTTCACAGTCGGCGGCTCGTCATCGGTCGGCACCACCGTGATCGGAAAAAGAAATTCCACCTCATTCTTGCCATCGGTCATCCGGAAAATAATATTGTCACTATAGGTGTCACTACCATCATGCTCATAGATAACAATGCCGGCATCAAGGTCTGCCGGGGTGAAGAATGTTCTCTTGGAGCCCAGAATGATGAGTTTTCCGTGGCGCAGTCCATCAGTCACCGTAATCCTGACGTCAGATAAGTTGTCCTCGTCACTGATTTCTAAATTTTGCAAACTGGACAGCGGCCTGGATTGACCTTCATAAAGAAGCTGCCCAGTGTTTCGTGTCACCACTGGGGCCAGTGTGTTCATGGGTTTCACTATAATCATGAAGGCAAAGGTGTCCGAGAGAGCGCCCTCTGTGTCCACCACCTCAAACACGATCTGGAAAATTCTCTCAGTGTCGGAATCCACAGAGGGCGGTTTGTAAGCTATTTTCAGTTCCCTGAGGTCACTTTGGTAAAACGACATGATTGGCAGATTCCTGTCATCCGTGCTGACGATGTAGCCTTCGTCAAAGGAAAGCGGAGATGTGATGTTGAAGATTAAATCGTCGGGGTGAGACTCAGTGTCCTCTGCAGCCAGCATGTCCGCAGTTATAGCTGTCATGGCAAACTGGTCCACCTCCATCATCAACATTGCCACAAAGCTGGGTTTAGGGGCCGTGTTTTCATTCCCCTCTTCAATCTGCACCATAATTTGAAAATATTCCTGTTTAAGAAGGTTGCCCTCTCTGTCCTGTAATTCCACAACCATAGGTATATAATCTCTGTTTGGTGACCCGTGGGAAAATGCATGCTGATAGCAGATGTTGAGTTTAACAAATTCATCACAATCCTCCATTTTTCCCAAGTTAGTTGCCTCAGTGAGTTTCCCATATCTGGGCAAGGCACTGACACCTGCTAGAGATATTATCTTGCACTGTTCCGAGTTTCTGTCAAAAGAAAACTCCAGAATTCTCCTGTCAATGGGATTACTGGTGCCTAACAGTTTTTCGACAGTGAGAGGCATGCTCAGAGTCAAGACCTCCAGTTGGGTGAAAACGACCTCCACTGCCATCATGAACGGAATAATTAAGGTATCGGTTTGCGTGTCATAGCGGAGCTGCAGCCTTACCCTGTCCTTGGAAGGGCTCCTCGCCCCGAAGTGCGAGTACTTCACGTCACTGGGTCCGAATTCACAGGGAAACTTTTTCGGAGAGAGCTGCCCGGGTCTCTGCGACAGTGGATCATTATCCAGAACTGTAACGCTGCAACTGTCTCCGGGCTGCACCTGGATTACCAGATCGTTGATGGGATCGATAAAGACCGATCTGCCGAACAGCGCACGTATCCCGTTGTTGGCCACCAGTACGGCGTCTTCAGAAAGTTCCGATCTGAGAGCGTAGGACAGCGCGGAGCTGTCAGGGACGTGCGCCGGGACGCCGACGCTACCTGTCACACTCACCGCAAGCGTGAGAATGATGAGAAGCGCGGCGGCTCCCGCAGCTCGCCGCTGCTGCAGTCGGAACATGTTGGCGATGATCTGCAGTTCAATATTACTACGGCCACCACGATCTAAACCAAATCGGACAATAAATAAAAAAATATTAAGGCGCATGCATTACAATGTAACAGAGCCCATACACACACCCGCACAGAGTCGCTCCATTCTGTCTGAGCAAGTGCTACATTGAGTTATAAAGTTGAGGCACTTGGGAACCCATGGCGAGGAAATCACGCCCTCTTATAGACGCGATTGGACGCTGTTTATAGTGGAATGCTATTTTTCGCCTTGTAAATGGATGTGACCGATGTCACTCTGTGCTTGAGCGAGGGTCGGGAAAACCCGGCAAACGCAGGGAACCTCGGTCAGCTTTTATGAACTGAGTCGGGGATTTAACTCGCAAACGTGAGTAACTTAATTGAGTACAGTAATACTCGACAGAAGTTTGTAAAATCAAATATACTGGCTCCATAGTGAAATGTAAGTGAAGTATATCATTTAAGTCCGATATTAAATTAATTGATTCCCGTTTTTAGTAAAAAAAAACATGTTCACTGAGGTTGCTGTCTTTCCAGAATAATCAGTTACTATAGGCCTACTTATTTGCCTGTTCATTATAGAAACATTTGAAATTAAGATTATAACAGTGTTCTGGAATTTAATGTGGATTGAATCTTTTTTTACATTTCCCAGGTAATTCATTTAGCAAATGTCTATACTCGGAGAGCCTCTAACATAAGATTTCTTTGCAGTTAAAGAATTTAAAATAAAGTAGAATTATTTAAGTGCGTTAGCAGGCACGTATATTTATAGCTATTAATTACCTTTATCGCTGTTGATCGAGTACAGTGCGAACTTGTCAGACACGTGTTTGGCTCCCTCTGTTGATGGTATGCATGCGGTTGCATTGCTATTCGGGTTTTCTTAACAATATACGAAGTGCCTCTGGTTATGTCTCATTTATATTCTCTCAGGGTGAACTAATATTTATAAAGTTTTGCGTGGTCTTTTCAAATATTTCACCAGCTCTTTACTTGTATCAATGGAGTCGCATCATCCCAGATTTAAGCCTTCGTTTTGTTTCCTCTAGGCAGTTACGATTGTAGCTTATGTGATACTTCGATGCGTAAACGATAACAAAGTAATTCTTTTACAACAGATTTATTACTTACAATGCTTGTCTTAGTTCTGTTTTTAGAAGACTTGCGACGTACAAGGCGAAAATTAGATGGCAGCTGGAATTTTTGTCATTCCTTTCGATATTTTAATCAGAGATGTAGGTATATATATATATATATATATATATATATATAGAGAGAGAGAGAGAGAGAGAGATGGAATATTTAATCGTCTATGGAATACAGGGTAAACAATGCAATTTTTCTGCCACCGCAGATGTTTTAAACTCTGTTGATTGGCAATGGACAGCAACAAGACGGTATAGCAAATACGTGTTTGTCTGTTAATGGCCAATAGTGCATCCAAATCGTCTTAAAATGCCCCGATTCTAAAATAACACAATGGCAGGTAGGGTATTGCTGTATGCGCGCACATTACGCCAGCGAACAGAGCAATGCACTATCCGTCAGCAGGGATATACAAGGGGATGGGTGAGAGTGGGAACGGAGGAGAGGTGGAGTGAAGGATGAAAAAGGCAAATCCAGAGAAGCAGACAGTGCAAGGAACGGGCTGAGCAAGAGCAGAGCTGTGGATACAGGAGGAATGAATATAGATAATGAAAAAGAGAAATATGAGCAGAAGTGGCAGAAACGGAGAGGGGCTCGGAGAAGCTGTCAGGATGCCTTGTACGACGTGAGGAGATCACTCCTTTTTGGAAGCCACCACGGTGTGCTGTAGGGTGTCTTAAGGGGCTCTCGTGGTGTCCCGGAGTAATTGCACTTTATTTGTCATTTGACCTGAAAGTGGCCCACCACACGTCATCCAAAAGAACCTTCAGAGGCTGAAACTCTGGAGTTTCTTCAAAAACAATGACACTACAGATATTTTTGCTGTGGTTCCATTTCACTATAAAATGGTTTTTCCCACTTTCAAGCACTGAGTAAATTACACTTTTATTTTGAAACTGTGCCACAGCAAAAATATCTACATTGTCCTGAGGTTGAGGTGACCTGTGGCGGCTGGCAGCAGTGCCGACAGCTTTCTTAATCAGGACATCCATCCATCCATCCATCCATTAATCCATCCATCCCTGCTTATCGAGTAAATGGTAATGGTGAGCCTGAAGCCTATCCCAGGAGCTGCTGGACTTAAACAGGACACCCTGGATGGAATTGCCTGAATCTGCAAAACAGAAAAAAGCATAGATCCAGGAAGTACCATGTACTGTATAGTATCATCATAAGTAACAAAAGACGCAGGAGTTTACAATAATACACACACACATTATATATATATATATATACAGGTATATATATACAGGTATATATATATATATATATATATGTTTGTATGTATAAGGAAAGTGTGTCTCTGTGATTGTAGCAATTCCCTTTACATGGTATTACGGCTTAAACAGTGAGAAATTATTACTTATTGATATGTAAATCACAAATATGGAACATTTTTGCAATCCACAAAGATAGCCAGTAAATAGTTCTCCTAAGACACCTAAAGACAACATGTTTAAAATACATACATTTCTGGAATTAGTTTATTTGCAATGAAGCAGAATGCATTACAGGTAGCTTCCGCCTATTATCTTCAGCAACATTTCATGGTGCCACCTACTTTTTATGATACTTATCCAACTATTGAAATCTGCTGTAAACCTAGGATAGGATCTGACCGTTTCTGTCACCATAAAATATTATTTCAACTGGAACAAGTGAAAAGAAGAGGAATGGCAGAACTGAGCACTGGGTGGAACCTGCAGCGGTGCTGGAAAGGGCATGATATAAAAATAAAGTGAAGCGAGTGGAGAACAGGCTGCATGAGAACGTATAACCTTATCCTGCCACATCACTGCGAACTGTCTGTATGAGAACATATAACCTTATCCTGCCACATCACTGCGAACTGTCTGTATGAGAACATATAACCTTATCCTGCCACATCACTGCGAACAGGCTGCATGAGAATGTATAACCTTATCCTGCCACATCACTGTGAACAGGCTGCATGAGAATGTATACCCTAATCCTGCCACATCACTGCGAACAGGCTGCATGAGAACGTATACCCTAATCCTGCCACATCACTGCGAACAGGCTGCATGAGAACGTATACCCTAATCCTGCCACATCACTGCGAATTGGCTGCATGAGAACGTATAACCTTATCCTGCCACATCACTGCGAACAGGCTGCATGAGAACGTATAACCTTATCCTGCCACATCACTGCGAACAGGCCCTAAAAACAGCCCAGCCTAAAACTACAGCAGGCACTATTAAAGATTATTAAAGATCCCATTCAGATGACACTTTAGACATGAAGCATTAAGACTTGTGTGAACAGCCAGAGAAGATGCTGGCGACAGGACTGGAGAAGACACAACCTTTCGTCATACTTCAATCTAGAACAGTGTTTCCCAGCGCAGTCCTCAGGAACCCACAGACAGTCCACATTTTTGCTCCCTCCCAGCTTCTTACATGGCAGGAGCAAAAACATGTACTGTCTGTAGGCCCCCGAGGACCGAATTGGAAAACACTGTTTTAGAAGAATTACATACTTGTGTCTGTCACAGGAACAGTGGCACAGTGTACGATTGTGTATGTGACAAAATAAAACTTGAAGCCTGAAAATGCCTAATGAGTATGTTTTAACAATGTATTTATTGCTGTTTTTTTTACCAGACGTTTTTCCCCTTACGTTTTATGGCTTGTGCTTGTATCTTTACGAACAGACTCTGCAAGCACAGAGAAGTCAAAGACCTGCTAAAAGGTTTACACACGCTGAGAATGCAGCATGTTCTCCTGAAGCAGTGCAGATCTTGCAGCGTGTGTCATGCTAAATAATGAGGCTGTCATTCAAAGCACCATTCCGTATATCAGGTACTGCTGGGTGTTTTTCTTGTTAACGGGACACCATGACAGGATTGTTAAAGTATACGAAACACAGGGCTAGGCTGCGTGACAGTGAAGGATCTTGTTACAGTAATCGTATTGGTCTGAATGTGTCACCTCAACAATGTTGTCACTCTTGTAGATGATCTTCAGCTGTTTCGTTCAGTAGCTGTATTCTCTTTTCTTCGTTTCTCAGACCAGTGACAGTCTAAGAAGCAGAAACATGATTGGGGAAATCCTGAATTTTAACTAGCTTTAGGTAACTTAAAGTCACTTAAGAAAATTAAGTGAGAAAGTGTTCTAGTACTTATGGACATTTATTCATTATTTTGAAATAATACTGTATATTTTTCCAACTTGTCCATGATTGTTGCACATGAATAGCATAAATTTTGTTTAAAAAAAAAAAAAAGAAAAACTATTTTGTAAAAATCTTATCTTTCCTTGAACATTCAGCATAAAATGACTTTCATGTACCCATAATACAGACAATTACGGAAGCGTAATTTCTGAGATAAAGTTTTCATGTAAAATAAAAATACACTCTGTTTTTTGAATTAACGCGATACAGTTTTCATGTAAAAAATACGCTGTTTTTCTGAATTAACGAGATATAGTTTTCATGTAAAAAAAAAAAAATGCTCTGTTTTTCTGAATTAACGAGATACAGTTTTCATGTAAAAAATACGCTCCCACAAGATGATAGTCTTTGGATATTTCTTCAGAACAGGTATTCTTATGGAGAATATTCAGAAAATGCAGCAGGATCGTGTAAAGTCACAGCACATTCAGCCTTGCAATGTATTCATTTTGAATAGTATTTTCAAAGCCTGAAATACGTTGTTGTACATTTCACTAAATCTCACTTTTATATATCCAGTACTTGTGCTGACTTGTTAGATTGAAATAATGAATTGACACACAAAATAAAAAAAAAATGCTCTTTTACATTCACTGGTTTATAATTAGTTGTAATGTATAGTTTTGGAATATTATATGAAATATCTTCAGACAATACTTAATTCTTAATTCTACAACATTGTATGAGAATAAAATGGCCTGTTCATTAAATGTACATCAATTACAAATTGTAACACAGTACTGCATTATATACTGTATGCTGTGTAACATTTATACATTCAATTCACGTTACAGTAGTAGAATTTTATCTACATGACCATATAGTAACTACCACAAACATCCAGTATACCATTGTTACAAGGAAGTTGGTGATATGGAGTACTTAGGGTTAAAATGATAATAAATCCCAATTTAATTGCATGTGAAAACAACTGCAAGAGAAAAAAAATATAGCATGAACAGGATTAATTACTTTTTCAGTGTATTGTTGTACTGTGAGCTTAGCAGAAGGAATACATTGCTAATGTAGTTTAAATGATAAGTAATTTTATAATGTAGGTATAATGTAAACCAAGCCCCTCTGTTAGGCTAATCTTAACCAAAGTAATGTTTTGTTTTGTTCTGTAGTTGGAGAAATAGATGATGCCACTCTGGCTGTTTACATTCCAACGTATGGCTACACGGCGTTTCTGGATGGAAAGACACAGAAGAGGTGAAGTTAATCTAACACGAGTGTCTTTATTTGAAAAACTTAGAAGACAGACGGCCACAAAAATCAACACAAAGATCAAGACTCTACAAAGGAATATTCTATGCATTCAACAAAGATGCATCTAAGACAAAATAAAAGGGCCTTGAAAATGACAAAAAATATGTAAGGTGATTAATCGTAAATTCGTAATGCACGTAGAGCCGCAGAGCGATGTAATGTATGTGTATGGCTGATACCCAGTAAAAATCTGCGTTACCTGAACGTTGGTATTTTGTAGTGATTATCATGTTGTGAAAGTGCACAAACACAACAGCGATGATAGATAATGGATAGTGTACATTCACCTAAAGGATTATTAGGAATGCCTGTTCAATTTCTCATTAATGCAATTATCTAATCAACCAATCACATGGCAGTTGCTTCAATGCATTTAGGGGTGTGGTCCTGGTCAAGACAATCTCCTGAACTCCAAACTGAATGTCAGAATGGGAAAGAAAGGTGATTTAAGCAATTTTGAGCGTGGCATGGTTGTTGGTGCCAGACGGGCCGGTCTGAGTATTTCACAATCTGCTCAGTTACTGGGATTTTCACGCACAACCATTTCTAGGGTTTACAAAGAATGGTGTGCAACGGAAAAAACATCCAGTATGCGGCAGTCCTGTGGGCGAAAATGCCTTGTTGATGCTAGAGGTCAGAGGAGAATGGGCCGACTGATTCAAGCTGATAGAAGAGCAACTTTGACTGAAATAACCACTCGTTACAACCGAGGTATGCAGCAAAGCATTTGTGAAGCCACAACACGCACAACCTTGAGGCGGATGGGCTACAACAGCAGAAGACCCCACCGGGTACCACTCATCTCCACTACAAATAGGAAAAAGAGGCTACAATTTGCACGAGCTCACTAAAATTGGACAGTTGAAGACTGGAAAAATGTTGCCTGGTCTGATGAGTCTCGATTTCTGTTGAGACATTCAAATGGTAGAGTCAGAATTTGGCGTAAACAGAATGAGAACATGGATCTATCATGCCTTGTTACCACTGTGCAGGCTGGTGGTGGTGGTGTAATGGTGTGGGGGATGTTTTCTTGGCACACTTTAGGCCCCTTAGTGCCAATTGGGCATCGTTTAAATGCCACGGCCTACCTGAGCATTGTTTCTGACCATGTCCATCCCTTTATGACCACCATGTACCCATCCTCTGATGGCTACTTCCAGCAGGATAATGCACCATGTCACAAAGCTCGAATCATTTCAAATTGGTTTCTTGAACATGACAATGAGTTCACTGTACTAAAATGGCCCCCACAGTCACCAGATCTCAACCCAATAGAGCATCTTTAGGATGTGGTGGGACGGGAGCTTCGTGCCCTGGATGTGCATCTCACAAATCTCCATCAACTGCAAGATGCTATCCTATCAATATGGGCCAACATTTCTAAAGAATGCTTTCAGCACCTTGTTGAATCAATGCCACGTAGAATTAAGGCAGTTCTGAAGGCGAAAGGGGGTCAAACACTGTATTAGTATGGTGTTCCTAATAATCCTTTAGGTGAGTGTATATTGCCCATTGATGTGACAGGTGAAAACTTCGATCGCGTTGCGGAACCTGAAAATATTAACCTATTTCAAAGATATTTTGCACGTTTAATAACGAGGTCCAGTGACAACTTTTCCGCACTATTGGAAATTGCTATTGGACATTTTGATTTTTTCACCCCACCCTAATGCTCAGTGACCCAAATGGTAACTGATATGTTCTCACAGTGATGAGAGGGCAGCACAGAACCTGCCTCACAGGGCATAATTACTGAGTTTTGACAACTGCACTGGGTAAAACCTTGAAAAATGTATCATTCTAGCTAGATACTCATGCTTTGTGAGAAACACTATGCCTCAAACCAGAATCTTTTAAATAGAAATGTAGTTATTAAGTGTAAGGCAACATGTAGAAGACTGGCATTATTTTACCAATATTACTTATATATTAAGTTTATTTACTTTTTACTTATCCGAGAAAGTTGACCAATTTTAAACAACATATTCCAACACCTTACATCAACTCTCACCAAAAATAAGTAAATGCTTAATATATAAATAAACAATAAACCACATGGGAGAAAAGGAAGTTGCTGCTCTGTATTAGAAGGCCTGTGTAAACATCACTCACTGTGGTATTTAGTGTTGAAATGTTTCAGTCCATGTATGACCATGACAATAAGATAATATAACCTGCTGATTTGCTGATAATTATGCAAGACCATCCAAATTTCATGTGACTCTCCTGTTTGAAATAGACACAAAGTATGTTAGACCATATTTGGTCACGCTAAATACAGTTGTTCCACCATGAGGACAAATTTGCCATTTTCATATGCTGGACTGCTCCATTTCTCTGGTTGATGTATACTTTTTCATAATGATGAATGAAAATAGTACATGATATGAAGCTCAGAAAGGAGACCTGAATTATTAAAGGGTTCTCTCTTAATCGTTGCTAAACCACAATACCTCTGTCAACCACTTACTGTGAAATTCATGGTTCATAACATTTTTCACCATTAGAAAACTGCAACGAACAGTGTTATTTAGGCTGTGAGCGTGTGATCACATACAGTCATTATATCCAGCAGAACAGCTTGTGCTTATTGAATGTGGGTATGTATGTAAGCACGTAAGATCATGTAAAGCTCAATGGCTTCTTTTGGAGAGGTGGGTGGATGAAGACTGTTGTCTGCCATGGCAAGGCAACAAGTGTCAAACACAGTAGTATCGCAGGGATATGGTCCTTCCTGAAACCTGTACCTTTTGTTGGGACACCTCTTTGAGGTACTCCCTAGCACCAAATAGTTGGGGTTGGGTGTACATCATCACTGGACGTCTACCAGGAGATACAGCATTTCTGCATGGACGAATTCTGTGTGCGTTCCAGAGGTGAACAACTTCCTGCAGTTCTCTCTAAATAAGAAAAATAGTGGGAAAGTAAGAATGTTAACATGGTTTCAGGTAAAATTAATACTTATGGTTCTTTTATGGTCATATGATACTATAGAGCAGAGGTTCGTTTCACAAACATTTTTACATATCACAAGGATGCATTCATCCTATTTGAAAACACTAAATCCCAGGCTCTCAATATGTGAAGATGTTTGTTATATGAATACACAACCACACCGGTCTCAGTTGTTGAATGTCGTACCTAAGTACTGTACATTTACTCAATTCTTATACTTCAGTTTTCCCATTTATTTTATTATATAAAAAAATACTGTACCTTTTACTTCATTACATTTATCTGACAGCTTTTGTTACTAGTTACTTTTTAAATCACAATTTCTCATATCCTCATTGTCCAATGGATGTTTAAATTTGTTGTTTCTGAATTTTTTCTGATTCTGAATTTTCTGACTAAGTGTTATTATCCATCTTGCAGAGTGTACATTGACTTATTTTTTTTTAACTCTATTTATTGTTATTTTTGCTGATTTTGCTCTATGTATAGTTAATATGACATGAACATTAAAGGGACATGAGTAAAAACTGCAAAGATCCAACAATTAACCTGCCAGTGTCATATAGCCTATGTGTTCACTCATTTTGGCAGGACAGAGATATTAATAGCCTTGGGCACAAAATAAGGACATTTCTACTTTGCAAAATCATTCCTATTTTTGTGACTATTAACTATCTGATGTGATCTAAGCATTTTCTAGTGTGACCTCGTTGGGAGCCTCGTTTACCTCCAAGTAGCCATAAGAGCTGCATCCATATAGCATAGAAAAATTGGACAAAAACAGAGAAACATATCATAACTTTGAATCACACATTTAAAGCAAAAAACTTACTTCTATTATTTGAAGACACATGAATTGTATCAGACTTTTTGTCACGACTGGCGGACGGGCGAGCAGGAAAGCAGGCGAGCTGAGCCGAGAAGTCGGACAAACAGGGTTTAATAGGATGGCTGACAGGCACGAACATCGAGACAATACAATGACGGATCTGGGGAAGACAGACTGAGACTCGGACTAAATACAAAAGACTACTGGTAACGAGCCACAGGTGAGAACAATCGGGGATTCACACGAGGTAATGAGGGGGGCGTGGCACACATCAGGATCGTACGGAGCGGATCGTGACACTTTTGTCTAGGAAGCCACCGGAGAAGTGGTCAGAATCTTTTAAATCCTGAAATGCGCTGATCCAGAACTGTGCATGCTACTTCCTTAAAAATCCCCACCAATGCTCTATCCGTTGCTTGTGTTTGCTTGAACCATACAAATAGCATCTACTAGAAAATTCATCCATATGATCATGTCTCAGGAACTTCTGAATCTGCTCCATGTAACAGTTCTCTGTCCCTAGGTCCGATCGAATTCTGGTAGCAGTACCATTCCTTGACAGCACCTCATCAATAAAGTATCCAGCAATGACTTTAGGATCACTACTTGTAGAGTACAGTATGCATGTAGCCATACAGTATAACCATTCGTGAATACCTGTCTATTGCACCATTGATGCATATCCCATATGGTTTGAGCTTATCATATGAATCTACGTGCCATAAAAAGTTTGGGCCTGGAATTTGGTACAGATGCCGCCGAAGGCACCTAAGCTGCACTCCGTGGGGATCCAGTATTTTCAACAATTGTCTGATTGTCTCTTGAGTCACCACACGACCAGCCTGAATGCATTTCAGATGCATCATCTTGTATCCGTGAAGCATGCCGTACTGGTCCAACTGATCCTGGAGAAACACTGCAATGTCCTGCAGATCAGAATGGGCTTTCCGTCTGAACAACCGCGAAACCTTGAGGTGCCCGCACAAAGTCGACAAACTAATAACAATGCCATCTATGTTACTTAAAGCTGTGAGTATTTTGCAGTGTTTCAAACCCAGACCAAAATAAAACTGGATTAATCTAAGGTGTGACATTGTTGCAGTGAAATCGAGCCCTAAAGTAGGCAAAATGAGAGTTGAAGTTGAGGTTAATTCAGACAAACAGACCATGTATATTTTTTACATGAAAACTGTATCTCGTTAATTCAGAAAAACAGAGTGTATTTTTATTTTACATGAAAACTTTATCTCAGAAATTCCAAGATAATTATGTCATTAATTCAGAAAAACAGAGCAGAATTATTTTTTCCCAAGTGAACGCATTATTCTTCCGTAGATAATCCAGTTGAACCTCTTAAGGTCCCGTTTGCTCATATTTCCCAAGTCAGTTTTTCACTCGTAGAAGAAAACTCCTCGAAAGTCAGTAGCTGTGATTGTTTTGTTCATTTCTGCGACATGGCTTTGCTCCTCCAAGGCACATGGCTGCAGTGCACTGGAAAGACAGAGAACATGTCATGGCCACCATCAGTATCAGTGAACAGTGCCCACAGATGGTGGAGCTCCCAATACAAACAGAGAGACTTTCCAGTTTGTTTTATTTCTTATCAAAAACTCTTCGAAATGCAAATGGTTTCACGTTTTGCACACTTGTTACACACACATCGACATTTCCAAACACAGAAGCCATCACTGGACATGCTCTTTGAGCTACGCTCATTTGGGACATTAAGTAATCTGCTTATGTTCCAGATGAACTGGGGAACTGTAGGAAAAAAGACATTTATACTCATTCCAAAGCTTGTCCCCTTTTCCCCCTACTAGCAGATCAGGGGGGTTCACCAAGTGCAGCCAAACTGGCAATGTCATTTATGAACAACTGGAAGAGTAGAACTCAGTGTAATCAGAACCAAAATACTGCAGGGGGGAACAGACACAGCATGGGTCAGACATGCAAGGTCCACGGGCAGGTTTCAAACCCCCTACCCTGGAGGTGTGAGGCACTGCACTACCCCTCCTGGATAACCGGTGCAATAAATACCTTGACATACAGTACCAGTCAAAAGTTTGGACACACTTACCCATAGAAAGGTTTATTTGTACTATTATCTACATTTTAGAATCATTGTGAAAACATCAAAGACTATAAAATAATATGTGTGGAATTATGCAATGACCAAAGAAGTATTAAACAAAAACATGAATTTGTTTGGGGGGGGGGGGGGGCGCTCTGTGGGTAAACAATAACTATGGCAGGGAGCATCACAGGAACAACAATAGCAAACACAGGAAACCACCAGAGGTACAAACACACAGTAATAACTACAATCACCAACTGAGGAACAGAACAAAGGCCGGCACTTAAATACACAAAAAGCAAGACTAGGGACAGGAATGAACCAATTACTAAGGATTCGGGGCAACAAGGAACAGGTGGAGTAATCAATCTGCAGGTACAGAAAAGGTCCAAACACAAAGGGAGACTAAAACAAAGAAAACTGAACAAACAGGAAACAGGGAGCAAAAAACAAGGGTCTTTAACAACACAAAATAACATCTACTGTAGTTGAGGCTGGCCTCGAACTCACCACAAAAGGGGAAGCTGTATAAAGACAGACTGCTTAGCCCAATAAGCCACAAGGCAGGACACAAGATGACCAGCGGCACCTGCTGGCCAAACAGGGAACAGAAATAATAAAGAGGTCGGACAGGGGCCGACCCTGACACTGTTCAGGTCAGGTGGCCAGGTCATGTGATGCAACACGCGCTCTCATTCGTAGGCAGTTTGAGGTGTCCAAACTTTTGACTGGTTCTGCATAAACGAGTAACTTGCACGTGACCTGAATGTCAGGTAAGGAAGTAAGTGACATTAACATGACAGCATAGTTTCCTATATTATGCTACATATGACAAGGACATCCAGCTGCAGCTATATGAGTTAGACCTTCTGGCATCTCTGTGGTGCCCATGACTGTGGACACTATACACTGGTGACAGTTATGCTGCATTTTGGATGAGTAAGAAGTCGTTGTTGACCGGCCTCTAACAGCAGCCCCTGGTTTCTCTCTTTCTTGCTTTTTTTGGAATGATGATCCTGAAAAATAAGATGTCTTCAACAGGCGTTGTCTTTTTTTTTCTATTGATATGAACGGACACATCTCCTGTGTCTTCTGCAGTGAGGGGTACTCTCTGTGAAATGACAGAGGGCGTGAAGGGCGTTTGAAGACGGCATAGAGAATACTGCAGTGCCTGAACACAGACAAGGGAGGGGGGGAGGAGCGTGGTCTTTGAACACTGGCAGTTTGGTGGAAGACAGATTGGAGATGCTGTGAATTGAGCACAGGTGAGATCCGCCGCCACTGTGGGATGTGCCTGCCATCTCCACACACATTATGGGCGAAAGTGAAACTTTCCAAAGAGTTTGGCAGTTCTTCCAAGCAACTGAAACACAACAGGAATCCACCGGTTGCACAAGTGCTTTCCAAATAATTATGGGCTATGCGTGGAAACCTCGTGGACTGCTATGGAGAGCAGAAGGACTACTCTGGAAAACCACTTTGATTTATTTGCACCTATGTGCACAGGAAACAGTCCAGCAAGCAAGGTCTGCTTTGGTTACTAAGGAAGTCTTGGGGGCCCCATGCTGTAGCTCCATAAACTTCAGGCCAAAAGACTGAACCATTTTCCTCCAGCTTCTGCATGGGACTCCTGCAGGATATGACTCTTTTGATGACTCTTATACATGGAGAGGTTGACCTGTGCATGCACTGCATGGGTTGAAACTAATTAGTCCAGCGATGGTATGAAGGGGGTGAAGCCTCACTGTTCCAAATGTTGGACAGCAGTTTCTCAGAGTGTATTTGAAGATCATATATCTGTCAGGGCTGCAGAACCAGATCAAAAAACAAGAAGAATTTTTCTTAGTGTTGCCTTGGGGCACAGGTGGCACATAAAATAATAATGCTCTCTTCTGTGGGGCCACGAAACTCCAGGAAGAAAATGAGATTTGGTCTGTAATCACTGATCATCGGCAGAAAAAATTCAAGGACAATACTGCACTTGCAGGGCTGCAACTTCACATTACCTGTCAATCCACAGGTGACATTACGACTGCACTATATATCGTTTCAGCATTGTCATTGTGATGTCAAGTAGGGGAAATGAGATTCAAACGCCATGCTACAACTTTTTTGCTGATTCATACAAAAGGAGAACTCACAAAGTTCTCATTTTCCATGACTAATCTACAGGAGAAGTCTGTCTGACATCATTTATTCTGATTTAAGTGTTTTTGAATGTTACAAGTGAGTGACATGTAGGCTCTGCATGCACAGCGAAACACCAGTCATTCTTGATAGAGCTGCACAATGTGCAACATTAATATTGACATTGCATGTTATACAGACGCAATTTTCACATTGCCAGGACCGCCATAGTCAACTGGGTTATGTTACATTTTTACTCTGTCATAGGGAACAAAACTTAGCCAGCCTTGCAATTTTAATGATCTTGTCAAGAAAATTGATATATGTAAATACAGTGGTACCTCGGCTCTCGAACTCATTAAACTCGAATTTCTTAAAAGTCGAACCAATCAGTTCGAAAAAAAATTACCTAGAGCTTGATCTGAATCTCAGAAGTCAAAGCGTGAACGCCGACCTAAGATAACTTGTACGCCCGGGGAAATGAGTCACGCGGCACGTCTCTCAGCGGAAACAAAGGGTAAAGCTTCAGTCTCAGCCTCGTATTCGCTGTGATAGCACCGTGCATGTTTACACTAACTGAATACATATACTTAGACAGTAAAAATACATTTAGACAATGATAGACAGTAACAACAACAATAGTAATTATTATTATGTAATAAAATACATTAAAATAAAGATTTATTATTCATAATTGTAATATTAATAATAAACCATTAATATGTTTAATTATACTAATATTGTTGTGCCGAGCGGGGATGGAACGGAGACAAAGGCGCACATGTCAGGGTATCGGGGAATACAGGGTTTAATTACAGGTAAGGCAGGCAAAACGCAGACGGACAATACAATGACCTGACTGGGGAAACAAACTGAAATGCGGACTAAATACAGAGGACTAATAACAACAACCAGAAACAGCTGATCATTCCACACGGGGTTAACGAGGGGGCGTGGCACACGGAAGGAGCGGACGATCGGGGCAGGACGCATTATTTGTATACATTAGGGTGACCAGATAATCCATGTCAGGGAGGACACTCTGAGCTAGGACAGGAATTGTAAATTACCATTTCAATTAAACGGACCTGGATTTCACTTGAGTACTGAGCTCTTGCTGTGTGCTGATTGGTCAGTCTCCTATAATCATGCATGTGTCACTAATGCTAATGTGAAACAGGTGGATGAGTCTTTCAGTCAAGGAAACAAACCAGTCAAAGCACAAGAAGAGCTGAACTATTTAGCTGAGCACAGGAGCCTTTTAATTTGAAAGTAGTTTGTGAAACCCGAAGTAACTCAAAGTGTCCTCCCTGACATGGATTATCTGGTCACCCTAGTATACATTTATTTTCTTACTTTACAAATTACTGTTTTGATAAATGTGCTTAGATGTGTTTAGTACAGTATATGCTCTTCTTGTTTTATCCGGTTCATTTTGTGTTTAAATGCTAAAAAAAAAACATATTTAGGTGTATTTTTTTTTTTGGCTGGGAACCAATTAATTGGTTTTCCATTATTTCTTATGGGGAAAATTCGATCACAACTCAAATTTTTTAGGATTCGATCCGGAGTTCTGAACGGATTAAATTCGAGTTCTGAGGTACCACTGTATGTTTTATAAAGAGCAAATTCAGTTTTACTACTGCCCCCGTTCTGTCGAAAAATACTACCTATCGAGACGTGCTATCGAGCCTTTCTGCGCATGTGCAGTTCCACCGTTTGGGATTAGGGTTAGGTTTTAGGGGTTAGGGTTAAGGTAAGGATTTTAGGGGTTTTGGGGGGTTAGGGTAAGAGTTAGGGTTAGGGCTATCGATTAGCACTACGGTAGCATTTTTCGACAAGGCAGCATATATCGACAGAACACCCCTTTTGCATGAGCTCTTCAATCCAATCGTATTCATTTTTGTCCTCCGCGGCACTAATAGGCAGTGTGGTGCGTCCATGAGAAATTTAACAGTGAGTGAGGTGGAGAAAAGCAAAGAAGATCTGGCCACCCAAAGACCTTCTGCGGTATGAAAACGTTTTCTATGCCATAGAGACGATATTGAGCAAAATAAGTGATTTTTCAGCCCTGCTTTGTGGCTGCTGATACAGCTCACAGCAACACCACCCACTTCTGACGATCAATTTCAATATCGAGCAGCTCTAGGAGACAAATTATTCCCAATCAAAAAGCCTAACAAACTTCCATCTACAGGCCTAAGTTTTAATTTTACCGTCAAACCATGTTCATATCAGACTACACACCAGTTTAGTTAAAGTCTCTAGTCGTAACAGCTGAAACAGGCTAAGCCAATACTTTATCTCTTTGCCTGCCCTGTCCCCTGATCAACCCATTTGCAGTACAACTGCTAGTTTCCTGACTTCAAAAATTTCGAAAAAACTTTGCAATGTAAAAAAAAAAATCTGGCAGAAGATTACTTAATTATTAGTTATTATTAATTATTTGTAGACAATAATGAAAAATAATTCATACTTAAAGCTACTTTAATAAAAAATATTAGGCCACTAGGGGAACTGTGAACTTCCTGATTGTTTATAAGAATAACAGTGGTACCTCGACCCACGAACAGTCCTGTTCACGAACAAATTGGGTAACGAACTAGATGTTCACATTTTTTTTGTACCGGTTCACGAACCGTGTTTCAGGCTGCGATCACACAAACATCCCCCAAAAGCGCCCCAAAGAACCACCCGAAACACGAAGGAGTATACATTATGCCCAAGAACGACTGTGGAATGTATAAGAAGCTTGTTGTAGATGTATGTCTTTACTATATCTCTTCAGAGGTCGAATATCTGAAAAACGAAAAATAGAGAGAATGTTCTATTATAGCGGTACCTTTCAGTGATTGATAAACATGTTTGTGATGGTTTTTAACAGTCACATATCTATACATAAAATGATGTTACTTCATTAATAACATAAATTACTAAGTAACTCCTATTTAAGTGTTATATTCTCCATTCACACATAGTGGCAACTGCATATTGTTTGTTTACAGTACAAAGAAGTTCATCGCCATACAATGTGTGGCATCACGAAATGTACATAAAAATTTTAGGCATATAAAAATAATGTACAGTATAATAAAAAAAATCACATTTTCGAAATTACTGTATTGTTTTTGACTGTGACTCAGTCTTTTAATGGTTGTTTTGTGGTTCTTTTCCGTGTTTTGGCGTCTTTCGAGTGACAAGCCCGCAAACAAGCATACGCTCAGTTGTGTATTGGTCTGTCTTCCGTAAACATATGTTCTCTCTTTCCCTTTTTTGCTATCTAAGGTTATTTTAATACAAGTCTATATTCTTGGTCACAGAAAAACAAAAAAATGAAAAAATTCAGTGTTTCTGAGGTTTGAACGAATTATTTGTATTTACATTATTTTAAATGGGAAAAATTGATTTAGGTCATGAACTTTTCGGGTTGCGAACTGAGTCCTCAAACGAATTTAGTTTGTGAGCCGAGGTACTACTGTAACATGCACCACACAAAGGATGTTGATCTCCACATTCTTCTCTCTGTAAAAGCCCAGGGATTAATATATATGATAGGCCTTTAGTCTTAAAACTAAAATGCTCAAAAACAGAAAAATCTACCCCTGTAAATATGCTGTCCGTGACATCACCAGTTTTCACCTTTGGGTTTCAGCACGTGCACTGAATACACACGATTCACAGCATTCAATACGTACCTCTTGGCCTACTGAACAAAATGAGCCCATTCCATTCGGTCTACTTTCAATGGTTAGGGTTTCCATCCAAGCATCTCCTAACACGGGGATTACTGACCCTCCATTTTGACGGACCTCTCGGCCAGCCAATAACATGCAGCTCCTTGAAATTGGAAGAAAGGAATAGCCCAGAAAAAGGGGGCACCAAGAATGACTTTTAAAACATAAGATACAAAGCCATGAATTTAGTACAGAAACTACAGTTAAACACAGGAAATTCACTTTTTTATACATTCATTTGCAGATATAAGACTGGGTAAACTGAACTAATCAAAACAAGATTTATACTGATTTTACCCAAAGGTCAGAACTTTCTTTTCTTCTTTTTTTTTTAAAGACCCGCCACCACCCCCCCTTGTCGGAGGACTACTTTATATTTAATTCTAATTATGTATAAACAGAGATTTCTCCAGACAGGCCCACATCCACCCCATCCCTAATATTGTGAAGTAAGGGGTAAGCAGTAAGAAGCACAATATCCGATGGCAAGTTGAACAGAATTAAACTGATTGTATAGATGGATTCGGACGGGCAGGCGGATGGACAGACAGATACAGACGATAGACAAAGAGACATTAACAGCCATACAGACAGGCAAATCAACAGACGGCTGAACAGACAAATAGACAGCCTGACTAACAGGTAAATGGTAGACAGGCAAAGACATACATATAGACAGGCAACTATACAGTCATAGAGTGTATTATTTGAGTCTAGAGGTCTACAGAGAAGACTGGTTGAAAGTGAAATTTGTCATATTTGAGTTGCTGGATGCAGAACTCAATTATTTCCTTTGAATAATACTGTCCAACTGTCTTTGTAAATGTTTTAATTCAGTTTGTACATCATCTGAGGAATTGTGAAAAAGTTGGTTCGTCAAATGTTTGATTTTCTGTTCTAGTGTATATTCCAATTTCTGTTGCTGCTTTTTTTTGTATGAAGAATATGATATGATTATACCTCTAATGACGGTCTTACCTGTTTCCCAGAGTATAGATGGGGAGATCTCTGGAGAGTCGTTCATTTCCAGAAAGGAAGACCACTCTCTTCTGATTAATGTAGTGAAATCTTTATCCTCTTGGAGTGACGTATTTAGGCGCCACCTAGTGGAAGGTTTGCAGCCTGACTGAAAGGACAAAGATAAAGAGACAGGTGCATGGTCACTAATAACGATAGAGTTGATCGTGTTCTCAGAGATTTGCTGAATAAGGGAGTTGCTGACAAGAAAAAAATCTGTTCTTGAACAGGATTGGTGGACCGATGATATGTATGTGTCACGCCTAGCTCCGTCCGAGCCTTGTGTGTGCCACGCCCCCTCATTACCTCGTGTCAATTCCTGGTTGTGATCACCTGTGTCCTGTTATTTCTGGCTAGTCTTATGTAGGCTATTTAGTCCGCGTCTGAGTATGTCTCGTCAGATCCGTCATTGTATTGTCTTGGTGTTCATGCCTGTCAACCCTTCGTCTACCATTAAACCCTGCTTTGTCCGTCTTCACGGCTCCGCTCGCTTGCTTTCCGGCTCGCTTGCCCCGCAACCCTGACAGTATGAGTATTCTCTTAGAGATGGGTTCCTTATTCTCCAAGTATCGCCAAGACCATATTCAATCATGTATTGTTGAATTATTTCAGATGAGTGCCAAATTCGTGTGTTACTATGATTTCCAGAACGATCCAATGCGGGATTAAGGACAGTATTGAAATCTCCAGCTAATATGAGATTTGAGGAATTGAGGAGATGGGAGAAGAGGTCACTGAAAAAAGATGGATCATCATTATTTGGGCCATAAATGTTAGCTAATGTGAGAGTAATATGACTGATTGTAACATTAATAATGATAAATCTTCCATTTGGTTCGCAAGCTGTTGAATTGAGAGTGAAGGGGATGCTTTTATTTATCAGAATTGAGATGCCCTTTTGTTTGCTATTGAAGGTAGATGAAAATATTTTGTCAAATTGATTGAATTTGAGACATGGGAGTTCAGCTTCAGTCAGATGTGTTTCTTGTAAGAAGCATACGTCAGCCTTCAGCTTTGTGAGGTGATTGATTACTTTCATTCTCTTGGACTGAGTGTGAAAGCCACGTACATTCCATGTTATCAGTTTAAGTGGATGCATGAGTGCTTGTTATTCAGACTATATATGTGGAGGCTAATAGAGGGGAAAGAATTACAGTAGATAACTTAAAAGTGGGGAGAAAAAGGGGAGGGGATAAAGAGATAATGTACAGTATATATACTGTACTTATGTAAGTGTTGAAAGGAAAAAAATCAGAAAATCTAAAATAAACAAACATTGGAGCATAAAATAAAAAGTCATGGAGTATTCTCATCAAGTTACAGTAAGATTTCCATCTGGTATGATGTCCCCAGGCTATCCAAAGTTTACAAATGCATGTGGGCCTGAGTATACACAAAACAAATGTGGCGATTACATGAAGACTAGTAGATATTACATAGAAACATTGAACATATAGTAACGCACAAACACTGAACATATAAAAAATATTTAGAGGGTAAAGATAGAGGGAGAGAATGAGAAATGAAAGAGAGAGAGTAGAACATAAGGAGGAAAAAAAGAGTGGAAGCAGTGCTTCTTGTATTAATGGCTGGTACAGCAATTAAGTAACAACATATTTGGAGAGACAGCAGGAGTAATGTTTAAAGTTCCAAGGATGTATTTTGCTGGCAAGTGAAAGAAAATGCTAGGATAACCTACAGCCATGTAGTGATGTCGCGGTCACGAAATAACGTTCCGTCAACATAAAGTTTATCAACTGATAGTGTGGCTCTATCGTTTTCCTTTTTCTCGAAAGTCTTTCATTATTGGGATGATCATTTTCCTTCGTTGTTGTATTTCTTTAGGGAATTGATCGTTCATCCCAAATGACGATCCTTTTAAGAGTTTGCCTCTGCTTTTAATAATCTCTTTATGCTTGTAATGTTCGAATTTAGCTATTATTGGAGCCGAATTGTTCGCTTTATTAACTTTAGGGGTAAGACGGTGAATTCGATGGACTGTTATTTGATCCACGGTCTGTTTAGAAAGTTTCAAGGATGTTTCGATAAAGTCAGGGCTCCCTCTGGGTTATCGGGGTTTTGTTCAGGTATGCCGGAAAACATTAAGTTATCGCGCATACTGCGGCACTGAAGATCGAGCAAAGTAGCTTTTATGGATTTGTTTTCGTCGGTGAGGTACGTGACTTGAGTGGATAGCATTTGAACAGTTCCTTTTAGCTCATTATTTTCCTGTACAAGTGATTCCTGTACAAGTGACAATTCAAGACTATAACTTTAAGCTCCCTGATGTCATCGCGGAGTAGTTCAAGTAAGGACAGTTTTGAGTTTCTAAATACGAGTTCGAATTCGAGTTTGTTTATCTGTATACGTAAAACTTTTAGAAATCGGTTTGTGTTTGCATGGTTAGCGTCTTGTGACGGTCAGGATTTCCTTTTGACAGAATAAAAATAACAGGTTTAAACTTTAACTCAGTTTTCTTTTTTAATATTATTATTTTCATTTTGCTAACATTTCCCTGATACATTTCCTGTATGCAAGGCACAGGTTGTTTTATTGTCAGATACATACATAGGATTTAACCCCAAATACTGCCCTTTAGTCATAGCCTGCGAGACAATGAACTGAATGTTACAGGCATTTTAATTAATTTATCTAGGTCTAATTATGCATTAATGAACCGGACTTGGAAAGAACAGATCTGGTAGGCTGTACAGATAGAGTAGCGGCAGACATTTAACAAACATTGCTGCCAAGGAATAGCACTTTTCTTCCTATGTTTTCTTCAAAGAAAAAGTCTTACAGTGGGCAGTGGTGGCTTGATGGTTAGGGTAGCACACTTGTAATTGAAAGATTGCAGGTTTGAATCCCCCACCAGCAAGTCACCATTGAGGTACCCTGAGCAAGGTACCTTCCCCAAGCACTGCTCCCCGGGCGCTGAATTAGCTGCCCCCTGCTATGTCACGAAAGTCACATATGGGTCAAATGCAGAGGTCACATTTCGTTGTTGCGCACTGTGTGCTGTGGTGTGTTGACAATGACCACTGATCACAATTCTAAAAATGATTAAAGTGCAATGTGAATGACATGACCTGCTCGTCCGATCCTCATGTGTGCCACACTCCCCTCGTGTTAATTCCCTATTGTGACCACCTGTTGCCTGTTATTTTCGGCTTGTCCTGTGTAATTAGTCTGCGCCTGAGTCAGTTTTCCCCAGATCTGTCATTAACGTTCGTCCAGTACTGCTCCCTGTCTACTTTAATAAAACCCTGTTTACCCGTATTCACGGCTTCCTCAGTCTGCTTCTCCGCTCCCTGTTCGCTCGCGCAGGTTGCAACAGTGAACGCAGACCAGCAGAGGAATGGGGAGGGGGTCAGTCATGCTTAGGCACAGTACAAGGCAGCCATGAGGCCAAGTGTGTGTAGCCCTAAGATACTGATGGTTCACATTGAGGTGCCAAAAATCATGTAGAAAATGCCTCCAAATGTAATGTTTATTTAAGATAATACATTCACCACCCTTTATTGCCAGTTCAGCACTATATGGTTAGATATAATAATTTGCTTTGTTAGTAGAATTATATTTAGATATCAGGAACCAGGTAATCTTTAGCCATAGCTATATTTATATTGTCCATCAATCCTTCTGTTATTTCAACCTCGTCATGCCAACTAGTGCCTCTGACTTTACGCACACATTTCTGGCTTTATGGAAGTTATATTATGTGGAAGTTACATTATGAATTTGTGCTGGAAAAAGATAAAAGAAGAAAAGAGATTTGAATGCTTTGAACTTGCCCTGGATTATGAATCTCCTGAAAACACTGCTGTTTAATGAATATTTATTGCATTTTATCTAAAGCCTTTCTGTAGCCATTTTGGCTCCTGGATGAGCTTGTCTGGCTAACACTGAGTCCAGCAGCTTTTATGAGCACCATTGGGGTCCATACTGAAATCAGTCAGCAATCCCTATTATTCGTCTGTGGAAAAGAGCTGATCACTGGTCATGCAGGCAGCTGGGAGAGCCAGTGTCCCTCTCTTTCTCCATTCCATTTGCATCTGTGATTTGCAGCATAAAGCACTAGAGAACATCCAGCATGGCATGTTGTTCTGCCGCACACTTACACATGTGGGCAAATTGTCTTACTGCATACCCATGTACTGCAAGAAGAAACCCAGCCACCTGGGAAAAACATGCAACCTCCACGCACACAGAGGTTCAAACCCTTAACTATAGATATGTAAATCCATGTAAATTGATATTCAATACAGATTGATAGATGCCTTATTGATTCCATATGGTAGGTCAATGGATAATAGCTTGAGCTTTGGGAGCTGAAATCGTTCCCTGTGTGTGTGGAGTCTGCATGTTCTCCGCTGGTGGCTTAGCTTTCCTTCCTCAGTGCGAAAGCAGATTAGGGTAACTGGCATCTCTAAATTGCCCATAGTGGTAGTGTGTGTGCCCAGTGATGGACTGCCATCTCGTCACGGTGTCCTGCTAGCCTTCGACCACTTATTAATTGGCAATTTGTGGACTGGGAGTTGCAATGTACTGTCAGCAAGGATCTGTTTCTGGCATAATCCACAGCTAACGACGTTTCTCTTACATATTCACAGATAATGGCTGTTTCTTTGGCAAGGTGAAGAAAGACAGCACCGGATGGGTGTCAGTATATTTTTTTTTATGTTTCTGTGCCCCATTCTGTGCTATGACTGACCTTAATCCCTTCAGCAGATTCCTGTCCCCTTCATCTAAAAACTGAAATAAAAGTTTTATTGAGGGCGTAAAAGCTTTTGATGATGGGGGTCTCTCCTTAATTGTGTGTTTGCTGGACGTTTTGGCAGGTGCATGCTAAGCGTGCTAGAGAAGCGTGCTAGAGAAGCGTGCTAGAGCAGGCCATCGGCGAGCATCAGCAGAGCAGGCCACCCTCACGGGTACGTTGGCGTGATGCCGTCCGCAAGGTCTGCAGAGGCCCCCCTGTCTCAGGCCCCCAGCTGCCTGGCACCCCTCTCCAGTTGCTGATGATGTGAACGCTCCCCTCGTGCACCCCCTCGAGGTGTCAGGGGGGGTTTTAACGAGCCAGTGGAGGAAAACAAGGCCTGCAGTAGTATGATTCAGACTCCTCTTGAGCTGTTTATCGGCTTATTATCGCCAGGCCAAACTTGGTCCATCAGACTTCAATATCCTTTGTTTTTTTTTAGTGCAGCTCACAAAAACAGACAACTGGGGCTTTACTACCAGGGTGTAGATTGTACCTCCTATTGTCCTGCAGGGGGCAGCATTTACAAAGGCAGCCTCCAGAACAAGCAGTTTTTACAGCTTTGCTGCCAGGTTCCTGCCTCAGGGTGGGGCTCAGAGCAGAGTGTGACACCCCCAGCTTTCTTCCCACTGAAAGGAATGGCTGAAATGAACGAAATTTCAGGCAAACAGTTCAGTGAAAATCTGTGACACATGCAGGGGTTTAATTTGCCTGGGGAGATATGTCACTGTCATCTTAAATGCTGGTGGTGGCGCATGACATGTGACAAAACAAAACTCATCTGCACAGGCTGACTTAAGACCTGAAATGAGGAAAAAAGATCCAAAAATTACAACCTGATTATTTAATAAAGTATGTCAATATAAGATAATACACATACCATCCCCCTCCAAATGCAAATATTTCCAAATGTACTAGATATTGAAACCAAAATATAAAACAGAAAGGCAGCAAAAATATGCAGCTGTACGTGAAAGAAAAATATATTTCTTCAGGACCAAAGATCTAAAATGAGAGCCTTTCTGGAACCAAAATGCAGCATACAGAGTTATAGTAGGGTGGTTTTATTTTAGTTTTATTGTATGAATAGGCTGGTTTTCATTTAATCCATTTAACTGGCCCATGACAGATGTGTATTTTATTAATGTCCATTATGTCATAATGTTTCATTACAAAATGAAATGTGAAGACATGCAAATTCTACTATATTTGTATGCCTTTATATAGCATATTGTAGAAGGTTGTTTATATGCAATATTTTTGAATTACTTGTGTGTGTGAAATTATAACTATGACAGTTGTGTATGAAACGTGAGCAGAGATCGGGAATGCTTGTATGACTGGGCTGGATGAGAATGGATGCAAACATGAAGTTTTATTAAAGAAAACGCTGTACTTATCTGTCTTGGCACTCAAAACATTTCCTTTTTACTAAGAGCTTTGGAGAACACACTGAGGGCACAAAGGTTGTTGGGAGACAGATTTCTTTGCCATATGGAACAAATGAGGGAAGATGGTGTCACTAAGTGATCCAGGTCCGACCTAGACGCCATCCTGTCCGGAAATATAACTGATAAATCACTGAGAATTATTACATTTTGATGCATAATTTCTATTTTAACCAGCACAGCTTTACTGCACTTGTTTAGTGGCCCAGGAAACTCATAGACCAATTGCATGCACTGTAAATCATCTCAAGTGTTGCTGTTCAGCCAATTAAATCTGTGCATTCTGATTGACTCAAGTGACTGATGAGACAGGAGAGACAAGACGAGCGGCAACAACCAGATAAATGTGTTAAAGAAAAGTAATTTCACATGGTGTACTCTAAAAAGAGAAAAGCAGACAGTGAAAACAGAGCTTTTAATATAGAATGGATTGACTCCTACCTCTTGATTCCTCCCCCTGGCAGTTCAGTAACAACCATCCATCCTTCCCTTTTCTGTAACTGCTGAGCCTATTCAGGGCTGCGGGAGGTCTAGGGCTTATTCCAGAGGCCACAGGTGCAAGGCAGGGTATGTCTCATATGTTCTGAGACCATGGCGATTATTAAAAACAGAAACGTGAAGTGCCACTACAAGACAAAGCACAACTCTTTCGAGCAAAAATACCCACTCAAAGCTGAACTCAGGATACAGAAAATAAACAAGTACTGTACAGTCATTCACTGCCAAAAAAGTGCTAACAAACATTCCCTTAAAGTTTATCAGATTTTGCAGCAACATAAAAAGCCACTTAGCGATGGAGTGCAAGAGTGTGGTAGCCGGAATCTTACTTGAGAGAAAATAAAATAAACAGTTTGTGATAAAATCAAGCAAATACATGTCAGACCACCAAGTGGGCAAATGCTGGACCTCTCCACATGCAACTGGTTGATCTCCAAGCAGATATGGCTCTGAAAGAGGAGGAACTGACCCAGCATTTGGTCGGGATTGGTACCTGTCCATATCCCTGTTTGGCCAGCAGCCTTACCGTACTTTGTTTCCCTAATCCACAGGCTGCCACGTGGCTGTAGGGGCTGAGCGCGTGACTATGAACCGTAAGTTTGAGGCTGGCTAGAGCCCAGTTTCAATTTTGCTAGACATTTTGAGTTTGGCTTTGTCCCTTGTTAATTATACTGTGTTAGGTTTTTGCATTTGTGCCCTTGTTTACAATTGACCCCTCCTGTGTCTAGTTTAGTTATATTCTGTTTTACCTGTGTTCCAAATATCTCTTAGTGTTTGAATTCATAGTGCTTGATTGTAATTACCCTCACCTGTCCCTTGTTACCTGAGTTCGCAGTGTTTGGTTAATTGCGTATGAACCACACCTGTTCCTCGTCTTGCCTCATTAGTTGTGCTTATAGTCGCCTGCATATGTCATGTTCTTCAGTTGGTCATTGTGTTTGCGTGTATGTTTTGCTCCTGGCTCCCTCCATATGTCTTTTAGTATTAATTTTCTCTTGTCTTAGTTTTTGTTGGTCGGTTTCTTTGTGTTCTGTTTGGTTTAATAAAACCCTGTATGTTGAGAGCCACTACGTGGATTGTCGTCCATCATGTCCCACTGTAACAATTTCTGGTTTCAAATGGTCTCAGAGACCACTTTGCCAGGCCTGATGAAAGTAGCCCTGTCCCTCTTCACCGTATTTAGCTCCACATACAGCTGTGAGTCAACTTTCTCCACAATGAATATTATTAAAACCAAATATCATTCTAGGCTCACCAGTGAGCACCTATAGATGAATGAGAATCGCCCTGTCATCTTTTCAGGCGAGATTAAAAATCCCAGTGGGATACAGGAAGGAAAGAAAGTGAAAAGGAGATGGTGAAGCTGTTCAGTTGTTAAGCTGTTTTAAGATTGTGTATTATAAAATTGGTTGATGCTGTTAAGATGTGACGTGATATTCTCGACCTTTGCTTGAGGAAGTTTTCTGCAATTGGACCTCTTTGAATTTTAATTGAATACCCCTGATCTAATATCTTGCCCAGTATTCCAGAGGATCATCTGTTCTGACCAGCGGATGAATGTTCAAGGTGCTTTGAATGAATATGCCTCACTATTGAAGTGTTTTTGAAGTATGACAGATGTCATAAATTTTGTGATTTTTGTGAAAAATCACGAAAGAAAAGATCTTGCTCTCTTTCTCCCTTCCTCTGTTTTCCCTAATAACTTTAACCATTGTGTGAGTGACTGAGTTAGTGTCTCTCTCCTCTCTAAATTAGACAGTTTCACTTTCTGGTACAATTAAGAATGGGAATACTGTATACATTTAGTGATTTACAGGAAACCTGGACTAACTGAATGTGGATCAAGCAAATTCAAGTTTCAATGTTTAATACATGTTCTGATGCGCTGTTTTGAAAAGGCGGTTTTGCGATAGTCTCGACCCGCCCTTCATTTTATGGGTTTATGGGTATGAGTTGTGTTATAATCCCTGAACCTGATAGGAATAACATAGTGCTGGCTGGAGGCACCCGCCGGGCAGCTCAGCATGTGGACCAGTGCCAACCCTGTAAATAAATAATTTCCTGTATTTGTCATGTATGGCGGTGTTATTGTACTGTATGTAATGATTTTGTAGTGTTAATGTTATGTGTTGTAAATAGTGGTGTGTGCGCGCCCACCGTGTGCTGTTGGAGTGGTCTGAGCACTGGTTGGTGTTCAGTGTTTGTGCTCAGTCCTTCAAAGGGCTAATATTAAAAAGCACTCATGTTAAACCAACCCAGTGGGCACAACATGTGTAATCCACGTGGATTTTTGGTGGATATTTGGTGAAGTGGTGGATCCACCAGTTTTCACCTGATATCCACGTAGATTCCATGTGATTTTAGGCACGTGGAAAACCTGTTCTAAATTAACGTGGAATACATGTGGAGTTTTACATCTCATTCCACTGTACGTGGAACTCACGTAGATATCACGTGGAAAATAAGGAACCATTCTCGTACTCATCCTATTGATGGTTGATTGACCTAATTTGTGGTATAATCTCAGTTCAAACAAGAATTTTTGTATGTTTTACATAAATGTGGCAATCATTAATTAAACATTAAACATCTCACTACCAAAATTGTCCAAAGCCCTAGCTGGTGCACACTGATGGAATAAAGCAAACTTAGTGTTCATAAGTATTAATAGATGTATTAATTGCATATACATCTATTAATTTCTTGTGTATTTGGGTATAATTATAGAAAATTTACCATTGCAATTGCACATTCAATCCTAATTGTAAATCTGTGAAAAGAAAATCAGAGAACAGAGAATTAGAAAATTCATAAATGTCAAACATTTTGTGTGTTTTGTGTGTGTGATTGTATAATGTAATTCAGTAAATTGTATTAAAAGCCAAAAAAGACTAGAACACATCCCCTCTTTTGCAAAATATATTAACATCTGAAATATCTAGTTTTTAACTTTTTGTATTTTTGTGCTAATACAAATAATACAGATAGGCTTTACTTGCCCTGGACAGCTTAAACTCAAGCTGGCAACCCGTGGATATTTGGTGAAGTGGCGGATCCAAGTGATTTTATCCACGTAGATTCCACGTGATGTTAGACATGCAGCATGTTCTAAATTAACGTGGAATTCATGTGGAATCCATGTGCAATCCACGTGAAATCCATTTAGATCCATTTCCTTCACCCTCTGAACATGGAAGTCAATATCATACAAACAATATAATACAATACTTTGTTCTACATATTAAATATTCATTTAGTTCAATTATTTTTATTTGATATTCTAATCACTGTTTAACAGTTTTTTTTTTTTGGATTGACATCTTAAGCTGGCAAACGGTAAGCATTAACAAGCAGGAGACTGGTGGGGGCGGGGCTTATACATTTCGTCGTATAAGCGTCGCAAACGTTTGACGCCATCCAATTTTGAACCGGTATTAACTGGTTTTAACGTACGCAAACTGCACCCCTGAAAGTAGTCTTTCGCGCGGGTTTCTCCTGTCTGCTGTTACCTCCTGAGCGATTATCAGGTTTTCCCATGTGAGTAATTCAGATTTTAGTCATTTTCAAGACTGTTTTTTATTGAATTTTCTAATTTAAAATTTCAGCTAAAATCACTTATAAAAGTGACTAGCGCATAATATTACATTTTAAAAATAAGCAATTTCGGTCGATTCTGATGTGTTTTTGATGTTATCTTGTATCCCTCACTAAAATATCTGCTTATAATATGAAATCACACTCGTATTGTATCTACAAAAATTGTGTCAGACATTAATTGATACAATAATTTCCTTAGATCATAGTTTGAATACCAGGTAGATCTTATTTGCCTTTTGTTAATCATGTGAAATAGTTCTGTTCTCTTCTAGATTCTTTACCAATTCACTTATGTGTCAACTAAACATGAAGGGATCACGAGGGGATAAAATATCATTTGAGAAGACAGCGCTGTGCAAATTAATAACTGGTAAGTAATTGAACAGTGCCTTATGTGGTCGTGTCTTTTTTTATATCGACATAATGATTGTATTGATACATTGAAGTCCATGCATCTGAATTATACTAAACATTTTTGTCCTTTGATTGACAGAAAGAGTAGTAAAGGCCCATGATGTTACAGAAGCCTTTGCCCTCAGCATCATTGCCAACCGGTTGAGAAAAGCACCTAAGAGGAAAGAAAGACTGGACACAGTGTAAATGTTATTGTATTTTTGTTTATTTTGGTGTTTTAGACAGTTGTCTATCTTGTCTTAGCTGTTCTGTTTGTTTCATTAGTCTTAATTAGTATTGCCATTTTTATAAGTTATGTCAGTATTATGCACTACACCCAGTTTTTATGTGCATTTTGTATTGTTTGTTTTGAAATATGACTAAATAATTGATAAAAATATGACAAAACTTTTATGTGATTTGTGTCTGCTTTGTAGACATTTTGAACTTTGTGGAATTTACGTTGAACACAACATGTATTTTCCACGGGCCAACATCCACGTGAATTCAACTTGCCTTTACACCTAAATTCCACGTCTTTTCCACGTGGTGAAAACACGTGGATTCCATGTGTCAACATCCATGTGGAATTCAACTTGCCTTTTACGCCTAAATTACCCATCTTTTCCACGTGGTGAAAACACATCTTTTCCACGTGGATTCCATGAGTGTGTGCCCACTGGGAAACTAGCTTTCTCAAATGCTTCCTATCGCTGCGATGCTGCCGCGGTTATAATTACTACAATAACGATTTTTTTTCTTGTCCACGGATATTAACATTTTCCAACAGGTGCTAAATCGTAAATTTCCAATAACAATAGGAAATTCTGCTGTTACCGTTTTTGGATTTTATAAGTATGTATGTTACTAAGATTCTAATATGAACTTTAATAAGTGTTCATGTTTCCGTGATTTTTTATTTTTTTTTTAGGATAAGCTGTTTTCGATTCTGTCGTTTAACTGTACATTAAGTGTGATGTTCTGCACATTCACCTACTGTGCTATTTACTATATATTTTTTATGTTTAGTTTGAAGGTTTACTCGTGTTTGTTTACAAAACCATTTAACACCTTTGAATATGTTGTCGGCTACAGCCACGCCCAATAAATATGTATATATTCCTAACGAAAAACGAAGAACCTATTGTTACGGCGTGTGCAGGAAAGCAGACAATGGGAGCCGTAAATGTGAGCAGACGGTTTATTCACGATACACAGACTTCACCCACAAGCAACTTTAATGACAGACTTAGGGGAGACAGGCTAGCACACGGACTAAATACACAGAACTAAGGGACGGAAACGTAGAACAGCTGAGAACAATCAGGAATAAACACACGAGGTTGATGAGGGGGCGTGGCACACCAATCCAAATCAATCAAAAAACTTTATTTGTCTCCGAGGGGCAATTTGAGACAAGTAGAGCAGTGTTGCATAGACACAGAACCAGACATTAAAGAAATAGAACAAATAAATAAAACAAAAAATCAGAATAAAGTAATAATAATAATAAAAATAAAGAAATAAGTAATAAAATGGTTCTCAATATATACATAAGGTGCAAAATTGCAGTTGCAGGTAATTAAATTATCAGATTAACATAAGATGCAAAAATGGGGAGGTCAATAGGTAGTGGGGAATGAAATGTGTTATACCTTTATGGGGTTTAGTGCATAGAGGCAGAGGGTAATAGTGGCTTTGAGTTCAAAACTTGAACAGCCCTTGGAACAAAAGTGGCTCTTCTCCTTTGAGTCCTGCAGTCCGGGCAGCGGATTCGGCGCCCAGAAGGAAGCCACTCAAATGCTGGGAACAGCACATGTGAAGAGTCCTGTAGGATTCTGCGTGCTGTTCTCAGTGTTTACAGCTCACAGAAGGAGGACAGAGTTCTGACTGGTGATCCAATTATTTTAGAGCACACTTTGACTGTCCTCTGCAGGCGGGCTCTGTCATGCATAGTGGTGGCATGGAACCAGCAGGTTATTGAGAATGTTATGACGCTCTCAATGAAGGAGTAGTAGAATGTCCTCAATATGTTCTTGCTTACTCCAAAGCTGCTGAGTTTCCTCAGGAGATACTGCCGTTGCTGGTATCTCCTTAAAATCTCCTCAGTGTTGGAGGCAAACCTGAGCATACTATCAAAGATAGTGCCCAGGTATCTGTACTCCTCCACAAGCTCCACAGTCTTCCCATGGATTATGCTGGTGTCTCCAGCTGCCAGTTCCCTCTGCTTGTTGGAAAAGGTCACCAACATCTCTTTTGTCTTCTTCACGTTCAGCTCCAGTGAGGCGTGGTCACACCACTCCACAAACTTAAGCATTGCGTTATGGTGGTGACAAGGACCAGAGAGGAGAGACAGAAGAACAGAGTCATCCGCATACATGATCAGATAACAGTCAGGGTGGGAAGACCTGCAGTCATCTGTGTAGAGGATGAAGAGTAGAGGTGAGAACAACAGCCTTGAGGAGAGCCAGTGTAGGAGAAGGAGAGGTCAGAGAAGATGTTGTTAACCAGCACTCTCTGTGTTCTGTTGGTTAAAAAATCTAGGATCCACAGAATCTAGGATCCTGGTCATCCAGGTGGAAGCGGGAGGATAGTTTCTCTGCAAGGATATGTGGCTGCATAGTATTGAATGCTGATGAAAAGTCCGCAAACAGAAGTCTAGCTGACGTGTTAGGACGTTCAAGGTGCCTGTGTATGGTGTCCATGATGAATAGTTTTGCATCATCAACCCCTCTACCTGCCTGGTATGCAAACTGGAGAGGGTCCATCAGAGCATTAGTCACCTTGACGATGTGCTTCTTTATGACCCTCTCCATGGTCTTCATCACAAGTGAGGTCAGAGCCACAGGCCTAAGGTCATTCAGAGCCCTGACTGAGCTCTTCTTGGGGATGGGGACCACTGTGGAATGCTTCCATAGCTGGGGAACTGTGCAGCTCTCTACTGATCTTTGAAACAGGAGCTTAAACACACCCCCCAGCTGCTCTGCGCAATGACGTAGAACACGGCCACTAATATTGTCTGGGCCCGGTGCTGTGTTCTCCTTGGTCTTCTTGAGGGCTCTCACAACCTCCTCGATGGAGATGGTGAGATCTGTTCCAGTAGGCAGTAGGGAGGAGGCGACCACACTGAGGCAGGAGGAGTTGTCTGTCTCAAACCTGGAGAAGAAGGAGTTGAGGTTGTTGGGGAGGGATGTTGGGCTGCTGCCTGCCACCTGGATGGTCCTGTGGGTGGGGGGGGCAGTGTTCACCGCGGCCATATTCTTAATTCCTTACCAGGTTGAGCGGAGGCATCCTTGACCAAATTTTTCCTCCACCTTGTTCTTGTACATCAGCTTGCCATTTTTTATGGCTCTTTTTACCTCTTTGTTAACCTCCTTCTTCTCAAGATTTGTGCCGGTGAAGAATATTCTCCTCTTTTTATTTAGAATTCCTTTAAGTTCTTTGGTTATCCCAGGTTTATTGTTGGGATAGATTTTTACCTCCTTAATGGGAATGATGCTGTCTACACAGAAGGTGATGTAAGAAGACACCGTGTCCACTTGTTCATTGATGTTACAGGAGGAGGAGGAGGAGGCTGTCCCAGTCTGTTGATTCAAAACAACCTTGCAAGGTTGCAATGCTGTCGTGGGTCCACTGCTTGATGGTTTTTACAGCCTTCTCTGCTCTCCTTATGACAGGGGTGTAGGCTGGAGCTAGCAGGATAGTGTGGTGATCAGCAGTGCCAAGTCAGGGAAGAGCAAAGGCTTTATATGCATCAGGTACAGATCCGTAGCATTTGTCCAAAGTCTTCCTCTGACGGGTGGAGCAGGTGATGTACTGCTGAAAACCTTTTAGAGACTTTCCAGGTGAGCGGTGATTAAAGTCTCCAAGGATAAATTTGGTCAGGGAATATGAGTTCCAGCCGGTCAATTGTTTTGTTGATGTGTTCTGTGGCTGTAGTTGCATTTGCCTTAGGTTGAATAGAAACCAGAATAAAAAAGAGTTGAGGGAATTCTCTCGGAAGATAAAAGGGGCGGAGTGAGACAGCAAGAAGTTCTATGTCGTTGTTGCACAGCCCCTCTCGAACGACGACTGTGGAGCACCAGCGTTTGTTTACATGGAGACACACACCGCCGCCATGTTGTTTGCCAGTGCGCTCAGTATCTCGGTCGAGTCTGAGGGTAGTGCCGAATCCGTCTATTATTCTCTTCTATTATTCACAGGAGGATCGTTCGAGCAGGTCATGACACCTGTCAACCCACCTATACTAGTGAGACTCCCAAGAACAGCAACAACAACCAGAACTGTCTAGTTTACCTCTGGATATTGTCAGTTTAATTCAAAACGTTAACCTTTAACTACATATTATATTTCTAAGTATTCTTGATAGCTAGATGTAGCATGTGAAAGTAATGTCGCTGCTTTAATTCAGGTAACAGTGGCATATTTGGAATGTAATGACCATTATAGTAGTTACATTATGACAACAGTTCTTATAATGTATAGGGATTCTTATAATGTAGGCCTACCGGTGCGGTTACTTGCTATGCTGGCGCACAACCGGTGTGTGTGTGTGTGTGTGTGTGTGTGTTATATTCAGTTAATTCTTAAATACAAGAGCAACCTCGGAGAGCCACCTGCAATCTGTAGTCTTTCTTCAGTATAAGCAGATGATCCACAGTGATTACACTCATCAGTGAATCTAGCTGCATAGAACAACAGATGACTGTGCTGTTTTTTTTTAAAGCTGGAGATCAGTGCTGTGCACTTTGGCACGCTGGATTGCATAACCTCGGAAGGCATTTCGACACCATAAAAAGTACAGGAACTGACATGTGACACTGCCTGCCATCAGAGTCATAGAAACAGACACGTCGGTCTTTCGTACAAGTGAGCATGCAGATGGCAGCCATGGAGGGCTCCGGCCAAACAACGTTCACAGAGGGAGAATCCTACCAGGACCACTTTGACCCCAGGGCATACTTAAACAGCTTTTACTCTTGCCCCCACGGCAATTCTGATGAAAACTGCCTGAAGTATGAGCTGCGACAATTGAGCAAGTCGTTTGGAGCAGGTGCGTTGAAAATCAAAACTTATGATTGTTGACTTGTTGACATTTCGCTTTTTTCTGGTCTCTGATGTAATCTTGCTGTACTCTAGGGAAATACAAGGGCCGAAGACTAATTGAGATAGGAAGTGGTCCATCAATACATGGTCTGATAAGTGCTTGCGAGCACTTTGAAGAGATCATTATGTCCGACTTTGCTGATTGCAACCGCCAGGAGATTGAGAGATGGCTGAGAGCAGATGCGGATTGTTTTGACTGGGATCCTGTCATCCAGTTTGTCTGTGAGGTGGAGGGAAACAGGTGAAGTTTATTGTCCTTCATGAGTGGAATCAGGGAGCCTGATATACAGTAGTATTGGAAAACCTAAGTTGAAACCCTTGATTGATAATTGTCTTCTTGCTCTCTCATAATGGTTAGGGTTCAGGTTACTGATAGGTTTATGGACAAAACTAAGCCAAATGACAGAATTTGGTACTTATGTAAGTCTCGTTGTATAATAATCATGCAATCTCAAGTTATGCAGAGACCTTTTATTTTGCTGAATCTTGGTTGATAGTACAGATTTCAGTTTGTCTTTATTTCCATTCAGTAAGCCATCTTGACTTGAGCTTCCCATTCTTTGCCTGTTGCTTATTGCATGTTCTGTCTGGTACATCATATAGGAGGACACCTGGGGAGAAGAAAGTGAGGCTGAAGCAGACTGTGAAGCAGGTGCTGAAATGTGATGTCCGCTTGGAGAACCCTTTCGGGCCCCTGGTTGTGGGGCCCGCTGACTGTTTGCTGAGCTGCCTCTGCCTGGAAGCTGCCTGCCGGGATCTGGAGACCTATCAGCGTGTGCTGGGGAACCTGAAGATGCTGCTGAAGCCTGGGGCAGTTCTGGTGATGGTAGGCGTCCTCAATGAAACCTTCTACATGGTGGGGGGTAAGAGGTTCTCCTGCCTCGCCCTCAGAGAGAGTTTCATCCAGGAAACACTTAAGAATCTGGGCTTTTCCGTTGAGGAGTTCAATGTCATGCCCTTGAGGAGCAACAACATGGTGTCTGATTTCACTGGGATTTTTCATGTCGTTGCTCGTAATTGTTTTTAAATGTAATGCAAGCCAAATTCTCCCATCTGCATATCTATCCATTTTCCATAAGCACTGATCCAGTGCAGGGCCAGAATAATTTCATAAAGCACAAGTCAAGAAGCTGGAAATGCTCTGGATTGGATGCTAGTCCATCACAGGATGTGTGGTTCTGTATTATGAACATTTAAAGACCCTGGTCCACCTAGCTGCAGGACTCTGGGCTCTGTGAGGAAACTGCAGTACCTGAGAGAAACTCCATTAACATGAATAGCACACACACACACGGGTTTGTAATTATATCTTTGTGGGGACTCTCCATTCATTTCAATGGGGAAAACTCTAATCCAAACATGATGACCCTACACCTAACCATAAGTAACCAAACAAAATATAAGACTTTTGGCATTTTTAGTTTTTTTCACAGATCTTTGTGGGGACCTGAAAAATGGTCCCCATGACATCAAAATAGCAGGTTTGTATTACATTGTTGGTCCCAACAATGTAATATAAACATTATCCACACACACACACATACACATGCACAAAGCCAGGAACAATCCTGAGCGTGTTTAGTATTGTTTTCGGATGTAGTATTTCATCCTGGCTGAATATGTGCATCTTATGGAATGAGCTTGGGAAATTGATACCGCTGCTTCTGACTGAAATGACTGATTTGCTTATTAAGATTAATTGATTGGTTTATCAGCAATGTCATGCTCTGCCTGAACTGACAATTTCCCCAGCTCCCTGGGCGCCGCTACGGGTGGCTGCCCTTCGCGGACAGCTTGCTCTACAAAGAGCAAGTTGAGGGAGGCGTAAAGACAATTTCCCCACGGGATCAATAAAGTATCAGTTATTATTATTATTATTATTCAGAATACTTTTAGAAATTCTGGTGGAAAGAGTGTTTTTATGTTTTGTTGTCACATTTTCAGGCTATACTGCTGCTGGAGTATACTGAAACTTCATTTTGAATATTTGAACACACAAGCATTTTTATGAGGAAAAGGTTTCTAAAAAAATTACACAATGTTTTTAACTACAGTTAATTCAACGAGGCAAAGTTGCCAACTCTCTCACATCTGCCGTGACGCTCACGTTTTCAGACTCTCATGCTCATGCAAGAAATCTTACAGCAAATCTATATTATTCCAATATAAACCTGTAATTAGCTACATCAAAAGCCCTGGGGTAGTTTGCAAACTCTACAGACTATTTAAGACAGTAAAAGGCACAAGGTAATAAAACTCTTACAAACATGTAAATGTGTGTGTAGACCTGTCTCAAATTGAAAATCTCACGCCAACCAGCTGATCAAAGTTGGAAAATCTGTAAGGATTCTAATAAGTTTCTTTTGATGTAGCTTCTAGATGGAAAGCACAGCTGGCATTCCATGCCATTTTTTTTCCATCCACTACTTTGTTGCATTTAATATGGTGATGATATCACTAGGAGCCAAACATTCCGAGCTGCTGTGATTCCTCTAACTGAGTGACTGTGAGTTTGTCAGTGTACTGTGATGTCCTGTCTAACAGAGTGCTTGTGATCGCTCTAACTGAGTGACTGTGAGTTTGTCAGTGCACTGTAATGTTCTGTCTAACAGAGTGCTGTGATTGCTCTAATTGAGTGACTGTGATTTTGTGTCAGTGCTCTGTGATGCACTGGAGCTCCTCCCAATGTGGTTCCTGCCATGTGGGATAGGCAATCAACGGCAGCTCTCATATTCTGATTGGATGAGCATCATCTAATTAACGGGTGTTTGCAGGTATTCAGGTGAATTTCTTTTTTTAAAATTTGATTTTGAAATCGTATCATTCATGGGGTCCACGTCTTTATCCTTTATCAACATAAGCGACTAGGTTTTTCTCTGAGGAGTTATGAGGTGACAGAACCTAACCAGTCATTCATCCAGATAAATTGTAAAAAAACATTCATTTGCAATGAATTATTATTACACATTGATGTGACTAATACAAGCCACGTTTTCAAATATAACTTTACAATATAATTTATTTTTTATGGTACTTATAGCATTTTCTACTAACCAGTAGGGGGTGCAATTGCATCCCCCGCACCATCTATTCTGGTATATTTCCATTATTTCTTAAAGGGAAATCATCCCTAAGAAAGTTCATTTTATTTGTATTTATTAATTACAACTTGATTAGGGAACTGTTCCTTGGTTAGAAACAAAGCATGCATTCACTTTACTGTATTTATGGTCTTAGACTGATGAGGTGATGACAATTACAACATTAAAGATCTACTTGATGTTCTTCATACAAATACCCATCTCACTCATGATGAAAATGTGATAATTGAGGTTGATGCCTAACATATCATAGAAACAACAGAAGTGTTAGATTTCAGTGGAGTTTTGCTAATAAACTTTCTGCTTTAGTGTTACAAAGCTCTTCAGTGTCCGGAGACACTAACTGGACATTCTCGTTAAACATAGAAAATCTATTTTCTTTTATTTCTTGTTTGTTTTTGGCTTTTATCCTTCAGAAATAATAACAAATAAAGACAACAAGATGCTGAATGGAAAATTGGCACTTACTAACTGCACATTTCAATCTGGTTTACGTTCAGTGATTGCATCATTTAAATGCATCATTTAAATGCCTGACTTCTTGTTGAATGCTGTCGTGGCGGCATTAGAAAATGTGCATTAACACTTTCAATATTAATGTAGGCAGGGATATACTTGTGGGGCTTTTGGTCAGTGACTATACAGCAACCAAGGCAGACAGCAATTATGTTGAAAGCCTCGTGTTTGACCTGCCCTATCATAATAACTAAGATAGCGGCTCCTTGCAACAAACAAAATTGATTATTTTACCTTCTTAGTGTTTCTGTGGTAATCTGAGTGCAGAAAGGGGTTCTGGTGAAAGCTTTATGATGCCTTTAGACCATAAAATCTGACTATACTGCACCGGAAGTGATATTTAAAAGTTGGAATGGGCGCTCATGTCTCCACATACCCACGCTGGTAATAACAGCAGAAGTTTCCTAGTCTCTCAGTTTCTACCAGTTGATGTCTCAGTCCCATTTTTATAATGACTATGAGCAATCAGAAATTAGAGGGCTATTTATTAGTGGGTGGAAAACTGAACGAGCCTATTCTACAGTCCAATCACAGTCCTTTTGGTCACAAGTTTCCTTAATTAATTCTTAATTGCTCCAGTTATTTCTTAATGAATTCCTGTCACAGGGTGAACTTTTTGCATGTCATTGTTTCATCTTATTTTAATTAGCTGGAATGAGCTTGGGAAATTGATACCGCTGCTTCTGACTGAAATGACTGATTTGCTTATTAAGATTAATTGATTGGTTTATCAGCAATGTCATGCTCTGCCTGAACTGACAATTTAAAGCTGCTTTTGTATATGAGAGAGGAGAAGACCATGTGATCTTAACAAGAAAACTGCAAGGAGGAACTGGAACTGAGTACGAATGTGGGATTAAGCACACATACAGTATGTTTGGGAAAAACAGATGAAGGACAGAGAGCAGGAACTGGGAAGGCCAACCCAAGTGCAGTGCAGCACTGCCATGTTTGGGACATGTTTAAGTGACTGTTCTTGTTGGCTGGTTAAATGACATCTGTGAAGATCTTCTGGATTTTACTGCTCTGTGAATTGGAGTTTGTGTGTGCATTACAGTATGTATTCTTGTATATGTATTTGGTCCCTCAATGGGATTACAAACTTGTTATTTTGATGTTGTGGGGACCATTTTTTTTTTCAATTTCATAAAGATCTGTAACTGCAATCAAAAAACTAAAAATGCGTAACTAAAGTGAAGCTGCTGGAGAAAGTACTACCATCCAGCAAACAACAAGATTTCCATCTTCTAAGAATTAGAAATGTTTATTTGTGGTTTATTTTCTATTGTACTAGTCCTGAGGCACATCTTACAATTTCACATTAAATTTCCAATTGAAAAACTGAAATACTGTATCACTTTTCTTTGTGAAAATGTTTCCATGTGCACGCACATAGGATTCAAACGTAAGTTTTAAAACATTCATTTCTGTTGTATTTTCTCATTTGATAAGCCTATTGGTAATGTCAAACAGGTCACCCATGCTGAATAGTGGCTCTTCACCATAATGGTATAACAAGCTCATGATGAAGATTCTTTTTCTCCTCAGGTAATGCCTAATCTATGGCCATCTATCTCCCGCAAGTAATTTCATGATTTATAAAATTTATTTGCTGTGGCATTGCCTGTAATGTACCATCAAATATAAAAATATAGCCACAGGGTGCATTTACAGCAAAGTGCTCACAGGTCTTTTGGTTACTTTCTAAACCCATTACTGAAACATTACTGAAAATTCATTTATCAATGAGTTTAATGACTATTGATTAATGTGACACTGATTGTGGCAATTCCATCAAAGATAACCATTTGGAAGATGGATGAAATTCAGGGTTTATGTATTTAATGCTTTTTATTGCTTGTATATTTTTAAAGATTTCAAAGTAACCTTGTTTAAATCACAGGCATTCACAGGTTTTCTGCATCACAGCTTTGCTCTCAAGTGTGTGTGTATGTGAGAGTATATCTAGGGAATACAATGCTGTCATTCTGACAGCCTCCCTTTCTAGTTTAATGGGCTTTGTGAATTTTATATTGCATTATCAGTGCATTCTCCTAGGCTTACTTGTTGCCCGTGAAAGTCATATACAAACATTTTCAAGCAAGACTCAGCAATCAGAAGCTGCTTGCTCAAAACAGGAAGTCTGTGTTTACCTCCTTTGGACTCCAGACTCATCTACCCATGAGGAAATGGACTAATGGCCATTCATGTCCTAAAAGTGGCTCCTTTGGTTGATATGTAAGGGCTGAGAAGCTAAAGAGAAGCACTGTGACCATTGTTTGAACCCCGTGAGATATCTAAAAAACAAGACTGAGAATATTAGTATTTTTGTTTTTTAATATATTTTGTTAACATAAAATTTAAATGTAACTTTAAAACTTTACACTATGCTTATAGTATCTCAAAATAACTTGTTCCAATGATAACCATAGTGGCAGGAGCAGGCATAAGGACAGACAATGGGGGGTTTATTAAAGAAACTTCACCGAGCCAACATACTGGGGCAATGTTAATGACCGGACTGGGGAGCACAGCACTGAGATGACCTCTTATACGCGATTAAACGAGGGAGCAGATGAGGCAGCTGGAGTGATTCACATGAGGGCGGAAGCTAGAGCCAAGACAAATGAGCAACAGGTATGGCTCATAAAAGCAACACTAGAGAGAGAACGAGGGGGCAGGAATGAGGGGTGTGACAGGTCCCCTCCCATCACATGCACTCTGGGACCACAAAGCAGACCAGAGGGGTCCCACTCCAGGTCATCGTTCTCATCGTCATCGTTGCATTCTCAGAGCAGGCGGTAACCAGAAAGTCAGTCTTGGGGCTAGACATCAGTAGAGGGTCAGGCAGGAGCCAATGGGGCAGGTGGCCACCAGCGAGCAGCAGCAGCACAAGCAGTGTACAGCAGGGACCTCTGCAGGTGAGTGGAGCCCGATGGGCACTTGTAGAGGCAGGTGGTGTGGAACCAGGGCTGCTGGGAACAAGCAGTGCAGGGCACTTGCAGGAAGGTCATGGCCTCACCGGGGCCGGGCGCTGGGCTGGCAGGACAGATGCTACTGACAGCGGGCCAGGTTTGGCAGAGCACCTTAGGAGATGGACCATTGCAGGAATATCTGGAGTCAGGAAGAGCTCAGTCACCTCTGGACACAGGCTGGGAACTGTAGAAAACAGGTGGGGCTAAGTTGGGATTGAACGGGTTCAGCAGGGATTTCAATGGGTACAGGTGAAGGAGCGGCGGCATCTCCTGGGCAGGGCACTAGGGAATCTGCTTGCCTCCACTGCATTTTCTTCCAGTGAAGAGGAAGAGCTGTGGTCAGTTGTAAGCCCCCAACAGAAACCTCAGCAACTGGCTATGGGAAAATCAGCGGGCACATCCTCAGACACTTCCAGAGATGGGTGAGAATTGGACACCTCAATTACCCCCTGTAGCTCAATCAGCAGATGGCAGATCTCCACCACCTCTTAGGGGTCCAAGCCAGGGATGAGCATGGAAAGCCTGTTGCTCACTGACAATATCTGTTGCTTCAGGGATCCTCCACACCACTGAGTTCTCTCTCAGTTTCAGGGTGAGGTCAAGCAGAAATCCTCCTCCTGAAGAGAGGGCGTCTCCCAGGGACTTTGCAACCCCCTCAATTTCTAGGGCACTCGGGGTATCCAGTCTGCCAGATGAATAGATCTACACAAGCCAGAGTGTGGGTGCAGACTGCTGGGATTGTTAGGGAGTCCAGTCATTCTGTCACGATCCAAAACACAACAGAGGCAGGAGCAGGCATAAGGGCAGACAATGAGGGGTTTATTAAAGAAACTGAACAGGGCTAACAACTGGGGTAACATTAATGACCAGACTGGGAAGCACAGGACTGGGAGGCACTCATATACACGACTAATGAGGGAGCAGACGAGAGGCAGCTGGAGTGATGCACACAACAGCTGAAACGAGAGGTAAGACAAATGAGCAACAGGTGTGGGGAGAGAATGAGGAGGCAGGAATGAGGGATGTGGCAATAGTCTTCTATTGTACAGAAAAGTAAATCAGTTTCATCACTTAATCAATTTGTATCCACCAGTATTTTCCTGTATACACACACATGAATCCGCATGGGGTTAGTGAGGGGGCATGGCACACGAGAGGAGTGGACAATCGGGGCATGACAATATAAAACATGTAAAAGGTTTAAAGTGAGACATTTTGCTATTTAGTGAAAAATATTGGCTCATTTTGAATTTCATGACAGCAACACGTCTCAAAAAAGTTGGGACAGGGGCACTAGGAGGCTGGAAAAGTTAGTGGTGCAAAAACCCAACAGCTGGAGGAACAATTTGCAAATAATGAGGTCAATTGGCAACAGGTCAGTAACATGACTGGGTATAAAAAGAGCGTCTTAGAGTTGCAGTGTCTTTCAGAAGTAAAGATGGACAGAGGATCACCAATCCCCCTAATACTGCATCGACAAACAGTGGAGCAATTTCAGGAAAAAAGTTTCTCGATGTAAAATTGCAACGAGGTCGAAAATATCATCTACAGTACATAATATAATCAAAAGATTCAGAGAATCTGGAGAAATCTGTGTGAGTAAGGGACAAGTATTCTGGATGCCCATGATCTTCAGGCCCTTAGGCAGCACTGCCTCACAAATAGGCATGATTCTGCAATGGAAATCACTAAATGGGCTCAGGAATATTTCCAGAAAATGTTATCAGTGAACACAATTCGGCATGCCATCCAAAGATGCCAGTTAAAACTCTATCATTCACAGAAGTTGTTGTATTTGAACATGATCCAGAAGCACTGACGTCTTCTCTGGGCCAAAGCTCATTTAAAATGGACTGTGGCTAAGTGGAAAACTGTTCTGTGGTCAGACGAATCTAAATTTGAAATTCTTTTTGGAAACCAGGGATGCCGTATTATCCAGACTAAAGAGGAGAAGGACCACCCAGCATGTTATCGGCGCTCAGTTCAAAAGCCAGCATCTCTGATGTATGGGGGTGCATTAGTACATATGACATGGACAGCTTGCATATCTGGAAAGGCACCATCAATGCTGAAAGGTATATCCAGGTTCTAGAAAAACATATGCTGCCATCCAGACGACATCTCTTTCAGGGAAGACCTTCCATTTTCCAACATGACAATGCCAAACCACACACTGCATCAATTACAACATAATGGATTCGTAGAAGGGTCCAGGTACTGAACTAGCCTGCCAGTGGTCCAGATCTTTCACTCATTGAGAACATTTGGCGCATCATAAAACGAAACTTACGACACAGAACACCTAGGACAGTTGAGCAACTAGAATCCTGTATCAGACAAGAATGGGACATCATTCCTCTCCCAAAACTCAAGCAACTGATCTCCTCAGTCCCCAGACGTTTACAGACTGTAGTTAAAAGAAGAGGGGATGCCACCCAGTGGTAAACATGGCCTTGTCCCAACTTTTTTGAGACGTGTTGCTGCCATGACATTAAAAATTACCTTATCTTTTCCTTAAAATGATACATTTTCTCAGATTAAACATGTGATGTGTTTTCTATGTTTTGTTATGAGCAAAATATGGGTTTATGAGATTTCCATATCATTGCATTCTGTTTTTATTTACAATTTGCACAACGTCCCAACTTCATTGGAATTGGGGCTGTAATATATTCCAACTTGTCCCAGCTGAGCTATACAGAGCCTCTGACACCAGTTATTCCACTATGCTTTAGACTTTCTCCTTCACCAATAATGTTCAAATATTTCTTTTTTTGTATATTTTGGATACATAACTTCTTCTTCTGGTAGGTAACCTGCAGTCTGCATGCTATGATGACTCTGCCTGGTGTGTCCTAGCAGCATTATGCTGCTCACTGAATCACATCCTATTGGCTTCACTCGCTTATGAATTTCCGATGTTCTGTGCATTTGTCCACTCTTTACATCCATGTAAATCAGTTTAGGGCTGTCGAAGTGTATTCCGAAAGGCCTTTCCTCAGATCCGTGGTGATTCAGCCAGAGTAGCTTCCGGATGGGTTGTGTCCCTTAAGATCTTTAGCGCTCAGTAATGCCAACAGTGGAGCCACACCTCAATCCCACAAGTAAGCAGATAATTACGCGGGCTGCCTGTGCACCAGGGAATTCGCAATTTTGGTTTACAGATAAGAGCCTCTTCTCGTGTTTCGCCAGAAGTGGTTGCGAGATAATGGGGTTAGATTCATTCTGCATCTCAGCATAAGTGCATCAGTGAAATAACAGTGGTTTGTTTTTTTCTGTGCCTTCATCTTCTTGTTTTCTTACATCACTCATCTCAGTTCAGCGTCGGTTCCTTGCCAGTGCTGTTCCTGTTGCCTCTGACCCTCTGCAGTGATGCATTAGCAGCAATGCAACAGCTATACTACCGGAGGAAGGACAATGGGTACCACCACGATCGGATCCCGCTGCGCATTGTGCGCACGGAAGCAGAGCTGTCGCCCATGGAGAAAGCGTACCTGCGGGCCGTGGAGCGGGGTGACTACGCCAGTGTCCGGCAGGCTCTGCAGGAGGCAGAGATCTACTTCAAGATCAACATCAACTGCGTGGACTCGCTGGGCCGCACGGCGCTGCTCATCGCCATCGAGAACGAGAACCTGGAGATAATCGAGCTGCTGCTCAGCTCCAACGTGTACGTGGGGGACGCCCTGCTGCACGCCATCCGTAAGGAGGTGGTGGGGGCCGTGGACCTGCTGCTCAACCACAAGAAGACCAGCAAAGAGAAGCAGGTAGGACAACAGAAATGATGAAGTGTATGACATCCTGCGTGTTTCGGAAAGTGCTTGTTATCAAATCAGCATTTTGTAGCTGGTCTATTTTATGCCATTTAATGGTTCTAATTTCACATTATAAATGCTGATGATAATATTGACTAAAAGGTGAATATAGACAGCGTAAAGATGAAATTCACAATAAATAGCTTAGGTTTTTTTGTGTAGTTGAAGCATTTACAGTAGTTTATATATTTGCTGGTGTTTCAGGTGTAAAGTCCATCCGTCTTCTATCCGTTTATCTTGGAGCCTGTCCCAGGTGGGCTGGGGTGCAGCTTGGATTGGATGTGTATATATGCTTATACACTGATCAGCTATAACAATAAAACCACATGCCTAATATTGTGTCGGCCCCCCTTCTGCTGCCTAAACAGGTCTGACATATAGAGGCAGGGACTCCACAAGACCTCTGAAGGTGTCCTATGGTAACTGGCTCCAAGACATTAGCAGCAGATGCTTTAAGTCCTTTGAGTTGTAAGGTGGAGCTTCCATGGATCTGACTTGTTTCTCCAGCACATCCCACAGATTCTCAATCGGATTGAGATCTGGGGAAATCGGTGGATATCAATTTGTATCCACCAGTATTTTCCTGTATACACACACATGAATCCACATGGGGTTAGTGAGGGGGCATCGCACACGAGAGGAATGGACGATCGGGGCATGACAATATAAAACATGTAAAAGGTATAAAGTGAGACATTTTGCTATTTAGTGAAAAATATTGGCTCATTTTGAATTTCATGACAGCAACACGTCTCAAAAAAGTTGGGACAGGGGCACTAGGAGGCTGGAAAAGTTTGCAAATAATGAGGTCAATTGGTCAATTAGCAGCAGATGCTTTAAGTCCTTTGAGTTGTAAGGTGGAGCTTCCATGGATCTGACTTGTTTCTCCAGCACATCCCACAGATTCTCAATCGGATTGAGATCTGGGGAAATCGGAGGCTTTGTCAATACCTTGACCTCTTTTTCATGTTTCTCAAATCATTCCTGAATGATTTTCTGCAGTGTGGCAAGATGCATTATCCTGCTGAAAGAGACCGCTGCCATCAGGGAAGCACTCCTGACTTGTAGGGCAGTATTTGGTCTGCAACAATGTTTATCTAGGTGGTACATGTCAAAGTCACATCTGCATAAATGTCAGGACGCATGGTTTCATTGGTAGGCCCTCCCTTTGGTAGGTACTGACCACTGCATACCGAGAACACCCTACAAGACCTGCTGTTTTGGAGATGCTCTGACCCAGCCATCTAGCCATCATAATTTGGCCCTTGTCAAAGTCACTCTGATCCTTGTGCTTGCCCACTTCAAGAACTGACTGTTCACTTGCCTAATACATAACAGCATCCTTCACAGGTGCCATTGTAATGAGATAATCAATCACCTGTCAGTGGTTTTAATGTTATGGCTGATCAGTGCATGTAATATACTTGTAAAATGTGTGAATAATATATTTGTGCAGAAATAACAATACTGTATGTATGTATACAAATACTACTACAGCTCTTCTTCTTCTTCTTCTTCAATTTTGTAATTTTCCTGAAAGCTAAATCACTGATTACTTTTGCTGGAGAGGTATTTAAACACACCCATGCAGTAGAACACCTCATGATTCCGTGTCCATTTCCTCGACCCAACAAGAGTTGTAAATCGCATTGTCTTTATGTTGATGTTTACTGTAACTTTTGACTAGTGAGTGATGGTACTTCATTGAGCTCTGTAGGGAAATATAACCTATCCTTGCATACGGCCATGCACAAATGAGCCTCTCTAAAAACGACCAGGTACTATATTGTCGCTTTCATGGGACATCAAAATAATCATTATAAAATAGCTTCTGATGTCATGGTGAAGCTTGGATATGGTCCTCTAATGAAAAGATGACTTATACTCCATGGCATAGTAGTCTATTACTTCATGAGACGATAAAATTGCTTTTTTCAGTAAATAAAATGCAATACTAATTGACAAACTATTATGAAACAATATGCAGGCGGTTCTTTGTCTAAACCTTATTTTTTTTACAAGAACAAAGGGCTTTTGGGGGGCACCAGCATGGTGGTGCGGTGAGTAGCACTGTCACCTCACCCCTGCGACTCTGGTTCAAGTCTCTGCCAGGGTTCCATGTGTGTTGAGTACTCTGGTTCTCTCCCCCCCCCCCCCCCCTAAAAAAAAAACATGCTGAGGCTAACTGGAGTTGCCAAATTGCACATAGGTGTGTGTGAGTGTGCCCTGCAATAGGTTAGTGTTGCCTTCCTTGCACTCATAGCCTCTGGGATAGGTTCCAGACCCCCGAAACCCTGAATGGGACAAGCAGTTTCAGGAAATGGATGGGTTTCATGAGAGTGTCATGAGATTAGATCAGTGTTTCCCAGCCCAGTCCTCAGGGACTCCAAGGTGCTCCATGCTTTGACTTCCTCCAAGCTCCACACCAGACAGTCCACATTTTTGTTCCCTCCCAGCTGCCACAAAAAACCTGGACTGCCTGTGGGTCCCCAAGGATCAGATTGGGAAACACTGGATTAGATGAATTGGCACAGAGCAATGAGAAGTTCAATTTCTCTACCTCTGCAAACAGGTGCCTCCAATTTTGCTGGACAAGCAGCTTTCCTACTTTACACCGGACATCACACCCATCATCCTGGCAGCCCACACCAACAATTACGAGATCATCAAGATGCTGCTGCAAAAGGGGGTATCGGTACCCCAGCCACACGGGGTGCGCTGTAACTGCCCGGAGTGCTCGTCCAACTCCGACGTGGACAGCCTGCGCCACTCCCGCTCCCGCCTGAACCTGTACCGGGCTCTGGCCAGCCCCTCGCTCATCGCCCTCTCCAGCGAGGATCCCTTCATCGCTGCCTTCCACCTCAGCTGGGAGCTCAAGGAACTGAGCAAGATGGAGATTGAGTTCAAGTCAGAGTACGAGGAGCTGTCGCAGCAGTGCAAGATGTTCGCCAAAGACCTGCTGGACCAGACACGCAGCTCACGCGAACTGGAGATAGTGCTAAACTTCAAGGACAACGTCACACCACTGAATAATGAGAGCAGCAACGATCTAGCACGACTGAAGCTGGCCATTAAGTACTACCAAAAGGAGGTGAGCTTTGCGATGTGAATTCATTCCATAAAAAAAATTCTACCCATCTTCTATAATCGTTTTCCAGTACAGAGTCACAGAAAAAGTTAAATCAGCCTATGCAAGAAATTAAAAGTCACACTGTTTTTTTTTACTTGAACAACTGCACAGAAAAAGTGACTTTCCTGTGACAGTCAGAATGACAAATCACAATTGCTCTTAAAAGATGTTATTCATCAGCATTAGTCTGAAAATACTGCAAGTAACGGTTGAGAGAAGGGATGTGCACTAAGGCTGCCTTTTATTTTTTTATTCTGGTTAGAATAATTGTGTCATTAATCACTGAAGCAGTGCTTCCCAATCCAGTTCGCAGGAATCCACAGACAGGCCACATTTTTGTGGGAGCTTGGAGGAAGCAAAAACATGGACCAACTGTGGATCCCCAAGCACCAGATTGGGAAACACTGTTCTAAAGCATTTCAAATTAGTTGCTTTTTGTGTGGGTAGGATTGTCTTTTTTGCTTAATGACTCCAGTGCCACATTTACCAAGCTAACAACTACAAATATAAGTCATGTAGAAATATTTCTGCTTAAACAGCAGCTCTCAGAGTGCAGTATAGCAATCAGGAGCTTTATTACACGGGTACCCAAATATGACGTTACACTGCATCTTACCCTGATAGCGGCCCCCCAACTTGCAGGGAAAAATTTGTGGGTTGGTGGTGGGATTGGCACTCCAGCCGCCATAAAAACTTCACACAGCTCCATCCAGGCAGACCGGACACTTTTCTGCTCTCCGCAGGACTAGCTCTGCTGCAGCCACCCACAGGAAGGCTGCAACGCACCATGAGGGGGATGGAGGAATGCCCCGGGGACCTCATCCCCAGAAAAGTCTAAACTGCCGGAGAGCTAATAGGGTCAGGCCTGTTGGGGATTGGAACTGGTGTGGTGCTGAGGCGTCGCCTGCTGCATGGCAGGACTTGGGTCCCAATCTGAGGTGGCTCGTTAGAGTAGGCGCGCGGAACGTCTTGTCTATCCAACAAGATGACCATCTTCTTCTGTTGTCATAGAAGCTTTGTAAACTCCACATTTCAGTGGCAGCACTCTCTGAGGTATGCAGACTGGGGAGTGGGCAGATGTAGTACAGTACACCTACTATTGGTCTGGTTGCTCTGATGGCTGCCTTACTCAGGGGGTAGCTGTTGTTGTGGTAGCTAAGCCCAATTTTGTCCAATGTCGCTCCTTTCAATGAGCATATTATGAAACTCAGATTAAGGCACTCTCTGGGTGCCTTATCTGATGTCTCAGTGTATGCTCCAGGCGCGTTGAGTGATGTCTCGATGAGGCAAATATTTTAGTCGCAACTTCCCTCTGTGGTTGATGGGGACCCACAAGCTGACATTCCTCTGGTCATGGGTGTCTTCAATGTATCCACAGGCACGGACAGGGCTGGTTATGAGGATTGTATCAGTCCCTATAGGTCTGATGACCATGGTGAAAGTTGCTCCATGTTCCTTGACTTTGCAAAAGGTCAGGGGCTGCAGGTCGCTGGATCCTGGTTCCCGAGCCCTGAGTCACATCGTTGGACTTGGTACTCCAATACTGGTAGTGCAGCAAAGTAAATCAACCACATCCTTGTGGGCAGACACTGGTGGCTCCTACAGAACTGCAGGGTCTACAGAAGTGCCCAGTTTATTAATTCTGACCATAGGCTTGTTTTTGCTACTATGAAGATCCAGCATAGGTCCAGTAGGCTACCACTTACTGTACTAGGAGAATGAAGCTGGACCGCATCAGACTCCAAGATCAGACTGTTTCTAATGAGCTTGCACACAGTTTGTGTGAGGATCTTGCAGATTTGGGTACAACTGCTGATGTGGGAGACTTTCTGTGACAAGACCCTGAAGGTTGCTGAGGGTTGTGTTGGTGTTGCCGGTGTGCCCAGAAGAAGGTCTTCTTGCAAGGCACCCTGGATATTTTCGAGAGGAGTCACAGCATATGGCTTGATGGGAACTCCAGTCTGTCCTGGGAACTGAGTAGGATGGCTGCGAGGTCTCTGAGGGCAGGTAAGGGTCATTTGTTAGAGGAATCGTTGAGCAAGTGACACACCATTTATGGTCTAACAACCATCCTGCTTACAGAGGGATCGAAGCATTATGCATTTTCGAATCTGTTCCTCGGAGAGTTGCAGACAGGGAGCATAATGTACTGTAACAGTCCATTCTGACGACACTGCAGTTGTAACCTGCTGAGCTGGCTACTTTGTGCAGCTGTTTAAAGCTGACCCTCCAGCTAGGATGTTGGACACCTCTGGGTCCATAGTTGTTGAGGCTGATCCTCTGATTAGCTGTGAATCACACAATCTCTGCACAGACAGAGAATCAGCTGAGAGGAGGGGAGGCTGAAGGGATCTGTGGTATTTGGGGTAAACTTCTCCAGCCTGGTGGTAAGACTGTCCTCCTGGCATTGCAAGCAATCTTTGTTTCTGTCTGGGAGACAGGTGTCAGCCTAACTGACCTGAAAATGGGACTTGTTGTCCTTATTTGTAAAGGGAACAGTGATTGCTTGGATTGCGGCAACTACAGGGGGATAATACTACTCTCAGTACTGGGTAAGGTCCTTGCTTGCTTACCAAGATCCAGGCCTCTAATGACCTCTTGGGCACAGCCATTAGCAGCATGTCTGTTTGCGGAGAGAATGCCAAACTCATCAAGAGGTTCACTTACCTCGGCAGTGACATTCATGTCTCTAGTGACTCTTATTAGGAAGTCAGTACATGGACAGGGAGAGCATGGGGTGTCACGAAATTGCTGGAAAGGGGTGTGTGGCACTGCCGATATCTTTGCACGTGGACGAAGGTCCAAGTCTTTAGAGTCCTGTGCTTCCTGTCTTGCTGTATGGCTGCGAAACATGGATGCTATCCAGTGACCTGAGACGTGGGTACTGTGACTCTTTAGATTATCCTTGGGTACTGCTGGTTTGACTTTGTGTAAGAATGAGTGGTTGCTCAGGGAGTCCTGCATTTTGAGGGAGCATACGGCACTATGGCATGTGGCACGATTCCCCGAGGGTGATGCAGCTCTCGTGGGGAACTCCCACATAACACCTGGCTGAGGCAGATAGACTGTCAATTTTGGAGGGTAGGACTGGACCATGTGTCCGCCTGGGGGGTTGCCAACTGGGATCCCAAGGTGTTTAGTTGTGTGGTGCGTGCAGTAACGTGCTGCACCAGTCCATGCTCCCCAACCTGACCTGATTATTAAATGGACTTTGCTGAAACAAAGTCATGTTTCATTTTGTTCTCTTTCTGTCTCCATCATCTTGTGTCAGTTTGTCGCTCAGCCCAACTGCCAGCAGCTGTTGGCATCACGCTGGTATGGCGAATTTCCAAGCTGGAGGAAGCGCCACTGGTTCATGAAGCTCCTCACCTGCATCTTCATCGGCCTCCTCTTTCCCTTCTTCTCCCTCTGCTACCTGGTGGCCCCCCGGAGCCGCTTGGGCCTCTTCATCCGCAAGCCCTTTATCAAGTTCATCTGCCACACCACTTCCTACCTAACGTTCCTCTTCCTGCTCCTGCTCACATCCCAGCACATGGTCTGCACGGACCCTAGCATCATGGGACCCTGGCCCACCATTGTGGAGTGGATGATCCTCCCTTGGGTCTTAGGTGATGTAAAATGAAGAATGGGAATCTCATAACCTAACTCTGCCATCATGATTAGTACTAGAAACCTGCAGCTAACTCTGTCAGTAATCTGCACTTTTAGGTTTTGTATGGACCGAGATCAAGCAGATATGGACTGATGGACTACAAGACTACATCAACGACTGGTGGAATTTTATGGACTTTGTCATGAATAGTCTGTACCTGGCCACCATTTCCCTTAAGATTGTGGCCATTTATCAAGTTGAGTGAAGTTCTTTTAAATAGCACATTTAAGAACAACAATAGTTAATCCAAAGTGCTGTACAGAAAAAGAGTTAAAACTAACAAGACATACTAAAACATGAAACCAACCCAACTGCTGTTTGACAAAATAAGAGTTTTAAGATATGACTTAAAAGTGATAATGCATAATAAGATAAATTTAAATGAAAATTTTAATAATAATGAAAAGAAATCAACAACGATAAAATTTTTAAGTATTAAAACATACTGATGGAGGCTGGGGACAAACCCTCATAATTATCTATGTACTGTACAGACTAAGAATGAAATAGGTGTTATATTACACTATAGCGATTTATTAAGCATGTAAAATTAAGAGTTTAAATCAGTGTAGAATATGTTGTGTCTTAGAATATCAGCACAAAAATCATTTCTTTGGTAATGGCTGGGAAATTAACATGTGGATAATATTTAAAGCTTTATTTTTAATCTGACTAATAGTTGCCACTGTCACCCTGCAGTACAACGAGACACAGCAGAGGGAGACATGGGACATGTTGCACCCCACCCTAATGGCCGAGGCCCTCTTCGCTATCGCCAACATCTTCAGCTCACTGCGGCTCATCGCTCTCTTCACGTCCAACGCCCACTTGGGCCCGCTGCAGATCTCGCTGGGCCGCATGTTGCTCGACATCCTCAAGTTCCTTTTCATCTTCTGCCTGGTCCTGTTTGCGTTTGCCAATGGCCTTAATCAGCTCTACTTCTACTACAAGAACCCAAATTCTGTCTTCACAACGTGAGTGTGCTCTTCCTGCTATCTGTTTACTGAACAATCACAATGTCAAAAGGGTGCAGCTATCAACAATTATACCCTGAAATCTTCAGTAGGCAACGGTGTGAGGTGAACCGTGATTGTGTTCATTTTCCTTTCCTTAGATTCTTCAAGACCTTGCAGTCTCTTTTCTGGTCCGTGTTTGGGCTGGTTAGTCTTAACGGAACTAGTGTCATCCCGCAACACAAGTTCACCGAGTTTGTGGGTGCCACAATGTTTGGCACCTACAATGTCATCTCTCTGGTGGTGCTCCTCAACATGCTAATAGCAATGATGAACAACTCTTACCAGCAAATTTTTGTAAGTGTTAAATCTTCAGCTTCCTGGCTATCTTGCCTACTTAAAATATGAACAGTGGATGCACATGGATTTTGGTGTATGATATGTGATTAGGAGGAAAAAAAATACAAATTATATTCAAAGATGTCATACTTCCATGGACAGAGTGACTGAATTTTAATTATATGACAGGGTTCTTCAAATATGGACCTCAATTCCAAATCTAGGCCTTGTTTTCAGTTCTCCCAAGTGGTTAGTTTAATAATTACTGATTCTGATTGGCCAGAGGCTTCACACCTGGTTTACAGGTAAAGGAAGGCTGGGAAATCAGCAGAGCTTAGACCTTGAGGACTGTGATTTGAATAACCCTGTTATATAGTAACTAATCCATATATAAGGAAATATATTATCCAGGTTTATGTCAGCTTCACTGTTTGTTCCAGGAAGTCTGAGATTGATCGTAATCATGTGTAGTTTTTACTCCATAACCACACAGGACCACGCAGATATCGAATGGAAATTTGCACGCACAAAGCTGTGGATGAGCTACTTCGAGGAAGGGGGAACGCTGCCTTCCCCCTTTAATATAATTCCCAGCCCCAAATCTATCTGCTACCTCATCAGATGGATTAGGAAGCACTTATGCAAAAGGACAGTATCAAAAAGAAGAGAGAACGACGCTGCCGCAGAGGTGAGGTCCTCTTTATTTCAGTACAACTTAATATGTACAATATTCATATATATAAATATATATAGTTGTTTAACCGCATGGGTGGGGCAGGACAGCTGCAGGCAATTCCCCGCTAATCGCTCCGCCTCTTACAGCGGATGAAACTGCATTATCATTGCGAAGTATTGTTGCCATGATTAGGGACTCAATCAAGCATTTCTCTGTCTTTTGTCTTCCCCGCTTGCCCTGCTGTCTCGCCTGACCTGCCTACCTGCCCCCTCCTGCCTACCCTGCCTGCCCGCCCCTTCCTGCCTACCCTGCCTACCTGCCCCTTCCTGCCTACCCTGCCTGCCCGCCCCTTCCTGCCTACCCTGCCTACCCGCCCCTTCCTGCCTACCCTGCCTACCCGCCCCTTCCTGCCTACCCGCCCCTTCCTGCCTACCCTGCCTACCCGCCCCTTCCTGCCTACCCTGCCTGCCCGCCCCTTCCTGCCTACCCTGCCTACCCGCCCCCTCCTGCCTACCCTGCCTGCCCGCCCCTTCCTGCCTACCCTGCCTACCTGCCCCTTCCTGCCTACCCTGCCTGCCCGCCCCCTCCTGCCTACCCTCCCTGCCCGCCCCCTCCTGCCTACCCTCCCTGCCCGCCCCTTCCTGCCTACCCTGCCTACCCGCCCCTTCCTGCCTACCCTGCCTGCCCGCCCCTTCCTGCCTACCCTGCCTACCCGCCCCCTCCTGCCTACCCGCCCCCTCCTGCCTACCCTGCCTACCCGCCCCTTCCTGCCTACCCTGCCTACCCACCCTCTCCTGCACTCCTGACCCTCCTGCTCCTGATCGTCCTTGTTCCTCCCTCTCCGTCGTCGTCTCGTCCGGTATCTGTGTGTAGGACTGACCTCACCGGCTGCCGAAACCCCGCTTACGTCTCGACCTTGCTTTTGGATCTCCCCCTTGGCTTTGTTTGCACCCAGCATTCTAAATAAACCCCTGTTGTACCGCATTACGGGGTCGGCCTCCTCTCTGCTTACCTGTCATCACAGATTACTTGTCCTGAACTGTGTAACATTACTTTTCTGCTATTAGTAGTTGGAATATCTTTCTGCCGATAATAGAGCATGACCTTTTTTGCCCCATAATTATTATAGTCAGCAGTGCAATTCCTTAGCTACCCTCATTAATAACTGCTAATCCATAGATTATGTGCATTTAAATGACAAATGTCATGGTTTTTCTCCAGCGACAAAGATCTGAAATCATGAGAACAAATAATCAGTATCAGGTAATACTGTATGTTTTTTTTTACCACTGACTGTCATATTTTCTATGACTTTTAAGATATGCCCAGCATATTTTTCATACTAATAACAAATGCCATTTTGGGAAAGACTGAAGCTTCATGATGAGTGTAACAGTCTCACATTTAAGTAATTAAGCAAGCAGTGGGTAATACAGTCCATTCATGCTTCTTTAATAACTTGATATCTGCCACTGAAATATACAACATACATTTATGTAAAGAGTGAAGAATCCAAGCTGAGTGTTTGCCTAAATCTGTGGGCTTGAGCTACACACTGCTGCTAATTTAACCGTTTTATTCACGATATAAGGATCTGATGAGACATCTGATCAAAAGGTATGTGGCTGCTATGATCAGAGACGCCAAAAAGGAGGAGGGCCTGACAGAGGAGAACTTCAAGGTACGTTTGGTTTATCGCGTGCCAGTATTCTGGTTTGTCGCCAGGGAATGACCTCACACTTGGTGAATGGCATCAGTATTGCAGTATATTTTTTGGGCTTAGGGTCTGAATCCTCTGCACAGCATCGGCCGCTTTAGGGCACGTTTGGTTTTATTTATTAGGAAATGCCCATCACTTGCATGAGTTGCCCCCTTGGTTCTTTGCTGTGCCCAGGGTGTTCCTTTGCCCTGGGCATCCTGGGATAAACTCAGACTGACTCCATATTTTTATATTCCCCGACCAGCAAGGCACCACTGAGGTACCCTGAGCAAGGTACCGCCCCCAAGCACTGCTCCCCGGGCGCTGAATTAGCTGCCCTCTGCTATGTCACATTGTCACATATGGGTTAAATGCAGAGAACACTTTTCGTTGTTGGGCACTGTGTATTGTGGTGTGTCAACAATGACAATTAATCACTAAATTCACTGAATTTGCTGTCCCCTGGGCATGTCCTCCTAGAAAGACTTTCCAATGCAGGAGAGGGGATGGCATTAGGGTGTTTCAGTCAGTTACAATCGACCAGTTGATGACCAGTGCTTTAGGGCATGCTTGGCTTTATTTATGAAACAATGCCCATCTTATTCTCTTTTTTTAGGAACTGAAACAAGACATTTCCAGTTTCCGATACGATGTTCTGGGTTTGATGAAAGGGAATGACTCAGTTCTCCCAGGAGAAAAATTTAGGGATGGTTGCTCTAAGTGGGGGCCGACTCACCGCGGACTCAACAACGCTCCAGCGCCCCCTGCTGGTCAAGAGAGGAGAAAAGTTAACCTGCACAACGGTGCCCTCGTGCATGAGAACTCTAATCCCCGCAGACTTCCAGATGTTCGCCAAGTGCTGCCCTCCTGTGGCTCCATTGAAGGGGACCTACAGGAGCGGGAAAATGGAAACAATGAGGGCTGATTGGATGTCGAGTCCCAGCTGGAAGAGAGGTAGGGAATGGCGGGGAAGGACCATGCTGATGCATCGTCTTGCTGACTCTATTAATGTTGCAGATAAAGACTGTGAGCATCTAGCATGTGGAAATCAGACCTTCCCTTTGAAAATGTGCCTTTTATATGCTTTCAGTTTGCAAAGTGTGGCAGGAATCTGCTACGGGAAGCTCACAGAAACGGAAGATCAGATCCACATGTGATCTACCTGGGACACCCCTGACAATCTCTGCACAACGTGCATCATACATGTGCAGTTATAACGGACGAGAAAGCTGTGTTTCGGAGTTGTTTCCTTGGAAAATAAGTTGAGGGAGAGAGTGTTGCTTATAGTATCTCTACAGCCTGCGCAGACTTGAAAAAAAAAAGAGCAATGTATAAATCCTCACCCTGATCTACACGCCTTGGCATGCAGGCAAACTGAAGGCAGGCAAGTTTCTATGCGTGCAAAATATGATGCAAAGCATATGGGAGCGATTCAAACACTTCTGAGAGTACTGACCCCCAGTGAGATTCCTCACACAAACACACCCGAATCACAACATCCACTCATAACTTCTAAGCATCGGCCACTACACAAACATTAATAAAAATAATAATAAAACAAATTAATCCAAAACATGAAGAGGAATGCACACAAAGTATACTGAACCACCCTCTTAAGGTTTTTTTTCTAAATTTTTGTTATCATCTTGTTATTGTGAAGTTTGTGTGTGCGAGTAAGGAAATCCACCGAAGACCAACATATGCTGCAATGAGGAATGACAGCAAGAGACTCCAGTAAAGAAGCTTGTTTCTGTGATCATCATGTATGTAATAAAATGGTTATAACACTAGAATGTTTTTTGTCATTTTTCTAAGAAAAATATTAAGGGAACCACAAACTATCCCATCGAAGGTGATTGCTCATTCTGTGCTGCTTGGTGGGGAGACGCATTGCTTGCTCTCCAGAGACAGAAACATTTTCTAATGCGTTGAGAGAATTACTAACAGACGTCGGCAGGTTCTTGTTTTAATCCCCTGGCAGGATGTCTTGCACAGTACACAGTACATTTTTGCTCCTTTCATTCTATGTCCAACTCAACCACATTTGCTAAAAGACAAACACATTAAACTGGAACTACCTGGGAACAATGCCAGCTCTGCTGTCTGCCATCTCGATGCAGATAAGCCAGTGCTTTCCGTTGCATTTGACTATTTGCGGTAATTTCATATGGACTGAAATGTTTTGTTTGCAGCTAAAAATTTCTTGTTAGTCTGCACCATATATTACAGCTAATAACAGGGCCACGCCCATTTTATTGTAGCTGAATCAAGCTCAGTTATGGTGGAACAATGACAGTGCGAGAATTGGGGGGGGGGGGGTATTCCCCGAAGCAGGATTTCTTGCTTAGCCAGATAACTTCTTGGATTTAACGTAGTCTGGCCTTTACTTATATTTAGCTCAGACTGCCTTAAATCCGACAAGTTGTCCGGCCAATCAAGAAATCCTGCTTCGTGGAACACCCCCTAGGATTAGGAACACCCCTATTTCACAAATAAATCAGTAGAGCATTATGATCAAACAGGGTGAGTTATTTTAAGCAGAACATAAACTGATAATATTTTATAACTAGACGGGATATTAACAATGTGAAAATTGACACCGAAATTAAGGATATCCGCAGCTTATGGTCTGTAAAGTAGGCCTATGTGGTTTCATTTACAGGGTGATTTCTGGGATCAGGTAGTTATGGATTGGATTAAAGACTATTATGGTAACCCCCAAAGAGTAAAGGCAACTGGAAGGCATAGAAGGGAGGCATTCAGTAAACGAGGGCTGAATCTGTAACCCATTATAATGGTTTAAATCAATTGCATACATTAACTGTACTTGAACATGTTGTGCAAAGGTTGAACATAAATTTTTTTCTGCTGGCCAGGGACAAAACATCTTAATGACAAACATGTGATTTTTGTAATTTTATTTTTATGTTCTTTGTTTATAATGGTTTTCCAGTATAAAATCGCTCCAAAATTTGAACAGGGGATTGTGCCAAAAAATTCATCATTATGGAGCATGTAGCTTAAAAATTAATGCAAATAATGTTAAACAGAGGGACTGATCAGTTACATCATAGCAATTCGCATAAGTCAATTGTCTTTGGGTACATTTGCTTTTAATTGTAAAATTGAACAAAAGCCTATAATACTCAGACGCTAAGATACTAATGTATGTAGAAAGGAGTGTGGGGGTCTGTCCGATGTTTTTCATTGGGGATGACTGAAAGCTGATATGGGAAATGTGCACTGGCAGCGAAGTGTAACTCCTACTATAGCCAGTTTCTTTTTGTAAATTCCAGTCTCTCTGGTAGTGTTGTAGCCCTTTCAAAACACTCATATGCCATTCAGAGACAACACTAAGACAACAATAGAATAGAAAAGTGGTACTTGGGCCTTGCTATTTGTTACATGTGACTGTTTGGGACATGTGACTATCCTGGCAACCTTCTGATCACAGGCACAGAGGCTGTGCCACATACTATCCCCCTCCCCTCGCGGGTAAGTACTGTGGCTTTAACCCTGGTTTGCGAGGCTGCCTTCATCCACTGGTCTCTCGCATATCTGCTCCTCAGTAGCTACAGTACATTGGCTGGTTCTGGCGACCAGTAAATGAGTTGTTGTGTGCCCCTATCCAAAAAGGCAGGTATAGAAGTAGGTGAAGAGTTTATATATGTATACTGTGCGTGTGTGTGTGTGTATAAAATATACTGTATAAAAAGATTCAGCATGATTAAAATAGCTCATTAAAACATTATTGAAAGATTCTGTCAAAAATAATATCAATGTGTCCTGAGTTTCCATAAATACTGCTATACAGGTTTACTAATAGCTTGAGTGTATTAGGATCTTACATACAGTTCTACAATGGTGTTTGTTATTTCTGCCTCTAAGTATTTATATGAACAAGTCACTCCAACACAGTCAGGGAAACCCCGTCTGACATCAGTCCTCTGTCCTCCATGCCTGTGCACCTTTGTGTTTTTGCTTGTTCCCCCGGTTTTGAGGTTACAAACAAGCAGTCGCAAGACAGCCATCTCATTCAGGAGTTCCAGCCCAGTTTTCTCTGAGGAACCTTCATATGCTGGTTAAATGGCATAATAATTCACCTTGGATAAGTAATACTGCATAAAAGTTGTTAAACAAAGCTTGAGGAGAAGGTACAGAACTGCCCCCACAAGCTGGTGTGTTGTATGATTAGGCTCTATTACAGTATTATGCATTAATATTTATATAATGCAACTTACATGTTACTTATATATTTGATGTGCACTGCCCATCTGGCATACCCCTTTCACCCCCCACCCCAAATTTTATCATAGGCATGAATGTTGGGGGGCCTGCATGGGCAAATACGCCAAGGGCTGACTTTTAATCCCAGTCTGACCTGCTTATATGTAACTTATACACTCACTGGCCACTTTATTCTGTACACCTGCTCAAATTGAAGCACATATCTAATCAGCCAATCATACGCCAGCAGCACAATGTATAAGATCATGCAGAAACAGGTCAGGAGTTTCAGATAATGTTCACATCAAATACCAGAATTGGGAAGAAAGGTGAGTTTAGTGACTTTGAATGTGGCATGGGTGTCGAGTTTTTTTGGTCTATAACACTGCAGAAATTGCTGATCTGGGATTTCACACACAACAGTCTCCAGGGTTTACAGAGAATGGGCCGAAAAAGAAAGAACAGCGGTCCTCTGTGGCCGAAATGCCTTGTTGGCTTGTTGATGGCAGAGGTCAGAGAAGAACGGGCAGACAGAAACTCAGATAACCACTCATTACAACCAAGGTATGCAGAATGAATGCACAACACACATAGAACCTTGAAGCAGATGGACTACAGCGGCAGAAGACGAGACGGTGTACCTAATAAAGTGGCCACTGGCTCACTAGTCCCTGCTGCATGCTCTGCTCAGCATTTTTTGCCTCGTAGTAATTTTAGCAGTTAATAATAAGGCATGCATGCTATACTGCATATACTGCATATACTGCACATAGCATGTATTGCTAGAAACTTTCATCCATTGCAGAAGTGCAAGGAAAACATGTCTAAAGACATATAACCGCAAAATACAGATTTCAGATACTGTGCTTTAATTTCCATGCTTTAGCAGCCATGCCACTGATGCATCACATATTTAGAGAAAAGGAGTAACACAGAACCAGCTTAAATAAATACAGAAGGCGTTCAATTTTCTGAGGGTTACATTCTGGAAACACACATATGTCAAATATCCCATCTTTTAAACAACCTTATTTCACACTGAAAAATAAATAAAACAGTATGACTATAAGATTTGTTGTTATTATGACTTATAAATTAATGGGAAAATATGCATTTGGATGTGTGAGGTGATTTTTAAATTTTAAACTCCAGTAGATCCATTGTCCACCTCCCAGGACTGACTTGTCAGAGTGTACCGATTTCTTTTCATCAAAAGGGGGTGCCCTCCTCACATGGATCATATATCGGGGGATTTTACCTCTTTAACTTTCATCCCAGAAAGGTCCTTATAAGCAAAATGTTTAATTTCATCACTGATGAAGTTTGGGTTGGTCCGGCCTTCGGTAAATAGGAGAGGCCAGTCATAGTGTTTCTGGATGACTTACCTCTGTACCTGGGCAGAGCGAAAGGACCAGTCAGCAGGTGTCAGCGGATGTGGAAGGAAGGGAAACTAGACCCATATCAGTCTCACACCCCCAATATGGTTTTTTCATCGCCTGAATTCCACACAGTCGCACGAACATAAAACTGACCTTGAGACATGACAGTAACTGTACCCAGGTTTCCTAGATGTCCGACAGTGACAGCGAGAAATGAAGGGGGCTCCACATTCCAGCTTTTCAGCTGAGGGAGGTGGGGGTGCAGGCTTGCTGGGGTCCTACAGGCGGGGGAGGGTGCTACTGGGAGAGGCTGGGAATGTCACCACCCTCCCAGCACGGGGCTCCTGCGGTATATAAGGCTGCGCTCCACGGGCTGCTCTCATTTCGTTCCTCTTAGTCCTGCCAACAGGAAAGGGAAGGATGAAGCTGCTGGTTGTAGCTGCTCTGGTGGTGGTGCTGTCTGTCCTAGACAGGGTGGATTCCTCAGCCTATGACAAGATCGTGTCCCACAGCCGGATCAGGGCGAAGAAGGAGGGGTGAGTGTCACAGCAATGGCCCCAGCGTCCTCGCTTAATTAATGCAGCGGAGCCAGCACATATTTTGCCATCCTGAAATAATTTTTTTAGTTTTTCATTGATTTCAAGCTAATTATTAAACAATAAAGTGTTTAATATGTTTGCTTCAATGGACAAACTAAGAAGGCCTTTGAAAGGTTATTGTTATTGTCTTCAGAAAAATTTACAGACTACAAAGTGAGACATTTGACCTAATAATCTGATCTACTAAGCTTTAATAATATTGCCAAAATATTGCTACTTATATATAAGCTTCTGAATAACTGAATTATTTTTAAAATCCAGCTGTGACGCCAGGCAGGAGAACAGAAAAATAAACCCCATTTGGTATCAAAATATACTCCCCAAATATAATTACTCTGCACTTTTTAGAAGCTTCTAGACTCTGGTTAAGTAAAAATAAAATATGTAAATAATAACTAATACATAATAATAATAATAATAATAATGTGAATTGCATTTCAGTCAGCAGCTACTATACCTGCGATATCTGCTGCTACAATGTAGGGAATATCAGTGGGCCCCAAACACTCAAATGTTCTTCTCCACATAAATCATTAAGAGTGCCTGGGTCTCTTCTCGAGTCTGATTGACTGGAGGATGTTTTTTTTTTCGATTTTGAAAGTCTTGTAGCTGAAATAATGTGCATATTAATAAATCTGGAGTCCATGTTGGCTGGAACACATTTGCTGTCCATACTTGCCGTGGTCTGAGTTCTGCGAAGGCTGAGACATGGTGATACCAGTGCGATTCACACGGCTTACGGTGAAACCTCTCCCCCCGTCCCCCCTGCCCTTCCCAGGCCCAACGTCTGCGCTCTCCAGCAGGTCTCAGGGACCAAGAAGAAGTACTTCAGCACCTGCCGGAACTGGTACCAGGGGAGCATCTGCGGAAAAAAGGCGTAAGTGTGACTGGGTGCCCATGGTGTGGCGGTGGGACGCCATCTGGGGGATCGGGATGCGGAGGAGCTAATGTGGAGAACCAGGAGGCAGGAAGGAGAACAGCATCTCCAGCATGACTGGATGCCCCTCATTCCTACCCCCCTTTCCAAACCTCCTCTCCCAGAGGAGGAAACTGCTAGTATACAGCTTTTGTGAAAAATCCCATCTCCTTCTGCTTCAGTCTCCATATGGTTCCGTTTAGATGTTAGGGTTCAGTTTCCACCTCTGACCCTACGCTCAAAAATGTTCTGTTACAAATGAGGTAGCTATGGAGAGTCATGCTTCCATTACCATAAAAACACACAGTCTGATCGTCAGCAACAAAATGTAAGAACTGACCTGCACAAGCAGGCTAGTATTAGCCATTCTGAATTCTGCATGGAGTATCCCTCTGTGCCAGAAAAATAGGTGAACATGCAACTTATTGGGATTCTCGCTAACATAGTAACATATACTGGCTTGTATATGAACAAATGCAATCACAAACCTGGACACGGTTGATGACCCTAATCATCTTGAGTGCAGAACATGGTATAAACTGATGCATGCATCCAAAGGACCCCCATGAAACGCAACCCACGGGCTGGGATGGGAATCCTGAAGATTCAAAGAAAAAGGAGAAACAAAGATGCAAACAGAATTCAGAATCATGAAGTAAGACTTTAATTAGATGTGTCGAGACTCCCCACTGGCCAGTGTTGTGTGACGGTATCTGGTTTGCATTAAGCAGTTTGAAAGGCCACCAAGGTTGACCGCTAGTCTGTGGCTGTATTACCTCAGGGTCCCAGTGCATTTTCCATGGTTTTAGCTGCGGTCTCTTGTTCTTAGAGTACAGTAGCCTGTGGGACCTTATGCTGAGCTAGGCTGGCGTGCCTCTGAACCTCAGCACGTCTGTCTTTTGTTGCCTCTGCTCCCAGATTGGCCTGGCAGCTCAGAGACGAAGCCCAGCAAGGCTTTTCCTGCGACCGTCAGCCGTGCAGCTTGCTGGCTGCTGCGCCTGGTTTATGCTGTCGCTGCACTTTCCCGCTCGCCGTGGCGCATTCTGCATGTGCGGTATCTTATAGCACTGTGAGCTGTCCAGGGACCTGCTCTTTGAGCGTGAGGCTTTGCTGCTCGGTGTTTATCTTAGTCTACGCTATGGAGTCGTTTCCACAGATTCTTTCCATCCTCTGAGCTCTACCGTCCAATCAGAGAATTTTTTTCAAAATCTTTGATAAAATTTAATATATTACCTAAACAATTTAACCCATTAGTCCATCTTTATTTATCTTCTCTGTGAAGTAAGTGAATTGATCACAATTTAACTCAATTTAACACAATTTAAATCCTGGTGAGGATCTTGGGGAGGTCTAGAAATAATGCATCCACAAGTAATATATCCAGTTGAATTGAGTAAGATGTAGTAATAAAAGCATAATTAACGCTTTATCTGATTATCATCTCCAGTATAGTCATTTCCTGGCAATTAAACTGCCATCCTGCTATTACTGAAGGGGTGACTGGTACTAAAATGACTTAATATATTATAAATACTCATCATGACCCTGTGCCCTGATAAGTGGTCATGGAAAATTAAGGGTTCTGAATATTAATAAAAAGGATAAATACATTTATCATGGCTTTTATTAATTGAAAGTTATCTGTAATTGTAATTGTAAAATTATTGATTATATTTGTGTGAAATTAAATATTTAGAATGAATTGTTAATGTTATGTTATTGAAACAGCAATATTTTTAAATAATCTACAGCTACCAGTTTATTAGGTTTGCATAGCCCATTTGTCCGCCTTCTAATGACTTATCCCGCTCTGAGTTGCAGAGAATTCTGAGTAGTCTTCCAACGAAGATGCAGTTTTTATTGCCATGAACAAACCGCGTTTGGTCTGTAACACTGCAGTATGTAAATCAAGTCGAGTCAGTAAAGAGATTTATGAAATTTATGTTTTTTCATAAATAAGATTTATGAGAAGACCTTCTTTAAAAAGTGTTTTTCTTACTTAGCAACGTGGATGAGTCACAGTGTGATGGTAATATAGGGTTGAAAGTCACTCAGGAAGCGTATGGAAGACTTTCAGTGTTGGCTTTCATTACTGAACTACTGACCTAAGAAACTTTTCCAAATAAGATTTTCCCCCCAGGAAGGGGGTGTTGGGAAAGGTCTTACTTTATCACGGCAGTATGTCTCCAACCACATCAACCGCCATTTTCCTGAGAGTCCAATAGATGTAGGGGGATCACCACTGCACCCACTCCCCAGTGTTCAGGCGAAAATCACCACTGCACCCACTCCCCAGTGTTCAGGCGAAAATCACCACTGCACCCACTCCCCAGTGATCAGGCGAAAATCACCACTGCACCCACTCCCCAGTGTTCAGGCGAAAACAGCTCTGCCCTGTGATGTCTTTCTCGTTACGCTGGATGCTGGTCCGTCCTCTTTCATGGGGGGTCTCCCTCCAGAGTCGAGCTTTGACTGCGGTGCCATCTGGATGCACTTCTGCCCGGTGCAAAGCAACATGTGGAACTGCTTTTGGGGAACGGAAGGTTCCCAGGCTGGTCCTGAGCGTGAGACCTCATCTGCTGCAGCCATCAGTTCGGTTTGATTGATGGCAACCCGCAGCTTCCCTCTGGACTCTCCCATCATATTTTCCTGAGATGCTGTTAGTCGCGGCTTTGGAAGTGCAACTCAGCGGCCGATTCCTCTCGGCCTCATGTAGCTCCCGTGACAAGCGATGTCAAGATGTCGGCTGTTAAAGGCAAAGGCTGGAACTGAGACCCTCTGTTTTTTTTGTGTTGATTAGCTTAGCAGATTCTGTTATCTGAAGCAATTTGCATAACTTTCTTATTGTGTATTTTATTGCCTTTTATTGTAAAAAGTCCGCTGTACTGAATTTGAGCAACGTTTTTGTTAAAAGTAATTTTTTTCACCATAAAACTATCTCACAGCTGTAGCGCCAAATACAAACCAGAAAGCATAAAGATATTTTCAAACTTCTGCCTGATTGTGACTGAAAACTGCAGCTGTTTCACCTGATAACCAGACAGACCCCAGGGAATGGATGCCTGTATAATGCACATTTTCACCTCATGAGGCTCAGTGTGGGAGGATTTCAGCTCAGGTTTACCGTCATAGGCACCAGCCAGTCTGGAAGTGGAAAAGGATAGAGAATTTTTCATTGCAAACATGAGGGTGAACAGACAGGGAAAGAACCACCAGGACAAATCAAACCCCTTGTTTAGTGTAAGCACCAATCATGTAGTCAGCATTTCTCCAAATGAAAATGGAGGCTGGTATATTCCTACTCTCTCCTCCAACTGATGTTCTTATTACTGTCATTGATATTATTTACAAAAATGCACAAATAATTCCCTACAGTTGTGTACAAAAAGAGTTTAGGTCTTTCTGGCAGAGCAATTGCAAAATTCCACATTGCTTCATGATGGTTTCCAACAGAGTAAACCATTTGATTGCAATGTGTTTTTTTCATAACCTACAAAGAACGCCTTGGACGTTAAGCAGAAACTAGTCTTGGGCTAAGATAAATGTGTTTCAAAGAAAAAGGATTGAGAATTTCATCATTTTACGATTTCAATGTCAAAACAGTCCTAATTGTCCAGCATTTCTGCCATTGCTTTGGGTAAAATGCTTGGACCACATGTCTACTTAATGGGCTTGATTAATTCAAAATGTTCTATCGATATTGTATGCTTGCAACTAAACACAAGCCTGTAAAAGAAAAAAAAAGCTGCTGACTTAGCTAAAAGACTCTTATAAAAATAAGTTCTGGGATAAACAGGATATTGTAACATGCCTTGATAACGTATTATACCCAGTGTTGCAGTTAATCCAGTTAATTTTCTTTTTTGGCACAGAGATGTGAGGAAATCTGCTCATTTACACTGATTTGAAACTTTTCTTTCATGTTCATTTAAGTAGCATTTTTCCTGGTGATTTTTGCCTGCTTTCTGTTACACTGATGTTGCGTAGTCAACCTCTTTTGTTGTACTTAGATCTCCCACCCATCCCGTATATTATGGGATGCCATATTGAACCAGGGCGGGATGTGATTTCTCCTGTACTTTCATACAATCACTAAGTCAGGGGTCCCAAACAGGATCTGAAGACATTAGAGGGCCATCAAACTGAGATCATGGTTGTTAAAACATCTGAGCTAATTCGTAACTTCAAGTGTGGCTGTGAAATACAATATAACCCCCCCTCCAAGGCATACTTGACAAATTGCAGTATTCAGTATTGCTGTGGACCCGGGGGTGGGCGGGCATGGAGCAGTGCCGTAACCTCAGGTATACTCTTATCCTGTGTCACACCGTAGCCGACTTATAATCGTAGTTAAAAGTCACTGTCCTAACTAAAAGGACCCTTTTATTTATTTGGGGGGGGGGGGGGGGGGGCTGGAACAAAAAGGAAATGAGGAACCTACGTGTTTCATAAGCTCATAAAAGCCAGGTCTGAGATACAGATACCTAACTAATCTATAGTTTCCCCAGGTTCTGCTTAGTAAATAAATAATCTATATTTCATTTTTACTACTTTGATGTGGGGTGACAACAGCGCTGGCCACATATTTACCACCCCTTAGATTTGACCGGGGGTAGTTTATTTTTTAACCAGTAGGCTGGAAAGATAAGACCCCCCAAGATAAACATCAAAGCATAAGGATAAGGCAGAAAAGGTGATTAAAATGCAGTCATTTGGGATGAAAACTTTCTGCTTAGCTTTAAACAAAATAAGTCTCAATGTCTAGCAGATTTTTCCTGCAGCTAATGCTATCGCCAACCATGATTTCTTGGTGCAGGCCGGTGCTGTACGAATGCTGCCCTGGATACATGAAGCTGGATGGGATGCGTGGATGCCCTGCAGGTGGGTTGTGCTCTGTCACACTGCGGGAGATGTGCACACATATGTTTTCGTAACAGCTATGCCAAAAATATTAAGGTCTTCCTTTAAATATTCAGAATAGAAGAAAGTCACCGGGACTTGGATTCCTACAGACTTTTGTACTGTATCTCTGTGGACAATGTGGTGGCTTCTTCTCTTCCAGTGGCCCCCATTGACCACGTGTACGGCACACTGGGCCTTGTGGGAGCCCGCACCACACAGAGGTACTCCGATAGCTCCAAGTTGAGGGAGGAGATTGAGGGACCTGGATCATTTACCATGTTTGCTCCCAGCAATGAAGCTTGGGATCTCTTAGACCCTGTAAGTCAGCCAACATGTCGCTGCGCGACTCTCAGAGGGATTGAAATGGCTCTTCACCCAAATGTTCATGCGACTTCATTTTAAATACAAGAACTTGGTCCCCTTTCTTTTGTTAACAGAACATAAGGAGTGCCCTGGAGGACAATGTGAATATTGAACTCTACAACGCTCTCCATTATCACATGGCCAACAAACGTCTTCTGACCAAAGACCTGAGGAACGGCATGAAGATCACCTCCATGTACAACGATCTTGAGCTTATCATCAACCACTACCCCAATGGGGTGCGTTTTAAAATCCAATGAGTGCTCAGACCAGTGCAGAATGTTGAGAATCAATCCCTTTGACCTTACAGCAGTGTTGGATTTAAGACAATGTGTGTTACAACCACAGGTCGTCACGGTAAACTGCGCCAGGATTATTCATGGAAACCAGGTGGCCACCAATGGAGTAGTGCATGTCATCGATCGTGTCATCACGAGCGTGGGCAACACCATCCAAGACATCATCGAAGTTGACCCTGATCTCAGCGCCTTAAGCGTAAGCATCAGTGTACAGGGAACAGATTCCAGTTAGGAATCATAAGTGATGTTAGTTAAAACAATGAGTGATGAATTACATATGGTGATATTAATTAAATGTTGCATTGAAATACCTGGAGAACTTCAAGCAAACCATATAAAAAGGCGTCAGGACAAAAGTTTGGTGTTTTTTTTTTTAATTAAAGACAGCAGCCACGGCGTCTGGCCTGCTGGACAAACTGGGCGAGCCTGGCCACTTCACCCTGTTCGCACCCACTGATGAGGCTTTCAGCAAGCTGGACCGGGAGGTGTTGGAGAGAATCATGGGAAACAGAGGTGCCCTCCAAGGTAAAGCCCACGCAGGGAGCTTCATCCAGCTTTGGCCAAAAGAATCTGCTCTCGGGTCACACTGGACTCACTTCTGAGGAATTATACACATACATATATTCTAACCAGCCTCTACTCACTTTCAGTAACACAGCAATTCCACAGCTACAGCTTGCTGGCTGACTTTCAAGGCACAGCAGTGAGACACGCTGACTAATCATTAGCAAATGCAAGCAAGTTATCTATCCCATGCAAACAGGGCTTCTCAAGAGCAAATTATCCACTTCTGAATTCTCAGACAGTGAGCAAACACCATGTCCCAACCACAGCTACTGGACAACTACGTTAGTGATCGTTTGCTAGCATCTTCTAAATGACTTCTCATGGAGTCATTTATTGGATGATTTTTAATTCTTTAAAAACCAGACATTGTGGACTATTATCACATACCTCATCATCATTTTTGTTTTATACCTATTTTAATTTTTCATTTTAGTCAACTTTATGCGTAGTACAGATGTACTGTAGTATTAATGTAGTAACCTTGCATTAATAAAATACACAGTTTGCTGTTTCTGAGAAGTGAACAAAGGATAATGGTGAAGAAAACTAGAACATCCTAAAGGCGACCAAACAGCTGACTTTACCTCTAGTACACTGGGTTACAGTACACTGCAGCACAGTACAGTACAGGACAGTACAGTGAGTACAGCACATTTTACTGTATTTGCCTCTCCCTGCCGTCCCCTGGAGGATGGGCTCCCCCTTTGAGTCTGGTCCCTCCCAAGGTTTCTTCCTTCTTGGGAGTTTTTCCTTGCCACTGTCGCCTATGGCTTACTCACTGGGGGCTTTGGGTGGGGATGCTGTAAAGCGCTTTGAGACGATGTAATGTTGTGATAATGCGCTATACAAAAATAAATTTGTTTGTTTGTTTGTTGTATCACAGCACAGTAAAGCGCATTACAGCTCAGCACAGCATAGTACAGTGAGTACAGTGCAGCTCAGCACAGCACATTACAACACAGTACAGTGCAGTACAGCACTGGACTGCATGGTACAGAGCAATAATGCTCAGCACAGCACAGTACAGTGAGTACAGTACAGTAAAGTGATTATAGCTCAGCTCAGCATAATACTAAACTGTACAGCTCAGCACAGTATAGTACAGCTTAGCATAATACCGGAGACCACAGCTGAGCACAGCTCAGTAAAGCACCGTACAGCGCAGGGCGCCAGGCTCTGGGGTAAGAAGCAGATGTTTCCTCTCTTCCATTCATGTCAAAGTATGCAAGACTGGCAGGATCTGTGGTATGTTTGGCAAGGTTGGTACAGCAAAGTGCAACAGTCAGGTGTCACCAGGCCAGGATCCCAGAGGACGGCACAGGTGTCCACCACCCCAAAATACCAGTGCCACAGACTCGCAGCCCCCATTCTGCTGAATGGGGACGGGGTTCCTGTAGAATTAATCTCAATCGACTGGTTGCGGTTACTGTGGAAATGAAACATTGTTTCATGTTCCTTAAATTTTATAACTCTATACCCCTCCAGAAATCACCTGCATTGTAAGACATACAGTTTTTCAACACTGTATTTAGCACCGTTAAACAACAACAATAACCCACAGAAAACAACGCCACCAATCATGAAATAAACCAAAAGCCAGCTTACCAAAACATTCTCTTCTATTTTTCTTTTTCTATGTATTTCTATTTCTGTTTTTTAAATGCTGTGTCATGGTGATACCGACAAACAGACTAGTGTCACCCATTCATACCAGTGGATTTACAGCCTTCGTCTTCTCATCCCCGTGTTTCTGACTCGGCCTTCTGTCACTTTGCAGCACTGCTGAACTTCCATCTCCTGGATTCAGTGCTGTGCTCTGAAGCCATTATGGCTGGCGCCTCCTACGAGACACTTGAGGGTCACAACATCGAGATCGGCTGTGATGGCGAGAGCCTGACCATTAACGGTGTCAAGATGGTGCTGAAGAAGGACATCGTCACCAGTAATGGCGTCATCCACCTCATTGACCAGGTCCTCATGCCTGATTCAGGTGAGACAGCACAAATGTTTTATGGATAAGTACAGTATCAGGAGCAGAGGTCAACAATCCTCTGAAACGTATAAAAGTTACTCTAACAACTGTCTGCATACAGTATGTGACCTCCCAGTGACCTCACACATCCAGGGACTGGGAGTTTGAGTCCCGTGTCTGGCTCTGCATATGGAGTTTGCATGTTCTCTGTGTGTGGGGCTTGTATGTTCACTGTATGTGGAGTTTGCATGTTCGCTGTATGTGGAGCTTGCATGTTCGATATATGTGGAGTTTGCATGTTCTCTGTGTGTGGAGTTTGCATGTTCGCTGTGTGTGGAGTTTGTATGTTCTCTGTGTGTGGAATTTGCATGTTTGCTGTGTGTGGAGTTTACATAAGAACATAAGAACATAAGTACAGTTTGCATGTTCTCTGTGTGTGGAGCTTGCATGTTTGCTGTGTGTGGAGTTTGCATGTTCTCTGTGTGTGGAATTTGTATGTTGTCTGTGTGTGGAGTTTGCATGTTCTCTGTGTGTGGAGTTTGCGTGTTCTCCGTATGTGTGCACCAGAATTCCCTGGGGTGCTCTGATCTCTGGCTGCAGTTCAAAAACACACGGCTGCATGTATTATTGACTGTAAATTGCCCATATTGTGCAATCGTGTGTAAACGTCTGCCCTAAGATCAATTGGCATCTTGCCTGGGGTGTTCCCTGCATCGTTCCCTATGATTCCTGGGATAGATTCATAAGAGCTTATGAATTATTATAGTCAACACTATAATACCTTATGACTTTCAATAGAAGATGCTGTAATGCTTTATTAATTCTCATACTGAGCATTATAATGCATTATGAATGTACCTATAACTATTACAGATGACAGCTTTAAATAAAGTGTTCACGATAGATTTTAAGGTCATTGTGACTCTATATTGGATAAGTGGATGAATGCTCATATATAGCATTGTGAGTTTGGACCAGGGCTGGTACTATATTCCTGATATAATATATTCCTGTTTTTTTTTCCTTTCAGCCAAACAGGTGATGGAGTTGGTCGGTGCCTCCCAGTCTATGTATGGTGACATGGTGTCTGAACTGGGTCTGGTGTCCCTGATGAGACCCAAAATGGAATACACGCTCCTGGCCCCCTTTAATGCAGCCTTCAATGGTGAGTGACACACCTCAGCCCACTTCCAAGTGCCTTGATACTGTGTTTTAGCCAGGAAAGTAAATCGCCCATATGATAACATTCCCAGTACCGCTCAAGATTACTAGAACTGCAACAACAATCTTAAATAAGAGTGATTTGCTATGCTGGCTGTTTCATCTATTAATCTGAGCTGTTTTTATGCAACCCTTATTACGTACCAGAATGACTTTGCCATTTATTGCAAAACACTCACCCATCAATCTATCTTCTAACCACTTATTCTGGTCAGCATCATGGGACTATTGCAAAACACTTCTGGTTTTTAATAACTGAGATTGTACTCTCATCTTATTTCTGTGCTGTTTCTAAATATCTATGAGTGTGTCTTTCTGAACTGGCAAACAGTTCGGAAGAAACCTTTACTCTATAGATGGCAACAGCCCTAGCAGTTGATATTTCCAGATTGTGCTCAGTGGGGCACATTTCAAAGACCTGATGGAGCCAGCAGAGATTATTCATAGTGTATTGTAGAGCTTATAAAGCTTCTTTAATGTGAATTTATTCTTTATTATCCCACCCTGGAACAGACAGCGGGCTTCACCACAACCTTGTACTGAATAAGCAGTTATGGAAAATGGATAGATGGTTATTCCTCATATATTTATACAATTTTCTCTGTTTTTATGATTTTTTCCGAAGATTTTTTAAAGTTATATGGTTGGCTTTAGCATGCAAAGAGTAAGAAACCTCAACATCTCACTGGTTGCTCCTCTGATGTCTGGGTATGAGATGTTGTTGAGGAGCTGTTTTGGCCTTAGGGTGGTAGCTGAGGATGCTGTCATGTATAGCTACCTTGCCGCCCTGTGTCCCTGACTCTCCCAGATGAGGTGATGGCCATGGACCAAGATGAACTACGGGTCATCCTGGAGAACCACATCCTGAAGAAGAAGCTGGTCCTGAGCCAGTTGTACAATGGCCAACGCCTGGAGACCATTAGTGGCAAATGGTTGAGAGTTTTCATCTATCGCACAGTGAGTCCTAACACCTCCTACTCTACCAAAGAAAGAAATGCGAGGAATCACAAATGTTGATATTGCACGGAGTAGTTAAGAATCAGGTGTGCCCAGATTTGTAGAAAGTACAGTTGGCTACAAACATAGAGGTACTGTTTTGGTGCCAGTAGGGGTCTCACTCTTCGATAGGCTGTCTGCATCGAGAATGCCTGCATGGTGAGGGGCAGCAAAGAAGGCATCAATGGCGCCCTGCACCTCCTGAGGACCTTCATCAAGCCAGCTGACAGCAACATGTTCCAGATCCTGAGATCCAGCGGGAAATTCAAGTAAGCTGTGATGAAGCATTCTTCCTCCTTTGAGATGCTTCTTCCTTACGCTTTTCACTCACACCTGCTGTTGGTGTGCCACCGTTAAGTGTCCGTCGTCGTGCCTGATTGCAGGATATTCCTGTCCTTGATGGAAGCCGCGGGCCTGACTCAGTTGCTGCAGCAGGAGGGCGACCATACGCTATTCGCCCCTACTGATGATGCCTTCAAGGGGCTGAGCCAACAAGACATCGCTCTGTTAAAACGTACATCCCACTCAAGTGTTGCTTTTCTTCATATATTTCATCTCGTAATTAATTTCAGTCAATGGGATGACTAATAAGACCTCTGACAAGCTTGTTTTTCACTGAGATCATCTGGGATATAACAGCATTACCGTGTCCTCACTCACGATCAGGTGACGTCAACGCCCTGAGGACCATCCTTCTGTACCACATCAGTAACGGCATCTTCATTGGTGGAGGCTTAGAGGGCGGAGTCACCAACCTGCTCAAGTCCCTGCAGGGAAATAATCTGCGAGTGCTGCTTGTGAGTGGCCTGCTTTGCCGTGATGAGCTCCATAAAGTCCTAAGACTCCATATTAAATCTTTCAATCTTAAAATTATTATTTGCATAAAATGTGGGATTGATTTCTCTCAAACCACAGTACATCAGTGTAGGACATTCCCAGTAATAACTATTATTTACAATAATTAATAGTTATTATTAAAAGAAATTTCCTAGTAACAAAGCATACTTTAGTTGGAAAAAAATATTTGCAGACATATTAAGCTGTATTTCCAACAAGAATGCCTCTTCATTATGGAAATTTTACACATAAGTAAACACTTCAAACTGAGCACAAAAATTACAGGGGACAGGAAATATTTTCTCTAATCCTATTCGCTATTTGGTCCCTGGATGATACAGTGGCTCAGTGCTCAGCACTGCTGCCTTATACTTTTGAGTCTGGCCTTGCTCTCAGTGTGGAGTCTGCATTAGCTCCTACTGTCGCATGAGGCTCCCTACACAGTCCAGAAACCTGCAGGTATGTGAATTGACATCTGGAAATGGCTTACATTGTGTGGATATGCCTCAATATCTCACCTCCCTCAGTGGTACTGGATAAGTGATGACATTTATTTGACCTTTTTATTTTATCTAGAACAATACCATACAAGTGAATTCTATCGAGGTCTCTGATCCGGATGTCATGGCTTCAAACGGAGTAATTCACTACATGCAAACTCTCATTTACCCTGAAGGTAGGTTTCTTGGTCACTGTACTCTCCTCAAAACACTTTAAGAAGTTAAATTGTGTTGTTAAATGGGGTTTCAATTAAGAAACGACTGTTTGGAAATAGAAAGCAGAGCCACAGATGCATGTTCCCCACTGGGAGCCTCAGTCTGGACACATTTCTGTTACTCTTACCTGACAGGACACGCTATTCGTCATCCGCGTCTGATTGGCAGTTTTGTTTTTACTAACAGATTTGCCAGTGGGAAGCCAAGAGCTACAGACCCTTTTAAGGAGAGTTGTCAGACACATCCAGATCAAGGTACAGCACCGAGATGAGCTTCAGCATGAACTTCAAGTTAACATATCTCCCAGCGTGACGCTTCACGTCGAACCGCCATCATCACGTACTTTACAAGTCGGTGCGATCACCGTGTCAGAAAGACAGCTCGCCCTAAAGCAGTCGCTCAGACTGAAAAAGTAAAGTTTTATTGGCAGCATCACAAGGTGCAAAACTTGGCTTTAAGCTATACTGGAATGCTGCATGAATAATAAAAGGAAATCAGAAAGATATAATCATTTACTGGACACTGATTTAAATATACTGTACATAAATGATGATTTCACAAATATCAAAATCATACTTTCTTATGTATTCATTTGCTGCCTACTGAGGTAGATTAAATAGTCAATTTAATTGGTTCTCCAGTGTGGGATTAAAATTATACTTAGTACAAATAAGCTCCTTTCTTTTTTCCCCAGTATGTTCCTGGGTACAGATACAGAGAGATTCCTCTGACTTTCCTGAGTAAGTCCATTCTGTTTTGTTACTGGCTTTTCTTGACACCGTATTATTTTTAAGATTCATATAATTATCCTGCTTCAACTATTGAAATGTTTACAAGCCTCCTCTATGTAGGCTGGTAACTTTCACATCTTTGTTTTACAGAGAGGACTGTCACCCGTGTGATCCAAGGTAAGTGTATCAATACCCAGTATTTGGAGAAAGCAAAATTGGTTAAACTTCTAGCAAAGTTCCTCAGGTGTCATTCAACACTAATGTCATGGAAACACTTAATGAAAAAATAACATTTTCAAGTGGACTTTTCCTTTTGGGAAAACATAGTGTTATTCTTAGCTATTAATCATCCTGACGTGTTATTATGAGTTTTATTAAATTAAATGGCATTTAAGAGTTTCTGCAGAAGGTCTAACAGTTTCTTAAATCCCTCAGTAAAAATGTGCATTTCCATTTTGCTCAGTCTGGCACTTATTTTAGTAAAGTTGGGTTTTTTTTTTGTTTTGATAACTTTATGTTTGTGGTTGTGTGGGATATACCAGCCCACCTCACACATGGGTCTATGGTAGGGTATGATTTCACGTCCTGTGGAAATTTGGTAAATGCCTAATTATTATGGAGGAAACCCCACAGTTTGTGTGACTTTATGTGTCCAGATCAGAGACCCAGATACCGTGACAGGACGCGGAACCGCTCTTTCCGTGACGTTTCAGGTATCCATGAATGAGGCAGGCAATCATACTTCCACAGGCTTATTGTGAATGAGATCTATGCTCACTGCTTTGGCTCAAAGACTCGACAATACAAAGCGAAATCATCAATGGCCTTCATTGGCAACTGTAACCACAGCAACCTGGGTTGACGTTGCTTAACTTACATTCTTTCAACAATACTTGGTGTCTCTAATTTGCTGGCAACGTGTGCTCGTGTGTAGACTGCCATGTCCGCTGTCCTTCCCCATGCTTCATGGGAAAGGCTGCAGGCTCTCATGCAAAGTTGAAGAAAAGAGAAATGGCCATGACACCAAGCCATCAAAAAGGGCAATAAAGCCGATGCTGTTACGGTGCCCATAAATGTCTAGCCGGCTGAATCTCTGGTACGGCTGGACGCTTCCCTCGACATCCGTTCCCAGGAACCCAGCTCCGATGCCCGCTGCTTACCAAGGACCCACGCGCCAGTCTGTGAGCTACCTGCTTGCAGATACTGCTTCGGTTCTAGCTGCACCATCACGCCCTGCAGAGCTGAACAGTTTCTGGAGGCCACGCACTGGTCATGCTGGGGAAGAAAAACACTGCCACCATTTCTTAGCTATGGCTGAAGCCCACTGCTGCATGTGCATGCATCACAGTGAAAGGATCGTCTGGTGATTGATGTACAGCCAAGACTGGTTATATAACAAAGATGCCTGACATCATGTCTGTAAAAGAGGGACAGCAGAGAAGGATTATTAAACAAAAGTACATCTAATTAAAGCAATAATAAAAGTTTAAACATTTAGGAATCACTGAATATCTCATACATGTATTACTGGCTTTTTAAATTGAATAAGTAATTGTGCTATATTTTATGATGCCGTTTGAGTTTTAATGGTTTATCATTGAAGGGGAACCTTCCATCACCAAGGTTACCAGAGTCATCGAAGGAGAACCGACCATCACCAAGGTCACAAGAGTCATTGAAGGGGAACCAACCATCACCAAGGTCACAAGAGTCATTGAAGGGGAACCGACCTTCACCAAGGTCACAAGAGTCATTGAAGGGGAACCTGCAATCACAAAAGTTACCAGAGTCATCCAAGGTACACCCTGAAATAAAAGTGTGAAGGTACAACTTCAGGAAAAGTATATCTTACTTTTGAAAACTTTCTTATGACAATGTTTACCTAAAAGTATTTGACATGAAGGTGGTTATTCTCTGCTCTACCAAACCTAGGGCTGTCCTGCCAAATCTCGGGATGAAACTTACCGGGTTTTGGTACCAACTAACATTCTTAGGTGGAATGATTTGATACCAAGATGATTTTTTTAAATTAGGACCTGGACACCCAAAGACCATTCAGTTATAGGCAAAGCTGATGCACTCAATATCGTAATAAAGGAAAAAAAGTCTAATTCTTTGTAGTATCTCTATTGCGGATAATTAAATAACTCCAGAAACTTCTTGCCAATTGCCAAGGTCCTAAAGAATGGTGCCGCTTAAGCAGCACGTGGCATGATTCATTTCTGAGGATGGCAAAGTGGCTCATTGGGCAGCTATGTTACATCATACTTCCAGTGTTGTGATGGACAGGCATCCTGTCTGGTGTGTTCCCCAGCCGTGTCCCCTCTCCTGCCTGGGGTGTTCCCCAGCCGTGTCCCCTCTCCTGCCTGGGGTGTTCCCCAACCGTGTCCCCTCTCCTGCCTGGGGTGTTCCCCAGCCGTGTCCCCTCTCCTGCCTGGGGGTGTTCCCCAGCCGTGTCCCCTCTCCTGCCTGGGGGTGTTCCCCAGCCGTGTCCCCTCTCCTGCCTGAGATACACTCCATGCACTGTGCAGCAACTCTCTACTGGATGAGTGGCTGGAATCCATGGATATTTATGGCAGCATTCCAAGAAGGATTGAAGCTCCTTGTTAGAATAGACTGTGTCTCTACTCTTCACTAGATAATTGATATAGCTATATTGGTTGGTGTTTGCATTATTATGTCCACCACCTGTATACCAAGGTTAACTAGATCAGGACACAGTGATTTAAAGTATAACACACATCGGACCATAGGTGGGGTTTGATGTTTGCACTTAATTTAATACAGTGTCCAGTAATGCACCTTGCTTACTTTATGTGTTAACGCAATCTGATGCACACATAACCTATTATTTTGTCTGCCTATAGGCTACCAACAAACCACTTATGCAAAGTGCATAGAACAGAATTATAACCTCACACAGCACCATTGATTACCCTGATAGTAAACGACTGCATTCAGACAACTAACTAAAACAAAATACTGAAAAATCTGTGCCTGATACCTTCTGATAGGTAGCCAGGTGAAACACTTAAAATGCTATTCAGCTAAAGCAGGAGAAGTCGTCTCTTTTTCCGACTGGCATAGGCGTCCACATTGCCGATGAACTGCAATTTCAACTCAGGCACCTGAGAAGGGTCCCCCCCCCCCCATATTCCACCCTTGCGTTTGAGTACAAAATAGATTTTGAAAATATAGGAACAAGTGAATATTAAAGTTATGACCTCCATTGGAAATCCAATCGAATTGCAGATTAAAGGTGAACCACTTTAAACCACAAAGGACCCCTGGCTTCTTTATTGTCAGACAGGAGTCAGGGCCTTGTGGCGTCAGCCTCTGGTGTGGACAGTTTCATGCACAACTACAGCCTGTGACAGACTGATTGATCCAAATTAGCCATCCTCAAATGGAATGCATTGAATTAAAATGTCTTCTTTGTTTACACAGGAGGAAACAGGAGGAGAACGAGGATGGCCCCGCCTTTCCGGGAGCGCACACACTGAGCAGGACCATGTGAGGACACCCTCCAGCTAAATGAGATAAGAAGCCAGGAATTAATTCACCAAACGGACCCTGACCTCAAAGCCCCAAGCTGTGGGAATGGTTGTGATTGATCAGGAACTCAGCTTCAGCTCAGAAATCCAACGTATACAAGTGTTATAAATGAAACAAAGAATAACCCGGAACATGGTGCTAGAACAGCATAATCTACAATACATGACGACAGAGCCTGTCTAAGAGGTGATACCAGTTTTGATCAGTTTTACATTTTTTTTTAATTGGTCATTAAATCCAACATTTTATTACTGAGATCTTGAAATTCCACTTGAATCCATGTAAATGTTAGAACTTTGTGTTAGCCTTTCTGAAAATGCATTTATTTCAGTATAAATATGAATTCGAACAGTGTTTTTAAAAATTGCCTTAGGTTTGGCTGATTGTGTGTGGTCAACAAATATTAGAAGTGGTTTTGTTTTTATTATTATTATTATTATTATTATTATTATTATTAATATTGCAGGCAGTACTCTATAGATAGAAAGCGTTTTATAAATGGCAGGCTAACACAAATAGACATGTAAAGTTGAACTGGAGAGACAAAGTATCCTGGAACAGATCTAGACTTCAGTGTGCAAAGATGAGGGCCAACAGGACTGTTTACCTCTGTAATGGTGATTTTGGGGTGCTTGCATTCAGAACCTTGACTGCCTCTTTTCTTCTTCATCGATTTTCAAGCCTTTCTTTTTGACGACGCTTAGCTCCTCTCAGACACCAAGCCAGTCACCTTTTTCGAAAGTAAATGATTTGCAAAGTATCCTGAGTTATATGTCTTGTGCTTAATCAGAATTTCAATCTTGTCGTAATTATGCTTGTTCTTTTATTGCTGAATCAAGTTTCCGAATGAAGCAGCACAAGTGCTGCCATTTTAGCTTGAAATATTTTACGATATTTTTGGAAGCTGGTGTTTAGCAGTAACTGTCTTTCAGATTTTTATCCTGTCACTGCTTAACTATTCATAAACATGTTCCAATAATTACAATAAATCTTTTTCTGAAAATGGGTTGATCAGTCCCTTTTTCTAAAAGTGTCTCAGAGCCATTTCATCTCACCTACAAGCTAACTGGACACCATGATGCTCTGGTTATACTGACTACAAGTTTTATAAGAGAAGAAAGTTCCAGAAGGTGAACTTAGAACAGATGCATTTGGCCTAATTTCATTTTCAAACCAAGGTGTATGGCTAATGAATTTAGAAAAGACTGCAAAGATTCATTTCTAATTATTTAGGCATACAAAAACTGCAAGAAACTTGCTAAAAGACGAATGTTACAATACAACATCTGTATTTATTGAAAGGATCCAGATTGGGTCAAATTAGTCGCTCTCGGTCATGTTCTGCTATGTAGGAACCTGGGCTGCCCAAGGGGACACATAAAATACTTCACGGTTCAATCAGTTGCTGACATGTTGGTCAGCAGGTACAGGAACTGACATGCATTCAGAACCCTCAGCAATCAGAGCTCCTGAAAGCCTCATGGACCTCAAACAAAGGTAATGAGAGAAGGATGGTGAATTAATTGAAAGATACATAGAACAGGTATTCTGAGAAGTATGTGAACATGCAAAAAAGTGCAGTAAGGCATATGCTTGTGCGGTTGTGAATGATGCCAAGCAAATTGAGGATTTCCTAAGTTAATAAAAGTATAAAACTGTGCTTTCCACGGATATTCATGTTTCTCATATTCCCAACTGACTTGATATATTCCAAAAATGCAATTTGTCCAAATAGGTTGAGCTATGATTCATTAACTGCAGAATTTGTAATCAATTGCCACGGGAACTTAAAATCACCATCACAGCATTGTGATTCTGCATTCCCAGCCTGGTCACATGGGCCCAGGTATGTTCCGATAATCCAAAATTAAATAAAATGTAAAATTAAATGCTACTTTTACAAAAACCTGAATATAAGATTGGAGAAGTAAGCTATCTTTCTTAATTGTAATTACTGTACTGTAATTGGTTTGGTGAAAAAAAAACATCTAATTCAATGTTTTGGTTTGTGACTGTTTTACTATGCTTTGCAAAATAGAGATACTGGAAAAGTCACCAGCATATGAATAGAGTTTATTTAATGTATCACACATGGAAAAATTTTCCTGTGTTATAACAGAGCATATCGGAACACAGCTTCCAGATGAATGATGTAAGCTTTTTCACAGGATTGAATGCTTGACAAGAGTGAAATATTATTGGATGCATAGGATGGATGCATGAACTTTTATCCATAAGCTCTGGGAAACTTTTTTTTGTTTTATTTTAGCGCATCGACTCTGGAATCTCTCCATTGCTGTCAGCCACTGTCACAACATAAACATTCTATCATTTAAACATGGTATTAAGTACAATTTGCTGCAGGTAACATTGTTCTGTCAAACTAAAAAAATATATATATAATAATATATATAATAACAAAACTCTGCATCTCATGGTGCTGCACAAAGAGAAGAGATAATCCCACCAGGAAAGTCTTTATTGTGCAAGTTAAAACTAACAGACACATAGTGCTGAAATATCATACATGCAGTGGTCTGACAAATGTCAGACCATTCATTTTGGTATACTGTAAGTAACGCCCCCCTAATGGCATCCGGCCAACATTGTCAGTGGTCCTGAAACAGTCCCTCTCCACCCCCCCGCATCCCCCCCGTTGAGGCCCAGCCCACAGATAAAGTCTAACTGACAGCAAAAAGGCGGTAATGTGAACCAGAACCACATAACTCTTCTCATGTCATCATAATGCAGGTCTGTTACATGCATAGTCATTTCCAGCACATCAAACAGCTTCAGCCACATTTGACCTTCAAAACTGGGATAATTCAGGCTAGAAATTGTGAGCACACTATTTTTTTCTTTCTGATTTCACGGTTTGAGAGTTTTCATTAAGCTGAAAGGCAGTCCTCTTATTGTAATTATTATATAAGGCTTACATGTAATACATTAGTCCATCTCAGTTTACAAAGCCTCATTTTTACAAGCCAGCTCATGTGGATCCAGCAACATAAAATGTGTCATAACTGAACTGGGTTAATGAAAAGTCCCTAAGTACAGTAATATGGAGTTGACTATTAGCGATACAAAGTCTCCTATACTGACACGACCTTGGTGTAATATCCACAATATGCAGCCGGGGTAACATGGATCCAGTGTGATTGGCTCAACATGCCCTTTGATCTGTCCTGCCCCAGCCTGCCTGGAAGGTGATATTCCTTTCCATGTCATGCCAGTTTTTAATGAAGCCGGGGGTCTCTGTTACAGAAGCATTTGGGGGAATTTGCAGGCCGTGTGCCTTGCGGTGCTGCAGGGTTGGTTACTCTCAGGCTTGGCTTTGTGTCACTTCCCACTTAAGAAAAGCAAACTCATTAAGAACAAACGCCATCATTTGCTTTGACTGATACATTTCTGCTAAATGTGTCAAAGCTCCACCTTTTCCTTGCGCAATAAAAATTTCAAAACCATACATGTTAATATATATGCAAAATTCTATACCCGAATGGTCAGGTATTCTGCTTTTTATCATATCATGCAATAATAAAGCAATATCAAGTCAAGTGGGTCTTTCTTGTCACACCATCTGTATACAATTCACAGCATACAGTGGCACAAAAAGTAGATTGACAACTAATAAATATAAATAATACAGAATATACAAACATTAACACACAGGGGATTTGGGGAACCCGGTTATGGCAGAGAAAGCAGAAATCTAGAAATCTTGATTTACAAAAGTGAATGAATAAATAAACAAGCAAATAAATGAATAAATATAACAGTTGTGACACAGATGTAGCAAAAGGTGCAGTGTCCTTTGGATAAAGTGACCAGTGTAGTGGCAGGTCTGATGTATAATGAGACTGGTATACAATTCGGAGTCTTAACAGATTTGGGGGAGAAGCCGTGACAGAACCTGCTTCAATTCAGGCAGATAAGAATCTTTAGGAAGAACATTTGGACCGTCATTAAACAGGCTTGTTTCTGCAGGATTATACAGGATCCATATTATGGTGACACTGATGGAGTTCATTCAGATTGCATTTAAGATATGTACTGCAAAGACTTTTCACCTCAAATGCACTTTTTTAGAACCTTCATGTCAGGCAGAGGAAATACCATACAAGACTAAACTCAACTTCACTTCAGCAAGATTATGGGCTATAAATGGGAAAGTGCCTTGTAACATGTAAGGTGAATAATAAAGTATGCTACACATCATATATCTTTTCCCTGACACTGAGCAGCAGCACACCTGACGAGAAAGAGCAGTTTAACCATCTCGCTCACCCTGATGGCCCAGTGCTGTTCTGTGGTTTGATACAACAGCATGCTGGAGGTCTCTGGTACAGAGTCAGTGTGAGACTCCCTCCTGACGGGGCAAACGGCACCGAGCCCAGGTCCGGATCTTAATAGCGGACGGTTGATCTCAATAACAATTTGAATATTTACAGCGACATTCCTCATCTGGAAGTCAGATCGTGTTGTCTGGAGGCCCGTGGAAGGCTATTCTGACTCATGACAAAATCATAAACAATGAGACAAAGAGTGAAGTCAGTTATAAAGAGCAGCCAGTGAAGTCAACCAGTTCTCCCTCACTGGCTGTCTGAGGGAGATCATACATGCCTGTGCTTACACAGATTTAAATTACCTGCATATGTCTGGGGGCTAATGCAGAGTAATATTATCCCACCCTAAAATCCGCATGATATTCATGAGCTTAAACATGATACTCACAGCATTTCCTCACTGTGGCATGTTTTAATAACAGGATTTCACGTTATGCATGGTGAAAGCGCTCTTTACAACCAACCACTGGGTTCAAGATACATTCTCATTTCATACGCTTTTCATTCCCACAGCACTTCTTCTTATTTTAATAACCTAAAGTACATTTTCTGAAGGCATGAGTAATCGTTGCTGGGTACTGAATTCTTGGCAGTACTTACATAAAATAGTTCTTTTATTTTGAGATCTATGGGTGACACATATTTCCTCCAAAAAGCCATCTATTTCTCTGTTTGTTGTAGGATTTTAATGGTGTTTGATTTATAAATCGTTAAACAAAAATCATCCTCCGACAGAATTAATTATTAGCAAGACCACATGCATTCAGGTTACAGTCAAACAGCAATAAGGTACTTTTAGGATTATCCTGACCCATCTCAGTCTTATCCAGGGGAATAATCTCCTAAAAGGAAAAGGAACTATTTCAAGGAGTATTTGTTTTGCTTTGAATGGCTGCTGTAAATGTCATATTTGTTTGAGTTACGACTGCTGAAATTTTATCAAGACAAAGGTTCCTTTGGAAAAACTTTCCATTGCCAACATGTAGATGCGCGTTTTTATTGCTCATAAAAAGGCACAGGAGCATGTTAGGGGAGGCTGGTCCTGAAGTGCACAGTGTGAGTTTAGGGAACGATTTTGTAAGTTGCATTCATTGTAATTCAGAAGCAGAAAACACAGAAGGAAGACTGCCTTCAAAGATTAAGGAACTTCAAAAAAAGTCAATTTGCAAGACTGTTTCCATAGAGCTGCCTACAGTAGTAGTAATAAAATGTTTCCTAACAATAGTTAACTCACAGAAGATAGAATATGCTGATGGCAGAGATCTAATGGTTTCCTGTGCTGCTTGCTAAGGCTGTATTTATACCAGAAGCTGCATAATCATGGGAAGGAGCCCATTCTGATACTGAGCAGCTGGCCTGTGTCCTGTGAGTCAAACAGTATGTACTTATTTAGCCTGGATTTCAGCTCCTACAGACTCCTTGGGCACCATTGTCTGGGTGGGGGAGGGGGGGGCGACGTAAGAGAGCTCTAGAGGTCTCTTTGGCCCCCACCCCCTGCCACACGCCATCCAAGAAAAAGTGAAATTGGACAGCAAAGTTAGTGGGGTTTGCCGCAGGTGGTGAAGCACCAGGACACCAGTGGGTCCCTGTCGCTTATTGCGGGATGCTGGGATTTATCTGTGGGCCTGGGTTTCATTTTAAGACTTATTTTTGGGAATAAGGGGGAAATGGAACCAGACTTGGGGCAAAATCAAAATGAAAGTTGCCCTTTTTTATGATGCTTAGTAGACACTTTCACAATGGAAACTCCCCCCCATTTCTACAGTTTTATAAATACTGTAGTCCAAACCAGAAATCCTGCAGAGGATGAGTGACTTACGAGCTCGGAGTGGGGGCGGGGGGGCCTTTCCTGTGACTGGCCAGAGTTCCGCTTGCCAAGACAGCCAATCAGCATCCTGCGAGGCACAGCGGCCAAGAGGCTCCAAGCCTAACACTGATTTTGCACATAATTGATTTTGTACATAAGCATTAATCAGGAGAAAATTAAATTTCTGCCGGCTATTTGGTTAAAAGTGCACAGTACCAAACCGAAGAAAGACTAAATAAAATGATGATGATGATGATGATGATGCAGGTTTAATTGTCTAATAAGTCAGTTTTAAAGCACTGAATGCTTAATTACATGGTGTAAATGGAAGGTGTATTTCATTCTCTGGAAATGGGTAATTAGGGCTGGCCTTCACTTTCCATAGCCGCCATTTTATTAGACTTGTTAACAATAATCTATTTTCTAAATGTCCCCAATGGCCTACAATAAAAATCTGGGATGAGTCTTTACTAGGCAGTTGACCCCTGCGGCCCCCGATTCCTCTTCTCTCCCTCCTGCTTGTGAAGCCCCACCGAGCTCGTGGCCCCACACAATCCATCCAGCGCCGAGTGTTTCCTGTGCTGCCTTTTAGCCCCCTTACAGAAAGTCTGTAACTGCAGGCCCGTCTGCTGGAAAAACACAGGAGAAGCAGTGAAACGCTTCAGCTGTTATGCTATTCTGAGAACATGGCAAGATTTTTAACGGCAACGGCTTTGCTTGTAAGGCCCTACATGCTACAAGGCTGCATACATTTCCAATCTCTGTACTGAAATACAAATTGGTTCTATGGATCTATTCTATTATGAGTCAGAGACGGAAATTCTTCGTTCTTAAGAGAATCGTGGTGCATTGTATATATTAACATACTATCCCACATGCTTTCTGCAGGGCAAAGAGCATAACAGGTAAAATTACACCTGGAGGTTAAATTCTCGCTGTCAGCAATTCTAAGAGGACAAAGAAACTCATTGATAGAGCCTTGAAAAATGGACAGGTACCACATAGTAAATATATCACCACTGCTCTTAACATGACCTACAATTCTGTTCATAAATAATGTTGTTAAAAAAGTGACTTTACAATCAAAATGAGTGATGTGTACTCACATGGGTAAGTTTGGTACAGGATGTTGTCATTAAAGTTTGATTTTCATTTTAAAAATGAACCCAGTCACCGTGAGTCGATTCTTTCCTTAAAACACTATTATTTTCATACAAAAGCGGCTCTTCACACTCCTGCCCTGTGCACAGCGCTGCCTGTGCAGCAGCCCCCCCCCCCCACATACCCATTTCCACATTACTGTTCATACAGTACATGTCTGCACTCTATCAGCATTACATTCTGTACTGTTGTCAGTTTGTGCATCTTCATCACCACACTTTTCTTGAAGCTCCCATCTATAATGTATAAGAATATAATGTGTAAAGTATAAGAATTAATAAAGCATCACAGCATCTTCTATTCACGTTCATATGGCATTATAATGTTGATTATAATACTTCATAATCTCTTATGAAGCTCTCATCTATAATGCACTGTAAATACCTTCATAATGCATTATAATGGTTGGTATAAGAATTATAGGTGCTTTGTACTGCATTATAAAGATATCTATAGTGCATTATAAATGAGAGCTTCATAAAGCATTCATAGTGCATAATAAACAAATATTTATAGCCGTTTTTAGAATGCATTAAGAATGTTTTATACTGTGTTATGAATGTGTTCATAGATTCTTATAGAGGTGGAACTCACTGAAAGTATTACTATAAAAACTTGCAGCTAGAATTAATTAATTATGTTATTAAATAAAAATTGCTTATGGTGATTATTACTACAGACTAATTAATTAGTCTCATGAAAGGATTAATAACCATTAACCACAAAAAAATATTGTGATAAGTATAGCTTATAGCTACCCATTTCAAATAGCATCTTCTGGTTCAGTTCATAAAAGATCAACACGTTCTATTTATGAGTGAAGAATAGAGCACTATTGGGCTGCAAAGGGTTAAAAGTGCTATCTGAGTAACAAAGTAAGCATTATGTTACATTTTGCAGGAGGCAAAGGCTCTGCTTGTGCTGCTGGGGTGAAGGCAGTGTGTGTGTACAGTCTACATCAGTGTTTCCCAACCTGGTACTCAGGGATACACAGAAGGTCTATGTTTTTGCTCCCTCCAAATTTCCTGCCAGACAGTAGATTTTTGCTGGGGACCTAGAAGGGAGCAAAAATGTGCACTGTCTGTGGGTCCCTGAGGGCCAGAATGGGAAGCACTGCTCTACACTGAGCAACTCCAGGCATGGTTTTCAGAAGCACTCATATGTCTCTGCATGCATTTTCTTCTCCTTACTGGCTACAATCTGAGAATTCCATCCATCCATCTGCAGACCGCCTCGCCCCGGTGACAGCTGTGGCAGCAGCGTGCTGTGTAGGTAAGACCGAAGCTCTCTGAAGGAAGCCACAGTTCTGGGCTCCTGAGAAGTGGATGGGAAGAGAAATGATCAGACTGAGATAGATGATCACTGGAAGATTAGAAGCAAAATAACTCTGAGATGTTCTGACATGCAAGGTCGGAGTTCAAACCAGACTCTGCCAAGACGTGTGAAACGTGTGAGATTTAGAAATAGAAAATAAATGTAGGTTAAGGCATTCGGCCATATTCTGTGGCCTAACTTTCTCTTTTGAAAACTTTCTCTTTCCTCTGGGGAAAACATATTGCATATTGCTTCATGACTCCTAATTTTAAGTGGATTTTTTTTATGCCAGCAGACAATCCATGTGGTTTCAACTGTTAGAAAAATCTTCATCAGCCTTTCAGCATAAAATTAAGTCAGGGGAAGTGGGCTGCTGATCTCAAACAGGTCAACAAATGTTAATGCTGAAGTAATAATTGATATTAAGAATGGCATTAAATGGCTGTGATGTTCACCGTCTTGGCTGCCTCAGGTTCCTGCCCTGGCGTGCAGGATGGATCCAGTAGAAGGGCGAGATGTGGCTAATTACTGTTTCCGCAACCTCACCCCGGGACAGGAATCAGCCATATGGGCTACATTCCTACAGTGACCCCTTCCAGGGAACTACACCTGCAAGCTGAGCTCCATGAAGAGGAACAATTTGAAGATGACATTCTGTTGAATGACTGAGCAAGAGACACGACACAATACAAATTGCTTAAGAAAAATATCTAACCATGGAAAAACTACTGGATAAGCATGGTTGGAGAAAGGTGTCTGCTTAGATTCAAAGTACATTATATTATATGTTTTACAAATATTCTACACTTTAAAACCTAGACTCACTATACAGTAGCATGCTATGGAAGCAGGTCAAAGTACTAATAACATTAATAACATGATTCCAGCTCTTCTGGCACAAAAAACACTGAAATCACATCCCTTCTCGCCATTATTAGCATCATCTAATGATTCATCTGATGGGTAATGATTAATTGCCACCCGTAATTCGATGGTTGTATTTATCAGCAGCTGGGCTTAAGACACGGTCAGCTCATGCTTGTAGACATGAGGAATTGAGGCTTCCCTCTGTTCTCCATATATCATATGGATTTCCTCCAATTACTCCAGTTTCCTGCTACAGGCCAAAGACTCTAGGTGTTCATCAGTATGCGTACTTAGCCTGTGTTCTCACATGCCAGTATGACGTCATTTTCCATTGCCAAAGACCAGTTCCAATACTCAAGAATAAAAGTAGAGAGGACAGTAAAAATCCCCAGATGTTCTTGCTCCATCCCAGATATCAAGGATGCATCGGTTGCATCCTCACTAATGGGAATAATCCCGTGATTCATTGCATGCCAAGTTCATTCTTACGAGGCAAGTTGGCAAGACCGCTCTTGCCAAGAACACAAGTATGATCTTTGCGTTCTTGGTATTGAGAAACACCCATGCATTAAGGCTAAGTGGTATCCTTAAATTACCCATAGTGCATGATGTGTGTTTGCTTGTACGGGCCCTGCATTGGACTGGAGTTCCATACAGGCCACAGTGGGACCAGGGTGTCTTCTGACTGAGATAAGCACAAGGCCTGTTTTGCCAGCAAAGCCTTCAACCTGAAGTGCCAAGTATTTTTTTTTCTCTCTTACTAAAATTTTTCCAGCATCCAGACAATCTGGATGAGAGAATCACCTAATTATTTCCATATAACGAAAGAGTTTTAGAGAAACAAAAACCAGATGTATCTCTGATTTCTTACATAGATAGATATTTAGGGCATTCTTCAGCAGCTGTGCTTTAAAGTATTAAAGCAACAATTCTGAAAAGCAGAGGGGATCAGAGAGTGTGGATTCTGACCATACGGGTATGAAAAACATCCATCCATCCATCCATCCATCCATCAGTCATCTTTCATTTAACCTCATATCCAATAAGAGTTATGGTGACGAAACGTAATGCTAGGGAAATTTGGATCATTGTAAAATTATTTGGCTCTTTGATTGTTTATGGGATCCTTATCTGAATTTCACATTTGTGCAATTTTTAGATTTCACATGCATATTTTTTTTCTAGTTTTTCAAGCAGAAATGTCAGAGTTGGTTACAGAATACAAAAAATAAATAACTTTTAAAATCGGTGTGCATTTTCCATTTGCGCATCCAAACATAAAGATATTTATTTATTTATAACTTGGCATATTCAGCCAGGATTAGATTTGCCAGAGTGATAAAAAAATATTCCTTTATCCCAAAAAGTTCCTTTAAACTCCAAAACTTACATGAAGTGCAGAGTACAGAAGTCGTACTTTTTGAAACACATACTGTCCATCCATCCATTTTCTGTAACTGCTTGTCCTATTCAGGGTCACGGGGGGTCTGGAGCCTACATAGGATGGGGCACCAACCCACTGTAAGGCACACTCACACACCATTCACTCACACTCACACACCATTCACTCACACTCACACACCATTCACTCACACTCACCCATGGGCAATTTAGTAACTGCAATTAGCCTCCGCATGTTTTTGGACTGTGGGGGGGAAACCAGAGACCCTGGTGGAAACCCCACAACGACACGGGGAGAACATGCAAACTCCACACATGGAGCCACGGCAGAGACTCGAACCCTAGTCCCAGAAGTGTGAGGTTACAGTGCACTGCACTATTGTGCTGCACCTCACCTGGCATAGGGTTGTTTTTTTTTTAAGATCTAGAGACCCAAACTAAGGAAGGGTTTCCTGATCCTGCACACAATCGTTGGGTGCATCGTGTCCCACCAAGTCTGCATCACTGTAACCGTGACATTATTAAGAGAGACACCTGAAATAGGGCTTGGCAGACGTTAGATGGCCTAAGGCTCAGTCATTATTAAGAAAACCAGACTCAGGTGCAAACAATTTACTAAGACATTAGGAGCAGACTCTGCCCGAATGAAAGGGGGGCCGACAGACGCTGAGTCTCTGAGCCGTGGTCGGCTCTCGCTAGATGGGAAAGGACGCTTTCCATTGTGTTTTTTTTTTGAGTGCTTGTTTTGTGTCATAGTTCGTTCTCTTCCTTAAATGACATGCTGCTTCTTCCTGCTTTATACGTAAGGCCTCACCTTTTGGAACTCTACAGGCCAAAGAAAAATGAAACTCAGTCTAACCGCCAATCGCTCACGTCCTGCAGAATTGCAGTTTAGTTTAACACATCAGTGTAAGGTCTGCTCCTTAACTGTTAATAAACTGCTACTAATCATTTGATAATATATTAATAGCTAAAAAGATCCATTCACAAACAAATTTAGATATGTATTACAGTACCATCATGTCTTTCTCCTGATATCTACAAAACGAGTTATAACTTTTAACAACTTTTGAGTAAATACTTTGTTAGACAGGAGTAAGATATCTTCGTAATACATTTTGAAATTCGATGGTAAATATATTATCAAATGATTAGCAACAGTTTATTAATAGTTAAGGAAGAGACTTTAAACTAGTGTTACCCAATTGCATTTTAGTATCTGGAATATGAATTTTTTTTATATTATTCCTAAAGTAGAATGTGTTTTATGGCTTAGTGAAAAACTGATGTCAGTTGTCTCATCCGATTCGCAAAAAAAAGTCTAAGTTCTTAGGCAGTTTCATTTTCATTCACAAAAAGCACAACTGGCCACATATGACTTTTCATGATACAGGACACAAAAATACTGCGGCTCCAGTTTTCTGGTCTTTAGAACCAGTGATAAAAATTGAGATGGACCAGAGAAACAGCCCTTTCTAACTTTAACATCTGGTGGTGTATTTTTCCTTGGTATTCCATTGGTTAGATCAGCATTTTGACTTAATTGTAAGTGTTATAATGTGCAATTCTATGGTCGAGTGATCATGTAAATTGAAGTTTTGAAAAGTGCTGATGTCACAAAGGCACTTGAGTGAAGCTGAATACAAAACCTCCATTATCTATGGCCAGCTTCCAGCCTCTGTCCACAATGCCCCAATTTCCCGAAACCAACACAGATGTATTTACAGCAGAGCATGAAATTGGAGAACAGCCCCAATACTGCAGTCAAGCACACATATACTTGTGATGTATAGTGACAGGAAATTAAACTCAGGCTAATGACAGCATATGATGTCACAGACAGGGGGACACAGTAGGTCAGTGGGTAGCACTGTGACCCCTCATTTCCAAAGCTGTGTGATTGACCCCCCCCCCCCCCCCAACTGTGTGTGTGCTTTACATGTTCCTTACTGCTCATTTTACCCATAGCATGCTGTTGTGTGAGTGTGCATTTGCCCTACAATGAACTGGCATCCTACCCAGAATGCCCCTTGGCATGTGCCTTTTGTTTTTTGCAGTCTGTACTTCATGAGTAGGCTCAGGTCTGGATCCCTGTTTGGTGCAGCAGTGTCGCACTTTTGAACCTGCAAACCCAGCATGGATTTGGACAAATAAAAATGGAATATCTACAAGTACAGTATGTGCTAAATCTTATCTGCTGTCCCAAGAAGCCGTCACAGTCATGTAAATGCTGAAACACATATATTCAAAGAAAAAAAATCTAAGGAAAATTAAGTACTGTTTTGCAGGGAACAATGTGTTTCTGGATATTTGAATGCTAAAAAAGATGCAATCAAAACACATGAGTGGCAATTTTAACCCAATTTTAAAGCAGCGTTTCAAATAAATAAACAAAAAGGTGAATACCCAGGTAGACTGGGTGACATTTATTGGTCATTATAATTTCTGTGACTGCATCGAAGATCAAAACCTTGCAAGTTGTTTTATCGAAAAATATTTGTTAAATTGTATAGTATACAGTGTCTTTATACAAAACAAACTCTCCAGTGCATTGATAAACAGATATACCTAATGCCCTGTGATACTATAACTGATTATCCTTGAGATTCAACAGTGAAAGATCTGACGCTGAGGATTTCCATGTTCGCCAACATAAAATTAAGCTGCAAGAATAATAAGGTGTGAAAAAAATCGCCCCCATGTTAGAAATATGGTGACCTGAAAGTAGTAATAAGTGTCAGTATCACAGGTCAGTTCACAAACAGGGACTCCTTCTGGGGGTAACTCCTCCAGTCGTAATTCCTCTGTGAGCCGGCATGTTTAGAAAGCCCTTACCCGGTTGTACGATCCGTCATTCATTAATGCTTTGCCAGCCTTCGTCTCCAGCTCAACGGCATGTAGTCAAAATAAATGGCCGTCACTGTAGACCAACTTGTTTTTATAAGTAAGTGTCTGCCAAGACTTGGGCCACGTAAATGGAAACACTGTATTTTATTTATTTTCCCTGCTCTCCTTAAGGACATATTATAAAACTTGGTGAAATATTGTGAACAGGATCCCATTTAATTACCCAGTAATTTATAAGATTCGCACTGTTCCGGATTTAGACATTAAACTCCTTTTAAAGTCAATAAGGAGTTTAAAATTCCACGTATCCAGAGAACACAGGGGGTTAATGTTTTTCTCTGGCTGGCTTGCAATTCCTTCCTTTTCCAAGTGCACGTACTGAACCCGATCCGAATCTTTCCTTTACTCGGGATGTTTCCTAGCAGGCAGATGGCGGGCAGACATGCTGTTCCATGCATCCTTTCCGTCTGAGTCCCGCATGCCGGCCCCCGCTCAGCTCTCCTTACACGGCTACATGAGAAGTGACTCGCCGTCTCCCTCCTTAATTGGAATAAGTGCAGCCTTTATTTCTGGCAAGCGTGTGGATTTTTCCTAGCTAGTCTTGCTAGACGACACAACGGCCGTGCAGAAACGTCTTTGCAAGGTGAAAAGGCTTCTCAAACTGGAAGACAAAACGTTGTTTAGATTGTTCATTGTTCTCTTTCACTCAACACATTTCACATCCTCTTCTTTAGTGCACTACATCAAATGGGTCTAAATGGACTCATAATATTTGAAATTTTATCATACATTGAATAAGATACTATGCCTGAGACTAGTGCAACTTGTATAAGGACTTACGACCTTCAGGTAGAAATACACACTACAGATGTGGTTTCTTAGGGGAGAATATTTTCCAGATGTCACAAAATACAGAATAAACAGAGGATGGCAGTAACAGCTCCAAAGCCTGCCTGCTCTGAAAGCTCTAATATATATTTGTCTTCATTTAGAGTTCACCAAGGTAGCGGAAAATAAACAACCTTAATCACTGTGTTTTCTTTTGAGGATTGTGCCTGAAGCCATTCACACATTCCAGCTACGGTAGATATGGTTGAATTGTGTCTAGGGATTATCTGCATTTGAGCTGCTGACATTTATAATAATGATGAATCTCTTATTATTTTAAACCCTTGTTGAAACAATTTCTAAATCAAACCATTTTATCGCAAAATGTCATATTACAAAGATTATCCATCCATCCATCTATCCGTCCATCTTCTGTAACTTAAGTAACTTAATAGTAACTCAGTTACTACTCAAGTACAAATCGTGAACAAATACTGTATAGTTACTACTTGGGATAAAAAATGTATCATAGTACTAACACAGTAACAAATATAGCATCTGCTTTAAATAAAATGTCTGCTGCAATTCATTAATGATGAATGAACATGAGATCAATAATTAAGAACATTAATCAATTGAACTAATAGATAATTACTACCTAGTTCCCGTGTCTCTTTTTAACTTGAGCAAACCTACTTATTGGTTCATTAGAATCATAATCATCAATATCCAGTAGGCAGATAATAATTATGTACATTATAGAGTGATAGTTTACTATTTACACATCTATGCTTTTTCCCTGATAGTGAATTGTGCCCTGGTGGTCTAAGATTTATAGCAAATGATTCTGATTCACTGATGTCATTGTAAATATTAAATTATTGAAGAAATTTTAATGCACTGCATTTTCACCTTGGTCAGATCCAAGAGTTGAAGGACCAACCCCACAGGGCAGGTATTTAAGAAGGCCAGCGACAATGCATCACAATGCAACCACATTTCATGGGATGTTGGCAATTTTTGTGTCAGTTCCTTGTGAATCTACATGCCAGAACATACAGAGTGGTAACTCCTAACCAGAAGCGGCACCTAGAGCTTTGAACCTCCCTTGTGTGACAGTAGAAGAAAGAGTCTTGAAGGTCAACCAGCCCTGAAGCACTTTCTCTGAAACGTCTTATCGTACAAAGGTATGTGCACACCTGCTAGCACAAATACAGGGCCAGAGTATGAACTTTCCTACCTGCCTCCAGGAGGTGTTTAAACAGCGATGATCAGAGTTGTAGCTTTTGCACTAGAAAACAAAGAGGCAATGAAGAAATGAGCACCTGGGAAAGTATCGTACTTTTGTTACCGAAGGTCATAACAGTATGAATACTCTACAACAAACACGATGCCTCCAACCAAGGAATCTGCGAACACTGTCTAGGGATTCATAACAGGATTGGATTGCCTCTTCAGCACTATTCTTATACACAACAAATGCACTTAAAAACCCTTCATAGTTTAATTTATTTGTATGATTTATCAGTTTTTTGGTTTCACACCATACAGACATCTCCCAGTAGTCTGTCACGACGGACCGATTTTGTCAAGTTATTTTTTCATATGACAGCATTTTAAGAATATCACGTTATGTTCAGACTCATTTAAGACTCATGTTATGTTTTGTTTATGTACAAAACAGGGATCTGTTAGGACATTTTTGAATACGCTCCCTGAAATCCCTGTCAAGATATCTCCGTCCATGCCCCTGCGCCAAGACGGAGATATCTTGACAGGGATTTCAGGGAGCGTATTCAAAAATGGAAATTCTGCATTTTGCAGTAGAGTGGAAATTCTGCATTTTGCAGTAGACTGATGAGCAAGTCTCATGAGAGGTACTTTCCACAACCAGCGTTTCGTTTTGATATTGCCAGCTAATGGACAATCTCCAGCGCAGTGCTTATGTCTGGTCATGTGACCAGCGCCACAGGGGGCAGGATCCCCTCCTCCACCTCCCATAGGCCTGGCTTCCTTCACTTCAGATGTGCCTGCTGAGGAATGTGGAACCACTTCCTCAGTCCGTGGGAGAGTGAGGCTGCAGGGGTGAAATGAGTTTAATAGATTTGTATCAGTCAGCATTTACACAACTGTTTACTGTTTACTGTACCACATGCGTGTCGCTACCATTCTTAGGGCATTGGGGGCGCTGTACTACTTACAAGTGCACTTTTCTGCTTCTCTTTGTTAAATATACCAAGCATAACAAAATGAAGTAACTTACCACTGTTTTTTTTTGCCCTGTGTCTGTGTATTTTAGGTGTAGTATGTAACCTTATACACTGGATTGCATTATATTATCATAAGGTCTAGACTGCAGGAGAAAAAACGACAGAGCTTAGACTTCTGTGGAGGGCAATAGTAAACCTTTTTAAAGACTGTAAAAGGCAGCACCAAAGCTTGTTAATGCACTTGTAAATATTACACTAATTTTCCTTTGGAAGCCAGAGCACATTTGTATAAATTATGGTGAATGAACAATTTCAACACATTCGGAAACCCACACAGCTGTATATTTCTGTGTCGGTCAGAGAGAAGCTGACCACTAATGAAGGTTCCTGTCAGCCTGCACATGATTGGTATGACCCGGTCAGTACTGGTCAAAGCCCATGAGCTGTCCTAGGCAAGAGGCCACCAATGTCACCTATTGGGTTGACCGGCCCTGGAACCGGTCAAGTAATAATAACGTGCAAACTGCTGGTTTGTAAAAACAAATGCTTATGTGGAAATCATTTGGGACAAAAGCAGTACATCACAATCATTAATGGCCATTTGTGCTGAAGTTCAAAACATTTCTGTTCAGCTATACACAGTAAACGCTCTGGGTCATCTTACAACTTCATGTTAGAAAAATCCCGCTTTGCTGGCTGAATGACAAATGGCACAGACAGAGGGTACCTGAAGCACTGCAGATAATGTCTGCCTGTGTTGGGTGGCTAACTTTGGATTAGAAAGGCAGAATTCAGGTATAAGCCTCCCTTACGAGTCTGTGTATGTCCAACAACTGGTTAATGAGGCCTCTCAACAGACTAAAATAGTTGTTTTTGCCATTTTGACCAATTAACACCAAGCTACAACAGGAAACATTGCAGGAGGTCTATAAAAGCCAATCATAATCAATCTCTCACAGATGAGCCAATCATAGGCAATCTCTCACAGATGAGCCAATCATAGGAAATCTCTCACAGATGAACCAATCAAAAGAAATCTCTCACAGATGTACTTCGGTGTAAAATGTCACCTGTCATCAGTGCAAAAATAATAATGAAACTATAAAGCAGGTAATGAGAACATACAGTCACTGAGCACTGGATTAGGAAAACATGTATACCTGCTTATTAGCGGTGTAACAGTACACAAAAATCATGAAGTGACGGTTCGGTGTGTTTTAGGTACAGCGGAAGTAAAAAAAAAAAAAAAAAAAAAAAAAAAAACATAAATTGCTTCTTTCTTTATTAAACAGTGGTTTACTGAACAAAGTATGACTGCCTTTCTTAAATACAAAGTCTCTGTCAATACTGCAGCAACCTACTTGTCAGCATCGGGATCCGACGAACCAGAACACAGGAGAGTTGCAGCCAGAAGTTCAGGTAACGGGGTTTATTTAGGACGGGACAGACAGGCAAGGACATCCAACGTGACACCACAATGACAAGTCTGGGGAAGACTGACTCAGACGAGGACTAAATACAAAAGACAAGCTAGACTTAACAGGACACAGGCTATCACAATTAGGGCTGAACACGAGGTAACGAGGTGGGCGTGGCACACATCGGGAGCGGACGGAGCGGGGCGTGACATAACCCCCCCCCTCAAAGGCGCGCACACCGGGCGCGCCCGGGAGGAGGCGACGGATGGGACGAGGGAACAGGACCTGAAAGACAAGAACGAAACCCTCAACAACACCAGGGAAACAAGACCGAGAGACAAAACAGAAAGAGGGACGAGAAGAAGGACAGGACCTGACAGAGGACGGGGAAAACAGACAGACAGAAAAAGGAGACACAGCGGGGACACCCACAGGCGACACGAAGGGGCCAGGGGTGCACGGAGGAGGGACAAAGGGACGAGGAGCAGAAACAGGCGGGACCAAAGGAAAGGGAGGAGGAAACAGGGGAGCCCAAGGGAGCCCAGGCAGGCGACGGGCAGCAGCCGGAGGGGCCGCAGGCGAGAGGAAGAAGGGAGCAGGAGGGGACCACCCAGGGGCCAAGGGAACGGGACGAGGGAGTGACGGAGGGGACACGGAGGGAGCAGGAGGGAACACCGGTGCAGGCAGGCAGAAGGGGGAAGCCGCGGCAGGCGGAGGCGCAGCCGGAGCCGGCGAAGGCGCCGTCCGACGCCCAGCCGGAGCAGGGGGGCCCGGAGGCGACCGACATGGAGCCGGAGGAGGGACCGAGGACCGGCACCGAGGAACCAGGGGGGGCCCCGGAGGGGACCGCCGACCCCGAGCCGGAGGACCCGCAGGCAGCCACCGAGCCACAGCCAGAGGCCGAACGGGCGAGCCAGGGGGCAGGGCGGGCGGGACCCGGGCCCGACGCCTATGTCCCCGTCCCTTGCTGGAGATGGAGAGGCGGGGTCCTGGGGGGCGTCGGCCTTGCCGAGGTAATGGCGAGGGAGTCAGGGCCTCAGGCAGGGCCGCGGGCAGGACGGGAGAGGCGGCCTCAGGCAGGGCCGCGGGCAAGACAGGAGAGGCGGCCTCAGGCAGGGCCGCGGGCAAGACAGGAGAGGCGGCCTCAGGCAGGGCCGCGGGCAAGACAGGAGAGGCGGCCTCAGGCAGGGCCGCGGGCAAGACAGGAGAGGCGGCCTCAGGCAGGGCCGCGGGCAGGACGGGAGAGGCGGCCTCAGGCAGGGCTGCGGGCAGGACGGGAGAGGCGGCCTCAGGCAGGGCTGCGGGCAGGACGGGAGAGGCGGCCTCAGGCAGGGGGCGCCTCGGTGGGCGTGGGTGCAGGCGGAGCCGGCACCGGGACCTCAGACGCAGCTGCAGGCACCACCAGCACGTGGCCAACAGGGGGCGCCGCAGCAGGCACCACCAGCACGTGGCCAACAGGGGGCGCCGCAGCAGGCACCACCAGCACGTGGCCAACAGGGGGCGCCGCAGCAGGCACCACCTGCACATGGCCAGCAGGGGGCACCACGGCGGGCGCCGCCATCACACGGCCAGCAGGGGGAGCAACCGCGGCCACCTCAGGCAGTTCAGGAGCCGGCAGGACAGGCGAGACAGGCAGTTCAGGAGCCGGCCGGACAGGCGAGACAGGCAGGTCAAGAGCCGGCAGGACAGGCGAGACAGGCAGGTCAAGAGCCGGCAGGACAGGCGAGACAGGCAGGTCAAGAGCCGGCAGGACCGGCGAGACAGGCAGTTCAGGTGCCGGCCGGACGGGCGCCGCCGTCACATGGCCAGCAAGGGGCACCTCGAAGGGCACCTTGGGTGTGCGGCCAGCAGGGGGCGTCGCAGCGGGCGCCGCCATCACGCGGCCAGCAGGGGGCGCCTCGGCGGGCACCGTAGGCGTAGCGGTGGTAGCTGCAGGGACTGCAGGCTGGTCCAGCAGGACAGGCGGGCAGGGCTGGCCGGACAGGACTGGTGAGACGGGCAGGTCAGGGGAGTGGACAGCAGGAGCCGCCGCGGGCAAAGCGGCATCGTCCTCCTCCTCCGGTGTGCGGCCAGCAGGAGGCGCCGCGGCGGGCGCCGCCATCACGCGGCCAGCAGGGGGCGCCGCCATCACGCGGCCAGCAGGGGGCGCCGCCATCACGCGGCCAGCAGGGGGCGCCACCGCCGCCACCTCGGGCAGAGCTGCAAGCAAAGCGGCATCCGCAGGCTGGTCAGGCGGGATAGGCGGGTCAGGCAGAACGGGCAGGACAGGCGGGTCCGCCGGCAAAGCGGCGGAAGCTGCAGCAGGCGGGGCCGCGGGCAGAGCGGCGGCAGCTGCAGCCGGCAGGACAAGCGGGTCAGGCAGGACAAGCGGGTCAGGCAGGACAAGCGGGTCAGGCAGGACAAGCGGGTCAGGCAGGACAAGCGGGTCAGGCAGGACAAGCGGGTCAGGCAGAGCTGCTGGCAGGATGGCAGCAGCAGCAGCAGGCGGCGCCGCGGGCAGAGCGGCGGCATCAGCAGCAGCTGCGGGCAGATCGGCGGCGGCAGCAGGCAGCGCAGCCGCGGGCAGATCCGGAACATGCAGGTCCGGATCGGACAGGTCCGGAGCCGGCAGGAAGGGTGCTGAGCGCGTGGGCGCCCTCCCTTTCAGGGCTTTGGGAACCCGGGGAACGCCGTCTCTTGCGGCGCGAATTCCGCCTTGCCCCAGACGCTCCGGCCGATAGTAATAAGCCTCCATCGGAGGGGGCTGCTCCGGATGAGAGCTGGCCCGGCTCGTAGCGATGGTGTCATCCCAGGCGGGGAGGAGATAGCAGGCTCCCAGGAAGAGCGACGGAGTCTCCTCCTGCAGCTTCTCCCCTCGCTCGGCGAGCCGGCGTTGTAGCCGACGGAGGCATTTCCGGGCTTTGCCAAGCGGGTAGTCCTGCCCCGACGGGCGCTCCTTCAGGAGCAGGTCCCGGCCCCGGCTAGCCAGCTCCAGGGCTACCGGGTCCTCCTGTACCTCGGGCTGGGAATGCCAGTACACGAAGTCCTGCAGCAGTCCGAGCCGGTGGTGCTCGGACTGCTGCTTCGTGCTTTCCGAGAGACTTGTCATTCTGTCAGCATCGGGATCCGACGAACCAGAACACAGGAGAGTTGCAGCCAGAAGTTCAGGTAACGGGGTTTATTTAGGACGGGACGGACAGGCAAGGACATCCAACGTGACACCACAATGACAAGTCTGGGGAAGACTGACTCAGACGAGGACTAAATACAAAAGACAAGCTAGACTTAACAGGACACAGGCTATCACAATTAGGGCTGAACACGAGGTAACGAGGTGGGCGTGGCACACATCGGGAGCGGACGGAGCGGGGCGTGACACTACTAGTGATAAACTAATATTTATTTAAAAGTATTAAATATTCTCTCATATAAATAAAAACAAAATAAATATCCATTAATGTGCACATTTAGAAAATTAACTACACCTGATCTGTACTATATATAAGCACAGAAGAGCTTGCTGAGTTCCTCTCCTGTCAGCAGTGAGTGTATATACATCTTTAAACCACTTATCTACCTTAGGGTCATGTTGTTAGGCAGCATACAACACTAGACTGGAGTACACCTTGGATGCAATATTTAATACTTAATTTAAAAATAAATACATATTTTGTTTGATAAATACAACACTGGGGCTCCCATCAGTCTTGGAGCTAAATATCCCCGTAAAATGTAGACTAATGTCATTGCAGCTTCCTGGTCCAACTCCAGAAAGCCTTCTTGGGCGTTTGAGTGGCCTTCTCACTGATCCACATCTCTGCAGTGGACATCTGGGCCCAGAGCTCAGTGGACCACATCCCAATTATTCAACTTGATTAATCAGGTTGCAGATTCCTCAATAGCATCCTGGTGAGATCCATAGCTGTGATCTTCTTCTTGGTTTTGGGGAAAGATGTATTATACAACTCATTCCAAACCTCCAGAGCTATAATAAACATCTCCAGAACAATAAAGCATCGGACAGTGTGTTCCCACGAAGCAGGATGGAAAATCCGATTAATGTTCCTTTAAAAACATCCTTCCTTCTCTCATGATGATGATGGCAGTGGTGATATAATGTTCAGAGAGAGGAGTCATCGTCTGCTGTGACAGCACCACAAAATAATGGTAACTCTTTCATCAGCAGTTATTACGCAGTGGCTGGAAGCTGCTTCTCTGGTTAGGGTTGCCATCTGGCACTGCTGTAAAAACCTCTGTTTCCACCGACCATTTCCATAAAAGACAGAGAACATAAGAACATAAGAACATAAGAACTATACAAACGAGAGGAGGCCATTCGGCCCATCGAGCTCGCTTGGGGAGAACTTAACTAATAGCTCAGAGTTGTTAAAATCTTATCTAGCTCTGATTTAAAGGAACCCAAGGATTCAGCTTGCACTACGTTATCAGGAAGACTATTCCATACTCTGACTACACGCTGTGTAAAGAAGTGCTTCCTTAAATCCAGTTTGAAATGTTCTCCCGCTAATTTCCACCTATGGCCACGAGTTCTTGTATTTGAACTAATGCTGAAGTAACTATTCGGTTGAACAGCATCCAAACCTGTTAGAATCTTATAGACCTGGATCATGTCCCCCCTCAGTCTCCTTTGCTTGAGGCTGAACAGATTTAGCTCAAATAACCTTTCCTCGTACGACATTCCTCTAAGACCAGGAATCATTCTTGTGGCCCTACGCTGCACCTTTTCTAAGGCCGCTATGTCCTTTTTAAGATATGGTGACCAAACCTGTACACAATATTCTAGGTGAGGTCTCACCAAGGAATTGTATAATCTTAGAGACTCCAATCTAATGCCGAATGTGGGCCCTAAATCCAGGGACGATGTTCAGCTGTACACTGGAACCATTCATAAAGCATACAGTGCAGATAACTGGTAGAAAGCAAAGCATGTATGATCACTTGTCTTTCAGAGTGAGTCGGTCTTCATTGCCTTCTGACAAAGACATTTCTGAAAATGCAAGGACATTACATTATTCCAGTTGTTAAAGACATATTTCCCCTCTGGATCTGACATCACCATTATCGACCTTAATGTTTATGAGTGAAAATGGCATCAACATGATTATGAACAAATTATCTATGTAGTTTCTGTTTACTACTTAGAATCAATCAGGGTGGGAATGGATAGATGGATGAATGGATGTCAGGGTAAGCACTCATCCACCCCAGACCTTCATGTCTTTACCCCATTTGGCCAGCAGGTGTTGCTGGCCATCCCGCCTTTACACTCCATGTCTAACCCTTGCGTGTTTAGCTTGTGCCCTAGATTGCTGCATGGCTCAGTAGGTTGAGTGTGTGGCTGTAAGATTGCATTCCCCTTGTCATGGGTTTGAAGCTGGCTAATGAGTCTGTCTTTATATTGGAAATTCTGTTCCCCAGTGTTTTATAACTCCTTTTGAGTTTCCTGTTATAGGTTTGCCCTTCTTGTGTCCTGTTTTGGTTTGATTTTTGTACATTGTTTTCCTGTTCATATTCCCAGTGTAGTATTTCCTTGTGTTTCCTCAGTTTCAGGTCTTGTAAGTGCCTTAGTTCTGTGTTCATTAGTGTCAGTTTCTTGACCTGTGCTGTGTTGCCTTCTGCCCTTGTTGATTGGTTGTCATGTCTCACTCCTGCTCTCTTGTTAGCTCAATTTGTTGTGTGCATTTAAGTTCTTGCACCGCACTTTCCTCTAGTTAGTCATTGTGTCTATGTTCCTGTGTGTTTGCTACTTTGCGCTGTTCCTAGTCCTGCTCCCTTGCAGTGTTATTTTGTGGTTTCACCTCTTCTGCTTAGTTCTGTTTATTAAGAAATCCCTCTGTATCCAAACTGCCAGTTGATTGTCACCTTCTTTCCTTTTTTGAGTGGATTGATGAATCTTGAAATCATTTTACCTGTTGGTTTGGTCATTTTCAAAGAGCATTTGTGTAGTGGTTGTACATTAGGACAGTTTCATGCTTGCCACTGTACCTAAGGCACTGAGATGTGGTCTTTCCATAAAACACAGCAACCATGAGAGACATGCATATCCAGGGATGTTCAAGAAATTTGCCTGGCTTTTTTAATGCATACAAACCTAAAAATCATATTTTTAGATAGCCCATGCATAATAATGAGTTGTATTCTGAAGTTTCTTCAATCATTTATGGAAGATGGGTCGCACAGTGGTTTAGTGGTCTGAATTTTTGCCTCTTAACCCAACCCTTTTGTGTGTCTTAAGATTTGAATGTCTTACTTGCTTCATGGTTTCCTCCTGCAGTTGGGCAATCTAGTCTCTAAATTACCCATATTGTGTGCCCCATGATAGACTAGCATGCCATGCAAAGTGTGTTTTTCCTGATTTGGTGCCTTATGGTGTCTGGAAAAGTCTCCAGGTCGCAAATGATCCTGTACTTGATCAGCAAGTGGAAGGCAAATGGATCAGAACTCATTGTTCTGGAGTGTTATTCAAATGAACTGTGGTTGTTATTGAGTAGACAAAGTTTTCACATAAAATGACTCAAGTTCATTGAGCTCAGTAGAGAATAAAACAAAGTCTTCTTTGTCCATATTAATCAATTCCATGAAGAGGCTGCCGATGCCAGCTGTTTTGGGGGCGTGACCCATTTTAACTGCGACAAAACACATACCAATGATGACCCAATTGCCTCATGTTTAAGCCAAGCAAACGGGACGTATGGGAAGCTCTCTCTCCAGTGACAACAGCAGAATGGTTCCCAAAAAGATGACCGTCTCACCAGTGCAGTGACAGATGGAGCTGTGCTAGCTGAGAGTTACGGTGTGTGGGTTAGAAAGCACAGGTCCACGGCAGCTGGAGCAGATCAAGTCTGCATGAGCCAGCAGCTGCTGTTATCTGTCCAAAGGGGAGACAGAAGTGAGGTGGGGAAGAGGACATTGTGTGTAACAACACAGTGTCAGTTCCTGCTCCTGCCCACAATTAGACATACAATCTCTATTATGTGTGTCAGCCTTTTTTAACATTAGAAAGACTGACTGGGTCAATTGACCCAAATCAAACAAAATCACTGCTATTTCTCATTGAAGTTCTTGCTACAAAAATCTGAAAAAAGTTAGCTTCAGTTAGCTTTCGTTTGACAGCTCATGCATATTTTGGCCAAGCATTTGCCGCAAACAGGACGCTTGCACGTGTCACAGGTAGTGACAGTTTTGTTGCGTTTACAAGCGACCGTGACTTGACAGCTGACTCTTCTCTCAAGTTGCCCTGTCGGTGATGGTGTTATGACTATTATGTTATTGTTATTATGACTTGGTTATCTAATTCATTTGCATGACATTACGTCAATTGACCTAGTCAGTCTTTCTAGGTATATACTGCTGTAAAATACTAATTTCACCAGCAACTTCATTTGTGTTACCATGTTATGTTCAAGAATGATAAAAAAATAAAAGTCAGATTTTTTCAGATTTTTGTAGCAAGAACTTCAATGAGAAATAGCAGTGATTTTGTTTGATTTGGGTCAATTGACCCAGTCAGTCTTTCTAGTGTTAACCTCAAGTGGAGGATTTCTGTCTTGGATCTTCCCCCTGCATCTATAGGATGGGAGAGCTTAGACTCTCCAGGGCTAAGACCATATAAACAAAATGCTGAGGAAGGGGAAGCATGAGTCATGGCAACCAGTGAATAAATCAGGTAGAAATGCCACCAGTCCTGTGTGCCAAAGCACACATATACTATGGAGTTTTCCTTAAATATAGGCAGTCAAAGGGACTGAACTGGACTGCGAGTCCCTCCATTCCACCTAGGCTTGTCCCAGCCTTCTCTGTCATTTCTCTGTTTGGCCAGTTGGTGTCACTGGCCTTCCCATTCTATGTTCCCCTTAGTTAGCAAGCATTCTGTCCCTATTGTTTTCCCAGGCTAAATGAACTGAGCGTGTGGCTGATGCTTCCCTACTGTTGTTGGTTCAAGGGCCAGTCAACTTTTTTAGACAGTTTTCTTTTTTTCCGCTGGTTAATTACGTTCTTATATTGTTTTTGTACCTCTGTTTCTGGTTATCTCTTATTCTGTCATATGTCTTGTTTCACATGTATTCCTAGTGTCGTTAGTGTTTGTTAATTGTCATCACCTGTAGCTCTTAGTCCATTGTGTGTAATTAGTAGCAGCCCACACCTGTGCCTCTTCATGCTGTTATCTGTGTATTTAAATGCCTGCCCTTGGGCTGAACCTCAATATGCGTACTTGACCATACTTGTGTTCCCATTAGAGATGCGCGGATGGCGGTTATATCCGTGGGCGCTGCGGATAATCCGCGGGTTGGGTGGGTCGGGTAATAAAAAAATACATTTTAATTAATTGCGGGTGGGTCGCGGGTGGATGAGATCAATCATTAATGATGCAAATATCAACTACATTCTCTAAAATACGAACATGTTTTAAATGCATTTTTCATCAGGCAGACAGTCGCTAATTTGCGCTCTCGTTTTAAAAAAAATATGTGCGTGGCGGGAGGAGGGGGGTCCATTTCTTAAAGCAGAAATGGAGGCGAAACAGATCCGAGTCTTCCGAGAGAGACTAAAAAAGGGAAAATTAAAAACAAAACAAAAGGAAGGAAAGAAAAGTGCTGTGTGGGAGCGGTTTAGCGAAGTGCCTATCGCCTGTTACCTATCGTCTGTATAAGTGCCTACGAGTTTTTTTTGGGAAAAAAGTTCTTAATTGTTCTCTTTTTTTTATCTCTTTGGAAAGCATGCTGTAATATTCTGTATTATTTGAATAGATAGGGCTAATAAATTTGCAGTTATCCAGTCATTGTGTGTTTATGTGTTGCAGCGACAGAAACGGTGATATTCCCATTAAAGTCTGAATCAGTGAATGGAGTAGGCTAAAGACTGTTTATTTTATTGAGAAAATGTTGGTTAATCTGGCCAAAGACAAAATTTGTTTTATGAATAAATGTTCATTTAAAGCAGCATACGATACGCGTATTATTTTACTATCAGAGATGCGCAGATTAGCTCTAAAGTCACTGAATCTGCTGTTAAAAACGAAGAAGCGGGTGCGGATATCTATATCAGAGAAATTTATAGTTGCGGGCGGGTGGCGGGTGGCGGGTGGATGATTTGTTTAAAGCCGCGGATTCGGGTGACATTTTAGCTGATCCGCGCATCTCTAGTTCCCACGTACTCGTTTTACATTATCTTCCATTTCTGAACAACAGTTCTTATACTAAGAACACAAGTACAGAGAACAGCAAAAATCCCTGGATGCTGGTCTTGCTCTGCCTTAAATATCAAGGATACATCAGTTGCATCATCACTGAATGAGATCAAATCCCATCATTCATTGAGCCCCAAGTTTATTCTTGAAAGGCAAGGTAGGAGGACTGTGGTAGGAGGAAGGTAGTCTGGGCAAAATGTAAGTGAACGAATCCACAAATCCATGAAGTCCATTTAAACTGTGGTACCTTAAATCTGACAAGTTACCCCTATAAGCCAGTAACCCCGCTTCGTAGTACAGGCCAATGGTCTTGCGTAGACCACAAGTATTGGTATTGAGATTCACCCTTGCTCTGTTTCTTAGCTGGTCATTGTGTTTGTTCCTGTGAGAGTTACCTGAGTTTGCTTCTTACCTGTGTTCTTCATTTTAGCCTTTAGTTGTTCTCTGTTGAATACCCTGTTTCTAGCCGGTGTTATTTCACTGGGTTTCCTTGAGTTTTAGATCGTCGTCCATCATGCCCGGCTGTAACAGTCCCCTTCTCTCTGCTCTGTTTTTCCTGGAACAGGCCCCAGGCCCTCTGTAACCCTGCACATGGAAAATATATGGTTGGAAGTATAGCCCCCACACACCACACACTCTAATCTCAGGCCATGCTACATATGACATAATTCCTTTCCCAGCAATGCTTTTCCAACATCTTTACAGGCCTCTTAGATCTGTTCTGTGCTGCTACAGAGAAGCACCATAAGTGTTTTTTGTCCAACACACTTTGATTCTCTAAGAAAACATTTCGTAAAAAGATTTCAAACTTGAGCAACTCTCAGAAGATAAAAATCCAAAATCTGTTTTACCCTCCTGAGCAGGGCGGCCTTCCTTTGTATTTCAAAAAGAATCAAACTTTTGGCAGAGTATAGCGTAAACCAGGAAGGAAGATTTGTAAATCATTTCACAGATAATTTCTCACTGTTTTCTGATTGTGCCTAACTTTGCCTTGTGCTCATGGACGCCCACATACAACATGTATGTATGGGTCAGTGTGCCCAGAGGGAAACTGAGATGTGGGCCTAGTTATATAACAGCAGCCGGTCAAGTAAAATCGGCAGGCCTCCTGAAGAGGAGGCAAGGCTGTCCTCTGGGGACCTACAGTATACAGCTCTTTTCCATCCATCATTCTTCCAACCGCTTTTCCTAATTGGGGTCACATGGGGGCCTGGAGCCTATCCCAGGCAGCACAGGGATACAGCAGGAGAGGATGCCAGTCCATTTGCAGGGCGCATGCATAAACACTATGGACAGTTCAAAGCCGCCAGTTATCCAAACTGAATGTCTCTGGCCTGCAAGAGGAAACAAAGTGTAGCGACTATGAAAATTATGTGACCTGGGCTTTATGAACTAAAAGCAAGGTATCATCTGCTATTCCTCGTGTAAGGGTCAACATATAGGCAACAGTAAGAGAACTTGTCTCTGTGTCCTTTTTGGTGTAGAGTGCTGTTTCAGTCTATGATGTTGTGAAACCTCCGTTCATTATTCTCTGCATGCTTTGCCTTTCTCTGTAACAGTACTGTTGAGCTCTTGAGTTTGTTTAAACCAGAGGAGGAGTTTTTGTTTACAGCTGCAAATTCATGGCTCCCCCGGGATACTTAATTTTTAAACTGAATGACATATAAACTCCAGTTAAATTACCTAGAAATGCTACTAAATTAACCTTCAAATAACCAGCAATTAGACTGTTTGTCTGCATCTATTTGTTTATTTATTGCATCTATGTACAGTATGTCAGAAATTTAACTTGTATGAAGTGTTTTACCACTGATAATCTTTACTGATTTATTGTAGGCGTAATGTTGATGGTATCCTGATGATATTCTGTGCAGATGACCTGAGGTTTCTGGTTAATCCCAGTTGAGGGAATTTACCAAGTGGATTTACAATGATGTTTTCAAAATATTAAGTA